>NC_135611.1:52134166-52468333 GCF_053574225.1 Canis aureus
AAATTGAAGCTAAGCGTTGCTTTAAAAAATGTTAAGATTGTTATGTTTAAACTACAATCTTCTCTAGATTTATCAATTGTGTCAAGAAATAAAAATATGCATTTTTATTTAACTGTTTTTGGCATGCTTTCAGCTTTGAGCTGTTTTGCCTGATCATACCTTAGGATTTCATCTTTTTGACATAGCCTCCTAGGATTTTAGTGCACTGGCTCCCAAAAAGAATGCTAAAATATTACTTACCATCATTTTATAAATATATATATATATATATATATATATATATATATATGTGTGTGTGTGTGTGTGTGTGTGAGTGTGTGTGTGTGTCTTCTTTGTGTGGAATAAAATATGAACTAATTTGGAGAAAGGAACAGCTCTGGACATGTATTTCATTAATATAAATATCCACCTCACACTGTGTGAATTAACATCTCTTAGAATTTATATTACAATACTAGTAAGAGAAAAGAAATGAAAGCACTTTTCTACCAAAAATATTTGTCTAATGTCTAATGTGAGATTATTAAGCAGAAAAATGCATTAGCGGATATGAGAGGATATTTTTCTCCTAATTTATTTCAATTTTCCCCTTTGGTGCTAGATTTTCTCTAAAAGATCTAATAGGGGTGAAGAGACAAGCTGTATCTGTGAGTAGCCACAAATAGAAGCACAAGTCAAACTAATCTATAGCCCAGCACTCAAATGCATTTACTAAATAAGGTTGGGAGCAATATTAGGTACATTTTTCTGACACCTTTCCCTGTTGACAGGGAGTAGGGTGAATTTAGTAAAGGAAGTGCACAGTGAACTATTGTTAGCATTTATCAGCAAATGTGATGAGTGGCCCTGAAATAGAGTGTCTTATCATTCAAAATTCTCAGTAGCTTTAATAAAGAGTAGCTGAGTAGATCCAAACAGTATTAAGGTGACAACCCACCTCACTGTGAAGGTGGAACTTTGACAGGGAACCAGGAGATAGATTTTGGTGGGTAAGGTTAAAAGTAGTTGTAAGTTGGTCTAGCATTTTATATTTAATTAATCAATTCCTAAATCTATTAAAAAAACACAAAAACTACAGTGAATAGTTGAGTATACAGTAGAAATTGAATGGTACAAATTACAAGTACTTGTTAATATTGACAAGTTATGGTACAGGGATTACCTAATTTCACAGATGAGGATAGCACAAAATGAGACAACTACTACATAATGTTTCTTCTAGAGGAATCTTATGACTTTACTGAGATTTTTAATTTCCTTCATATTGATTTTTTTTTCAAAATGTGTGAAATAAACATACATCAACCTAGTTAATACTTGAACAAGGCCCCAACACATTCAAACCATGATTTGATATGAAGCATGTGACACAAATGAAATACTACATTGTAAATTGCCAATTGAAAATTGAGGTCATACCATGTGACCAATACACCAATGAATACCTTCTCATTTTTTATTTTTCTTGAAAAAGCCATTTTGACTCAACAGTAAAAAAGCATTGTGACTAAGACAGTCTATCAAATCAACACTCTACTCCACAGTCAATGTATGCAGTCCTTGAGCCACGCCACCTAAAAGTCTGTAAGAACATAAGACTATGCCTGTTGAGATACCTTACTTCTCCACTGAATGCTTTATTAAGTTAAATGTTGGTAAACATCTCCACATCTCCTTATCTGTGATCCATATATATTCTTTCTCAAGTATCTCAAGTATCCATTGAAAAACCATCAAAGAAGTTTAGATATTATCATACCACATTTCCACCCATTCCATAAGGCACAATATCCTTCTTGAATGTAATAGAGTGCCAAGTACTTGGTGACCTATAATAAGTATTCAATGGGAAAAGGAAAAAAATATCCACTGGAGAGTCCCCATTAAAAAAGATCCCCATCAAGGTGCCTGGGTGATGAGTCGATTGAGCTTCTGACTCTTGGTTTTGGCTCAAGCCATGATCTCATGGGTCATGGGATTGAGCCCTGCAAAAGGCTCTGTACTCAGTGTGGAGCTGCTTGAGTTTCTGTCTTTCTCTCCTTCTCCTCCTACCCTGCTTGCTCTCTCTCTATCTCTCTCTCTCTTCCCCTCTGTCTTTCTTGCTTTCTGAAACAAATAAATCCTTTTTAAAAAATCCCCACTGGGGGCCTGGGTGGCTCAGTAGGTTAAGTATTTGACTTCTGATTTTGGTTCAGGTCATGATCTCAGGGTCCTAGTATCAAACCCTGCATCAGGCTCTCCACCCAGTGGGGAGTCTGCTTGTCTCCCTCTCCCTCTGCTCACTTTCTCTGTCTCCCTCTCAAATAAATAAATACATAAATAAATAAATAAATAAATAAATAAATAAATAAATCTTTAAAAAAATTCCCATCAGGAATAAAGTAGAGACCACCAGAGTGACTAAGCTGGATATGGCCTTAGAAGGTCTGGTCCCCATCAGATGCATCCAGTTAACAATAAACTTTTATTTCTCTCTTCTACAAGGCATGGATGAACATCTACATAGAGGTATATTGAGGAGATTGACTTAATGGCTGCATACTAGCTTAATGGCTGCATACTAAAGCAACCATTAAATGTCTGGATTC
This sequence comes from Canis aureus, assembly GCF_053574225.1. NCBI lineage: Eukaryota > Metazoa > Chordata > Mammalia > Carnivora > Canidae > Canis > Canis aureus. The sequence goes on from NC_135611.1 coordinate 52,136,755, forward strand.
AAGCTAGTAGTAGACTCTCAATTAAATTTATGTACCTGTTCTCCTTACTTATGCTGAAATGAAATAATATCAGTTCATAGTGCACCCAGTTTGTACTAAGTGGCACAAACTGAATTTTTAAAGACTTTCCCCCTTAGAATAATGCCAAATATGGGATGTATTAAATAAGGAACTGCAAGTTTATAAGTCATTAAATAGCCAAGTTAAGGAGGAACAGAAGGCATTTTGTTTCAGGAATCCAAGTACTGACCTGGTCAACTCTCCTCATCCTGGGCAGTCCAATGCCCTATATAATCAGAATGTAAATAGACCTGTAGTTTCTTAAAATGTAGAAATGCCTCTCTTCAAGTAATGTCAACTTAATAAAAGTCTTTATTACTTCATTGGAGCCTTATTGGATGATACTGTTTTCTCTTAGGCTTATATGAAAGGTTTTAATCACAAAAACTTTCTCTCCTTTAAAAAAAAATCCCTTTGGCTCTTCACACTGTCATTATGACAGCAACACTTAAAGCTGACCTTTTTTGTGACAGAGTTGGAAATTCTTCCCCAGGCAATGTGGTGATTCTTTAATGTTTATATGCAAATTATGCAAAACCTCACATCACACAGGGACATTTCATAATCCTGTGCATTACCCCTTTCTCAACTTTATGAAAATATTAGTGCTGGGTTCCAGTACTATTTTCCATGTAATAGAGTTGCTGTTTTATAGATTACAGTAGCAGACACTGAGGTCAATCTAAATAATTGTTTCAAAACTTATCATGGTGAACAAAATGTTCCTTCTTATCCTATCTACCAATAATAGAGAAATGTAAAGCTGCATTCACAGGTATCCTTTTTCATGAGAATTTAGAACTTTACCATGTTTGAGTATTTTTATAGCTTAAGTCTAGGCACAGGTCTATATAATGGAACTTTTATAAAATAACTCTTTAGGCCAAAACAAATACTGTGATTCTCAGTATTTACATCAATTGCACATAATAACTCATGAAAGCAATTTGCTTTATATAGATATCTATACAATAAAAGGGGTTTCTTTTCCTCAGAATGAGTTGCTATGTGGAAGCTGTTGAAATGTTTGAGCCTCTTGGTTTTGCAGTCCTCTCAAGCTTGGTTGGAAACTAGAGACATAAGCAAACAGGACATGCAGACTGGGTAGTTCTTCCTCTTCCAACAATCTGTCCAAACCACAAGGTGGTGCCCAGCACAATCAGTGTTCACCCACAGTGGGGAAACCATGGGTCCAGAGAGGGGTGTCAGAGCCTGAATAGTGAAGAGGACATCCACATGGTGAGAAGCAGCCCAGTGACCCCACAAAAGAAATTGGAACAAGTGGCAAGAAGGACATCTGCACTAAGGTGGGAGAGCGGTGTAGGGGCAGTGGTGGCAGTGGGACATTGGTCACATGCAGCGGTAGATCAAATAACTAAATAAAAAGGATAATGGAAGCCAAGGGAGCTACAAACCTGGAAAGAAAATTAGAACATACCCTGTGGTGTAAAATTAGAACTAGAGATATTGGTATGAACATGTGATTTTCAATGTATATAAAGAGAGATGTAGAAATAAATATGCTTGTCCTTATCCATGTGTAGGTATAGTTCTGTCCACTGAGAGGCAGAGAATAGTGGCACCCCAAAAGCAATGAGCACAACTAGTACCTAGATTTTGGTTTCTAAATACCATGAAAATGAAGCAATCCTCCTTGAAGAAATGGTGGATTCCAGGACTAAGGCAGAGAAAGTACAAAATGAGCCTAAAGTAGTTGGAAAGGAGGAAGAAAAATAAGGAAAGGCTTCAAGAAAAATGGGACATGTTCAAGGGACAGAGACAACATTTTTAAAGCGTCCCCAATTGCCAACCCAGGAACAATTTGAGCATCAAAATAAATAATGGTAGTAAAATGGAGTATAGCCCATCAAATAGAATTGGTTGAATCCACACTAATAAAAATAAATGAATGAAAGTTTGACAGGTAACTACACATTAACTTAGTTTCACAGCATCTCCTTACAAGATACTTACTAATTACAAGGAAAGAAGAGCAGCTTTATCATGGATATGCTTGGCAGGCATAACCTAAATCAAAGCATCAAAGTTTACATGATCAATAAAGGGGCAAATCAAAATCATATGCCACCTGATACAATGCAATGTGATATCCCTGCCAAAATATATCACCTGAATCTACTCATTAGGAAATATCAAACAAACTCAACCCGAGAAACATTCTACAAAGTAACTGGCCTATAATCTTTAAAAATATCAATGGCATGAAAGTCAAGGGGAAAAAGATCTGTTCCAGACAGAAAGAGAATGGAGGGATGTTACAACTCAATAGGACATGTGACTCTGGATTGGAGCTTTGTTGCTGTAAAGAATGACAGTGGGACAACTGGCAAAATATGAATGGAGTAGTCTCCTGATTGCAGTGTTTGTATTGTGGCTATGTAGGAGAATATCCTTGTTTGTAAGGAATGTACACTAAAATATTTAGGGGTGTTTCTTTTCCAGTGACTGAGGTAGAGTATCCTTTCATATAATTACTGGACATGTGTATTAATTTTCCTACAGATCCCCTATTTACATTATTCTTTATATTGTTTTAGTTGTCTTTTTCTTATTGATTTGCAGGAGCTTTTTCTAAATTAAAGAAATTAGCCCTTTGGCAGTTATATGCATTGCAAATGTCTCCACTTCAAGTTTATAAATAAATGGACTAATCTTTTGTCCTGGAACATGAGGAGTTTTGTTTGTTCTGTTTGTACATTTTAAATCTCTGTTCTATCTGGAATTTATATTGGTGTATATAAAGAGATAAAGATCCAGCTGTATATTTCTTCAAATGGTTAGTCAATTGTCCCAACATCATATAAAAAATAGCCTCTCTTTTCTTCACCTTTAAAAAGCAGCCTTTATCACAATCTATAAATTCCCACATTATTTGTATTGAATTTTGTACTCAATTCTGTTTCTTAACTGTTCCCTCTCCAGTACCAAGCTGTTTTCATTATTGAGATTAAATAGTGTTTTAATAGAGCAGTGTCCAATAGAACCTTCTGCAATGAAAGAAATATTCTTGTTTCGCTATACAGTATAGTAACCCACTAGTCACACAGAGTCCTTGAAATGCTGTTAGTTTGACTGAGAAACAGAATTTTTTCATTTTATTTATTTTTCATTAGTTTATACTTCAAAAAAACCATGTGGCTTGTGGCTACCAAAGTGAACAGCAGAGTTTTAATATTTTGTGGGACTGGTCCCTATTCACCTACCTTCTTTCCAGAATCTGCTAAGCTATTCTCGCATGTTTATGTTTTCTTATTTTCTTCTTCTCATAAGAAAACAAGATCTTCTGATTGTCCAGAAAAATCGACATTGAATTTTTAGGACACTTCAAGTGGTCTTGTTACACTTAGAATATCTTATTTCCAAGCCTTCTTTTAAGTCCTTCAATAGAGTTGTAAGGTTTTCTTTATGTAACATTATACATCTCCTTTTGAGTTCATTCATAGGTATTTTATTTTCTGATATATTTTCTTTGTCTATAGTAAATGACTTGCTTCCTTCCATTTTTTGTTACTGCATTCTCCCATAGGTTATTATTTATACATAGTGCAACCGTGGTATGCATAATTATAACCTCACTGAATTCTCTTATTTATGACAGTTTTGGGGGTGATTCATTTTATATTTTCTAATTATTGGCCATAAAATCTACAAAAGGTAGCATAACTCTTCCTTTGTTTTTATACTTTTTATTTATTTCTCTTGTTAACATTGCCTACAATTTCAATAACAGTTTTAAATAGTTGTAGCCATGACCAACATTCTTGTCTTGTTCAGATTTTACTAGAAATATTTTTGGTATTTTACCATTAAGCCAAATGCTGACTTAAGAAAAGTATCTATTAATTCAAAATGCCTCCTATATGACTTATCTAATTTGCCTCTTTTAATTTTTACCACCATATACTGATTTGACCTCTTTATAAATTTTTATAAGCCCACCTATATATTCAGGAAATAAATGCCTCTTAGTTGTAGTGTATTTTTCTTTTAATGTACTGCCAAATCTCTTTAACAATTACTAAAATTGTGTAATAGAATAATTATCTAATTTAAAGCTGTTCTGTCAAGTTTTGGTGTCAGTAATATGCTCTGATCATTTAAAAGAAAGGACTTTGGAGGCTTATTCCTTTTAACAAAGTTTAAGGGAAGTAACAATTCCATGGAAAGTTGAATTAATTCATTTCTAAAGCCATCTAGGCATGGTGTATTTTTAAAGGTAATTTATTAATAGCTTTGATAACATCATCCATTGCTATTAGTTGGTTTTCTGCCTCTTTTGGAGCCAGTTTTAGTAGATCTACTTTCCTTGAGTAAGCAGATACTGATGCCATTAACCAAGTGCTAAATTCAAAAACAGAATGTTTGAGGAAATATGATGATCTTCATTTTAGATATGTTGAGTTTTTATGATGCTTATGGTACCTGAAGATGGGCAGTTAACAAATAAAATAGAATACATGTCTCTGATATATTTATAAGAGACCCCACTGGAAAGACAGACACCTGCATGGCTGTGTTAGTAATTAGATCACAGAGAAATTAAGAAAAATGATCACTGATGGAAATACTGGAGACCCCAAAGTTTAACTGTTTCCTAGAAAAAGTAGAGCCAGTGTCCTGACAATTTGCATTAGAGAAAGAGGACGCTGAAGACAATGTGGAAGCAACACTGGGAGCAGCAAAGATATATCTCTTCTCTAAGGCGAGAGAAGAAGGGTGACAGTTGGAAACTGAAGGACTTTCATATTATCAAGGAATCTGAAGCAGATGAACTGGGACCAAAGCCTGATGGAGGACGGGGCAAAAGAGAATCGCACCACTGGATTCGCAGCACTGCCATCAAGAAAAAAAGGGAAAGAAAAAGAACAAAATTCAAGACAGGATTTTTAAGGAAAGTATTTATAAATTCTTGGAAATGGTATCATTAATGTAGAGTTGGGCTACAGGAGAAAAAGAAGAAATCCAAAATGCAAATTCAAGCTGGATGGTTTAAGAAAATCAAAATTGAGTCTTACTGCTTCAAAAATCCCTCCACAAACACCACCCACCCACCCACTCACCCTCCACTGTCCCCAGTATATATAGACACATACACACACACACACACACACACACACACACCTGCATACAAGCATACCCTGTGCAGCAGTATGACTTCATAAGAATGTGAAACTCACAACTGACGATGTTGCTGTATTTCCCTCCATTTTCAATCCAACTTATCTTAATTATTTTTACTCAGGGCACCATCTTCCAAGAACAAAACAACCTATTCTTTAAGGCTCTGCTCTGATTAACCATCACTGAAACTTCACAATATTTGATGTGCTTGCTTTTGACTCTCCTCATCTGATTAAATCCTTCAATAATCCATATAAAAAATGATCATTTATATTTGCTGTATCTACAGAATTTTGTACCCCATGAGGAGCTTTAAAATACTGATTAGTATTCCACTAACATGCCTTTGCAAATCTGAATCTTCCCAATTTTCACTCAAAACTTCCCTTCTGTCCTAATAGGACTGGAGTGAGGGCACCAGTGCAGCAGGGCAGACTCAGGACTCAGTAGTGGAGGGCAAGCTAAGTGAGGTCTAAACGTCCCTGCTGAAGCCACAGATGCAGCCCTGTGGTTCTAGGTATAATGCCCAAAAGGGTAAAGAAGCACTTGGCCCAAGCTGGTAGCTGAAACTCAGGAAATCCACCCACCTGCAAAAGGAGTACAGCCCTAAAAGAGAGGAGACAGGAGTGGCAGGATTTAGCCAGCTGTAGGTGGATATCAGAGTCCAGACAAGAAGGCCTGGGCGCAGGAAGAAGCCCGACCATAGAGCAAACCTGTGATCAAAAGCCCGTAGCCATACAGCTCAAACAGGCAACATGCTGTCTGCATATTCCTAAGGAATTCATATTTGCTTTCTCTTTGGCAACTGTTTTTTTCCTCATTCTTTGTTAATAAATTAGCTTCCTATTTGCCTAAGAAAACAGAAGCATCACATGAGTACTAACACACCTTCCCAGAAAAATGTATAACAACTTAACTACAGCTGCGCCCATATATCCAGCTTTCCCTTCTCTTACTACAGACACCGTACCCTCTGTGCAATTATCTAAAGTAAGCCCCTTAAGTCCCAAAGCCTATCGTCTCCCATCTACCCAAGGACTTCATTTCTGTAATGCTTCCACTTTCCAGTACATTTGTCACATTTAAAAAAATTCCTTCTTACCCCCATACTCTGAAATGTTCATTATACCATTTCTCTATTTTTCTCTTCAACAAATCTCTTCCAAATGGTTCCCCAACTAAGTCACCTGGATGGCTCAGTTGGTTAAACATCTGCCTTTGGCTCAGGTTCTGATCCCAGGGTCTTGGGATGGAGCCCCAAGTCGGGCTCTCTGCTTAGTGGGAAGTCTGCTTTTCCCTCTCCCTCTGTGTGCGTGCTCACTCTCTCTTTCTCCCCCTCAACTCCCACTTGCTCTCTCAAAAATAAACAAATCTTTAAAAAAAAAAAAAGATTGCCCATCCTTTCTGTGTCCTCTCTCCACACCCACCCCACTTTCTTATCACTCAGTTAATAGCTCTTTTATCCCCTTCACCACTTTAAGATACATCTTAAGTCCCCAAGAGCCTCCATTTTGCCAAACCCAGTGGCCAGTGCTTTGTCTTCATCTTACTCCAAATCTCAATGACAGGTTACAGCTGCCAAGATGCAGGTTCCCAGTGCCCCTTCCAGCTCATTGCACACCCCCCACCCCACCCCACCAACCTGCACTGGCTCCTCTGCCCCACAGGCCATGTGGCTAGAGGCTCAGGCCATCTCTCTTCTCCAGCTGCACTCTTGCAACAACTCTCCCTGCAGGGGTCACTTGGCAATGTCTGGAGACAATTTTGTCACAGCTTGAGGGAATGCTATGGGCACCTAGGGTGTTAAGATCAGGAATGCTGCTATCAACATCCCACAATGCACAGGACAGCCCTTCACAACAGAGACATACCCAGTACAAAATAGTACCTGTTCTGTTGTGCAACCCTGTTCTAGCTCACAGTTCTGAACCATTTTACATACCGATGACAGAGTTCACAATGTATATTCTCAACCTTAACCATCCTTCTAATTTGTAGAAACACCTGCCTGCTCATTACATTTAAGTATCTAAATAGGTGATTCAAACATGACCTCTGACATACAACTCTTTATTTCTCCCCCAAATCCACTTTTGTTTGGTCATTTTGGTTATTTCCATCTCAGTCAATGACACAATTAGGCCATAACCCTAAACATCATCCTTCCCTCTTCTCTTATCCTTCAGTGGCACCCTGACCATCAGCAAGCCTCATGGCTCTATCCTCAGAGTATATCCTGGAGCTGGTCACTTCCCACTCCACTCAGAATGTACCTTCCCAAGCCTCCACAGTCCCCATTAGGCTTCTGCAGTATCCTTCAAGGGTCTCTCCTTGCTTCCACTCTTAATGCCTGAAAGTTTATTCTTTGTAACATCCAGGGTTACCTTTTTAACACAGAAGTCCCATCACATCATTCTCTCACTTGAGTGGTTCCCAATGGCTTCTCTTTGCTCTTAGATAAAACCTGCACTCCTGACAAGTGCCTCCAGCCCTGCTTGCCTGCTCCCTACCTCACTCCCTACAACCCACACATACCAGCCTTTTCCCCTGTTTTCCTGAGAAACACCCAGGTCATATCCTACTCAAGCTCATGCTGATTCACACTTTCTGCCTGGACCCTTTTTCCCCCAGACCTTCACAAGGTGCACACCATTGTTCAGACCTCTGTCCAAATGGTCATCTCTGAGAGGCATTCACAACACTTCTATAGAAAAGCAGCCCTTCTTTCTTGCCAGTGACTCTATCCCCTTCCCTCACTTTATTCTCCTTCACAAGATGCATCACTCTCTGAAATCAGCTCATTGTCAACTACTAACTTATTAGCTCTCTCCCGCTCTACAAGGTGAGCCCCATTCTGGTCAAGGCTCCTATCTTTTCACTGCACTGAAATCTAGATGAGAGATGGGAACAGAAGGAACTCAAAATATACACAGTGCAAATTTCATATCTTCTGCCACAGATGGAGCCAGTACCAGGGACTGGGCTGGGAAGCACAGGAAAGAGAGGAACAGCTCCATCTTTATAATAATAATGCCCATTCCCACAGATCACTTTCTGGGGGCTTTCTCAGACATTACCTCCTTTACCCAGGAGTTGTGGTCTCTGTGCTCACTGGGACAACTGGCAGGAGAACAGGCTGCTAAATTGGCAGGTCGGGCCAAGGTGAAGATCCATGTTATGCCCTCCTCATGTTACCTCCCCCAGAGTAGACTCCAGAACAGGAGAGAATTGTTAAGCTTGAGAACCCAGCTTTAAGGCGGCAGAAGCAATGCAGGAAAAATAGTGGTTGTGAAAACTCACAGAGCACCATGAATTTTCTGTAATATATCATATACTGAATTAAATCTGGAAACTGCAATCCGGTACTTAAAACCACAGGCCAGTTTTTGAAAGTTCCAAACATATGTGTGATTTAGAGATACACATTTGCATAACTTTTCTTTCACTATATTTCTTTTTTTTTAAGATTTTTATTTTATTCATGAGAGACACAGAGAGAGAGGCAGAGACCCAGGCAGAGGGAGAAGCAGGCTCCATGCAGGGAGCCCGACGTGGGACTCGATCCCTGGTTTACAAAATCACCTGGGCCGAAGGCGGCGCTAAACCACTGAGCTACCCAGGCTGCTCACTATATTTCTTAAGAGAATATCCGGAGAAGTTAAAAGTTGATGATCGCATATAAATGTTACAAATAGCATCTAGAATGGCATCATTATAATTACTAATAACAGTGAAAATATACTGAGTGTTTACCAAGTGCCAACTAGCATCGTAAGGGCTTACCTAGATTATTTTAGTCCATCTTCACAATACCCCCTAGAGTAAGATTCTTTATTATCCCCATTTTTTAAAGAGAGGAATTTAGGCTTAGAGGCTTATGACTTAGGGAAGATCACACAAGTGACTGGAAGAGCTTGGCTGACACCAGCATGGAGTCTTAAGCCACTTGCTCTGTTGTCCTGATAACTTCATGTTAGAAGCAAGACAAAATTAGAGGAAGCCATATAGTCCAAGAATAAAATAAGCCTTACTCTCTGTAGATTGCGACTGAAAAAGTCCTAATGAGGGTCACCTGGGTGGCTCAGTTGGTGAAGCATCTGCCTTCGGCTCAGGTCATGATCTCAGAGTCCTGGGATCAAGCCCCATGTCATGCTCCTGCTCAGCTCAAGTCTGCTTCTCCCTTTCCTTCTGCCCCTCCCCTCTGCTTGTGTTCTCTCTCTCTTGCTCTCTCTCTCTCTTTGTCAAATAAATAAACAAATAAAATCTTGGGAAAAAAAGAGAAAGTCCTAATGACAAGGCAGCATTTTGAAGGCCAAATCCATAAGAAAATTATGAATCTGGTCTGCCTTAGCTGTCTAGAAAGCATTTCATTATTCTGTAAGTAAATATTATGTAATAAAATAAATATTCTTCTTCCCCACATATTATTCAGAGTTGCATTTCCCTTCATTTACTCATTCTGTGTTCCCCAAATGAAATGGAACCCAAAGAGAGGGATCCTCAGAAAACTGCTCCACCTTCAGAGTCTAAATCTGGGAGTTGAAGGAGTGATGCCACACCCTTCCTGGAAAGGATAGCTGAGGAGAATGAGCCCTGCCCTAAGCCCGGCTCTGGGAGCTCTGTCCACATGCAGCTTCCAGTAGGCCTCACAGTAACTCTTTCAAGTAGATATCATCCTTTTATTAATATCGCCATGTATAGCTTAGGATTCATGGATGCACAGTGTGTCTGATGTAGAATCCAGAGTCCCATGCTTCAGTCTGATAACAAGGAAGGAAAGGTCATTTGTATTCAAGGGAGCTATTTAAAAATAATAACAGTTCTAAATAAACAAGGAAAAGTAAATAAAGAAATAAAATTACAAAGAAAGGCAAAGCTGTATGGTACCCTTGCCAATGTATGCCGTGTAGGCAGAAGCACTTCATTTCTGTGGGTCTGGGGAAGACCCAATGTTCAGTGTCATTTGGACACTGAGGGCAGGGAAGATGGTACCTGTTAATGGTCCCACCTCCAGGCTCAGAGCATTGAAGAGAAGAGCCAAGGACCCCAGGCCATGGGAACTCGTACAACTAGGCTGGTAAGGGGTGGACAAATATTTTCCCGTGACAGCTCTGGGATCTTTGGATCTACTCGAGGGTGTGAGTGTACACACTGGCTGCATTCTGGAGACCCAGGGATGTTCAAATTTGGTGCAGAGGATGTCAAATCCAGAAGCTAAATGGAACATTTTCCCTAAGTCAATTAATTGAAATAATCAAACTATAACAATAAACTGATAAATAATTTTTAGAATTTTTACGGTTGAAAAATCAAGAAAGCTGATGCACTACAAAGGATATTTCAGTACTTAATGTGTTTGTAAAAGAAACAGGTCAGAATTCTTAGGACTGGCCTTCTGGAAAATGAAAGTTCCCCAAGGATTCATGCCCACCAGCTGCCTTACTGAGTGTGCCGTGAGGATGCAGGAGACAGGAGTTTGTGTCAATAAGAAGAATGCATGAACAAGAGTGGAGCACAGAAAACCACTTTCATAAGCACCATTTCATACAAGCTCATAAATAATGAGGAAGGAGTAAAATTGGTAGCAATCCTAAAAGAGCTGAGACATTTGTCCAGTCTGTGCTAGAAAGAAAAATTAAGAAATTTGAACCATTAAGAAATAATGTAGGCTCTGCAGACATCAGATAAATACGGAAACATTTGTAAGTGTTAACATCTATAAAATTACTAGGTCTAGACTGCATGCTTTGCAAGTAATTAAGAGAATTGACTATAATACTTAAAATGTTACTTTTGAAAAATCATTTAGAGTTGAAGTAATATCAGAATGCCTTCGAGAAAGTTAACGATTATTGAGCTCAGAAAGGTAAATAAATGAGACTAGAGTATCATTGGGATTATTTGACCTAACGTATAGACATTTCACCTGAAATAATTACCAATTAACTTTTATTTAAAAATTTAGAAGTATGGTATGTGTATACCACACATAAGAAAAAAGAATTAAAATTAAAGAATATTAAAAATAAATTAAAATATCAAGAAGAAAAATGTGTCTTCTACCGAGAAAGCTTTGGCTGGGTGCCAGCTGGGCTCCAGGCCTGAGCAGGGCCAGGGTAAGTTCAAATAAGAATGAAACAGAGTCCCTGCCCTCAGGGGGCCTTCAGTTGGCTGGAACAGGGCTGGTGGGGGAGTGGGGGAAGTTATAGATGACTCCATGTGTCCATGCTGTAAGCGGGGAAGTTGGAGCCAAGGGCTGGAGGAACATGTGATCTTGAACGAGAGTAAGGGAAGGAAGGTCATCAGAAGAGGCGTGGGGAGAGATGTGTTTTTTGCTGGCATTGGCTTGTGGCAGTTCCCATGGAGAGAAATATATCTAGGGAGAAAGAGATGTCTAAAAACAGGCAGGAAGGCCTCAACTGTAAGGGAGGTGCCTTTCTAATTGCGTTGTTCGTCTAAACAATGGATGGAAACTAAAATAGAGGTGCAATATACTGTCCCAGTCAGGTTTCCTGGAAATAGGGCTCTGAGATGGAGATTTTCATGCAGAAACAGTACATGTAAGAGAGTGAAAGGGGACTGGTCAGAGGGGAGCTTGGACTGCCCCGCGAGTGGAACCAGGGGCCCAGGTGATCTCCCACTGACTTAGGGGGTTGGGTCTTTGTGTTCAAATGGCAGCCAGGAGGGTACACTGCCCAGGAGACTCTGAACAGAGATCTCCCATCCCAAGAGGAAGGCAAAGGCCAGGGAAGGACCCTCTGTTCAAGCATTGAGAAAAGGACTTCAGTTTGAAGGGTCCCCGGGCAGCATGGGGAGCAGCCTCCACCACATGTAGTACAACAAGTGATGGATTATGGGAGAAGTGTTCCTCCCTTACCTGGAATCCTACTTAGCTAGCCAATTGACTGAGAAATCATGAAAAAACATGCATAATTTCATACTAATTTGCATTTGGCATACAAAAAAAAAATTTTTCATGCTGCTCTAGTAAGTCAGAAATTGAAGGTGCACCAAATAGAAAGTTCTCTCTCTAATGAGAGAACTACGAGCCACTACTGATGGTGTGCCAGCCCTCCTGAATGAGCAGGTGCTGTCAATCTGCCTCATTGCAAGATGTGCCTTGGGCTGTGTTGGCAGTCACAGAAATAGCTTTATGCTGACTGAAACCACAATGCTTTAACACCTAGTTTTCCCAAAACATTCACTTTACACCCATACTCTCATATGCATTGGCAAGAAGACTGGCCTAGGTGGGGCAGCAGCTAGAGCCACAATGAAAAAGTTCCCCACCCTGCAGGAAGGCCCAGCCTCAAACTTGGCATCGTTGGCGCATTTCTCCTACCAGATTGACATGACCAGCCAGAGGTTACAACAATAAGAAATAAGGCAGATGCAGCTAAGCTAAGAAGATAGATCTAAGTTGGGAAAACTAATTTTAGCTTAGAAAAATAGCGGGATCCCTGAGTGGCTCAGCGGTTTAGAGCCTGCCTTTGGCCCAGGTGTGATCCTACAGTCCCGGGATTGAGTCCCACATCAGGCTCCCTGTATGGAGCCTGCTTCTCCCTCTGCCTGTGTCTCTGCTTCTCTCTCTCTCTCTCTCTCTCTCTCTGTGTGTGTGTGTGTGTCTCTCATAAATAGATAAATGGGATCTTTAAAAAAAGAAAAAGAAAGAAAGAAAGAAAAAAAGAAAGAAAGATAACACAGTAATGAAGATTGTTAAAATTTATGTATGGATTAAGGATTGAACAGAGAAGCTGTGATTGTGTGGGGGGGTCATGAAAAAACACATCAAAATGAGCTTGAGTTCAGTGTGGAAACCGGACCAAAAATATTTTTTTTGTAAAATATATGTATGGACAAATGGAATTGTTCACTATTGCTAATGTTGATATTAGGTAAAAAGGAAGTAGAGGCTTTTTATCAATCTTCTACCAATGATTTTCACACACACACACACAAGAAAAAAAAAATGCCCACCCAGGAAACTGATTAGTTCTCCCAACAAGGAATTCTTCAAGTGAGAGCTAGTAGAAAGACTTGCAGAATCAGGAAATGTAAGCCAAGTCCCTGAGCCCAGAGGGTATTTTTAATCTATGTCTGAGAAGTGTTGAACTAGATCAACCTTGTGGTGGCAGATAAGCTTTGGAAGCATTTTCTAAGCAGACCAGTCTTTAAAGTTAAATGAGAGAGGGAGCAAGGACAGTGAAAGGAAGGGGAGGGAAGGGAAAGGAGGGGAGGGGAGGGGACGGGAGGGGACGGGAAGGAAGAGAAAGGAGGGTAGGTTGAGAAATAGACCTTATAGAGTACCTGGTACATAGTGTAAGCTCAACTTTGTTGAACTAATTGATTTGAAATTATGTTGGAGGCCATCTTATTGCAAAAGGATTAATAAAGTGATTCTATTTTCTCATGATGTGATATGATTAGTAAGATTCTTTTATAACAGGGATTTCCTTTCATGGAAAAAGGACAATCATATTTTCTAAAATAATTTTGGTAATGCTGGGGAAACAAACGAATCATGATGAAAGGACATGGTCATCTTTATAAAATTCCCCAAAGCAAAAATATCAAGTGAAAATAAAAGAAATATTTATAAACTAAACTAAATGCAAGCTAGCATAATTTTCTAGGAAAGTAGCCTACATTTGGACATGTTAAATAAGTCTTATAGGTCATGGAATGAGTGCAGTTCATTTTTTTTCCGTTCTAGACAACTTGAAATTTAATATATATTCAAATGTCTAAAAACTATGAAACACCATCTAAAGTAAGTTTTCCGAAATGCCAGTTCATTTTCTTTCTGAAATACAAAAAAGGGGGAAAGAACATCTAATTCTGAGACCACTGACCCTTCATTTGTGTTTTATTAAAATATTAAATCTAACTACACTAAAAAGTGCTAAATTTCATATGTCAATTTAGTAGTGTTTGCAAAATCATTTTCAAACACCAATTCTTTTGCTTCTCAGAGCAATTAGATTGTAGCTCTCAGTTTGCTTGCCAGAATCATCTTATGGTTTAGCAAAGAATCATCTGTGGGCTCCGCCCTAATAAGAGTTCCAGAAATGTTCAGTTTAAGCTTGAATTACCATAGCCTCGGCACCAGCACCCCACTGATAGTCAAATACCATCATTTTCCCCTTTAATCAATTGCAGGACTTTTTAAAAATAGTAATCCTATAGCTGTCAAATACTACTGGGAAAGACTCTTAAATTGTTGTAGGAGAAAACTTCTCTTAAGAAAGAAGAGAAGAGGGCAGCCCCGGTGGCGCAGCGGTTTAGTGCTGCCTGCAGCCCGGGAAGTGATCCTGGAGACCCTGGATTGAGTCCCACGTCGGGCTCTCTGCATGGGGCCTGCTTCTCCCTCTGCCTGTGTCTCTGCCTCTCATTCTCTCTCTGTGTCTCAATGAATAAATAAATAAAAGTAAAATCATTAAAAAAAGAAGAAGAAGAAAGAAGAGAAGATGGAGGAGAAAAGTCTGACTTTCTCTTGTAAGACCAACAGACTCAAAAAAAATAAAAATAAAAAATATCAACAGACTCCATAATTCCTTCAGATTCTATGTTAGGAAGACTCCAAACCTTCTCCAGTGGATGGTAGAAGTGTTTTCAACTTCAGGTCCAAAGATTCCCACCAAGCTCTTGTCATTTAGAACCTAATTCAATTCTGACGACGAAACAGTTTGCTTCTGGGCTTTAAAATGACACATTTAATATTGCTAATGTTGACATCCTCTAGTGCCTTCAGAGAGGCCTCCTATATCCTTACTTCCAAGCGGCCATCTTCCACAGTGGCCCATGCTCCTTCCTGAAAGCTCTTTGCAAAGAATGATTTATATCCATATAATTAACTTTTACATCGTGTGTTGCATCTTTTAAAGATTTTCCAAATGTGGACCGTCTACACCGCACAGCATTCCTTTAAGATTAAGCATTTCAGAACCAACTTTTAATCTCTCCCTAGCAGTACTTTATATCAGGGATTTATGCACCTTGGAATACAAGTTATCCAAGCTACCAGCCCCCGGTACTCATGGAGTATTTGCTATGTGTCTACATATATACTTGCTGCTGTTGGGAATACCAAAGTAGCTATTCCCCGTAAAAGTCCCCAAACATAGCTGAAGATATAAGTAAAAGAGCACAGGATGGTCTCTGATGGAATGCTAAGTTACCATAAGTCCAAAGGAGTTGGGGGGGAAACCCAAAATTTGTCAGAGCTTTAAGTTGTCAGAAAAAGCTTTCCAGAAGATGTAGACTGTGAACTGGACTCTAAACAGCACTATATGGAGAGAGGAGGTAGACAGAGCATCCCTTTGTCTGGAAAGGCAGCGCCATGGGAAGCATCTAGAACACAGTAAGGAATACAAGGTAAGATGGAGAAAGGGGGAGTAGAGGTAAATATACTGTAATATTTGAGATATTTGAGAGTCCCTCCCAGCCAACCCAGAAAACAGAGACCCCAGACAGGAGCTGCCAGCTCTGTGGCTGCTGGAGAACGGGGTGACATAGACCTGAGGAAGCCAATGACTCTGGCCAACCAGCCACAGGCCAGAACGCTGGGCAGAGTCTCTTCCTGCCTGCAGCTCAGCCCATACTCCAGAATTGCTTCTTGCTGCTTTCATCTCCTTCTTTATCCACTAATTTTTCTGTCATCCCATTAACCTCTCACCCCCATGCCAGCGAATGTGCTCATAGAACAAGGAGAACAGTTGTCTGCGCCATTTTTTTCATATCCAACCAGATCCCAATCAGTTTCCTGACCACACCCTTCCGAAGCAGTGGACAGTCTGCACCCGTTACAGAGCACAGTAGCGTCATGTCACTTTGATGGCTGTGCCTTGACATGTGCCACTGTGCACATGGACACAATCCTATACAGATTTATTAACTACTTTGCAGATCATGACAACTTTGAGACCAGTTCATATAATGTGTTCAACCCAGTAAGAAGTAGCTTCACAAAGTATATCTTGAAGAGCCTAGTAGTTCTCAACTCACCTCATCCCTTCCACAGGACCAGAGCCCAACTACATGACTCAGTTGCCCTGCTTTCCACTCCATCTTTTAGTTTAACTTCTGCATCCTCTTCTCTGCCTGAAACTAGCCATGTCTACTGCTTCTGTGCTCCCTAAATGCACCCAGGAGTGTGCTGAGGAGAGAAGGGCCAAGAGGAGAGCCAGTTTCTGCATAGCTATGCTTGCTCGAGCCCTCAAGGAGACCTGGGAGACATTTGTCCCTGTGGTTGGATAGAGGAAAGCAAGCCCTCTGCCCTTGCCATGGTTGGTCTCAGAGGTGCCTGGACCAAAGAGGAGGATGTGATGCCCCCCATCTCTCCTCTCCTCGAGCACCTGCCTCATCCTTCCTCTACCCTTGGCAGACACAGCTCACCAGCTGTGGTCCCTTACCATGAGCTGAAGGAGTAATTTCAGAATCAGTTGACAATTGTCAAAGTTGGCCATAAGATGAAACCCATATGCCTTTTCTGAGCTGGGACCTGATACATGCAAGAACCTCCCTAGACCTCAAGCTGCAAGACCAGTCACAGCCCAGCCCAGGAATGCTAAGCACTCCATGAGAGCATGAAAGCAAGTTCTTGCTTCATTCAGCTGCACTTGGCATTAAGTTGCTATTGTATAATACTGCATTTGCAGACATTCCACTGCAATATGTGTTGAAATGGACAGATAATAATTTACAACCAATAAAATAAACTCTCCTGTGCAGCCTACTTACTTGCACAGAGTCTTTCATGCCTGCTCTGCCCTGAACCAACCCCTAGTGATTGAGACAGCATCCTACAAACCACAGAGACTGTGGAGTAAGGGTGTGAAACTTAGTGACTGAGTACAGGCCAATATGGTTATGTTCATTTGAAAAGTACTTATGACCAAGAGAAAGCATAAGGAGAAAAGATGAGAGCCCCATTTTTATAATCAAAGAATGCTCCCTACCTCAGGTGTGATGCCCAAAGGGCCTAGCCACTCTAGGGCTCCTCCACTACTCTGACAAGGTGCCCCGAATCTGCATCTGAGCATCCTCCAGATGTGACGGCGCTTAGTTCCACTGTGGAGGTTCTGAGGAAAACTACCTCACCTAGGTATCTAGAAGGGAAGAAGTGTAAAGGAGAGGAGAAAGCACCAAAGAAGAGGGAAAGAAGGAACATATGAGGATAGGGCAAAGTTGGGAAAGGTGAGCAAATGAGCAGCAGAGAGACGAGAAGGGCAAAAGGAAAGTGTTCGTGTGTCCTTGTGTTGTTTCTGGGAGTACACAATTAAACTTGTGAAAGTCGTGTGTTTCCCAAAAGTACAGTAGGGAAAATGAGCTGTCACCTGTGGACCAGAGGGACAAGGAACCCTGTCCCAGAGTAGCGGGCAGTAGGAAGACACTGACAATTCCCTGCAGTGCCAGAATAGGAAAACAGGAAAACCTGGGAACACACCAAGTTAACAAAGGTTCCCCTGGGGACATATACTCCCAGCTGGAGACCCTGAACCTTGCACTACCAACCCCTGCACCTTCCCTTCCCTTCAGAAGCCTCCACCCCTAAAGCAACCCTCAGCTTTCCCTGATCTCTCCTTTCAGCTGACACCCTGCCCCTAGCAGCAGGGACACATCCCTCAGGGTTGCAGCTGAGTGTCCCTGCTCAGACAGGCCAGCCAGTGAAGCAAAGAACATCTCCTGGGAGGAGATGGTCTCAGCAACAAAGCTGGCACTTCAGACACATTTTCCCACCAAAATTTTATGATGCATAGTGATATTATATAGTACTATCAGCAGGGATTTTGGCTCCCATGAAAGTCTTCTTTGGTACAATTTGCTTCATCAACCTCTGTTCGCAACAGTATCATCAAATGTCTTCTCAAATTTTCATCTTAACTGAATCATGACAGGAATCGCCTGTTTGCTATCTGTCCTTGGTGTCTTTATCACCAACTCAAATTTTATACATGCTTATTAGGAGACTTATATAATTTAAGGACAAAGCTGGAGATGTATGTATGTATGGATGGATGGATGGATTTATTGATGAATAGAGTATACCTACCAATCAAAACAGGGAATTACAGAACATCCAGGAGGGGAAGGCCTGGAAGAGTTTTCCTAGACATTAATTTAGAGAGAAATGTGCTATTTTCTAAATTACTTTTGGTATGCTAAATAACTTTTGTATGCTAGCCCCACAAAAATAACTACCCTGTGTTTCATTGTGGGAGAAAATATCAATGATAAACTATGAGTTTAACTATGAGGTTTTTTTTTTTTAATATTTTTTTAAATTTTTTATTTATTTATGATAGTCACAGAGAGAGGGAGAGAAAGAGAGACAGGCAGAGGGAGAAGCTGGCTTCATGCACCGGGAGCCTGATGTGGGATTCGATCCCGGGTCTCCAGGATCGCGCCCTGGGCCAAAGGCAGGCGCCAAACCGCTGCGCCACCCAGGGATCCCCAACTATGAGGTTTTTTTAATAAAAAATGTTTGGTGTAGAGATGATGAAGGATAAGGATAGTCAGAGAGACCACTGGGGCCAGGGGGCAGAGAGGATGGCTGAACATAAACAACACTCCAAGTAAGAAATGGCAGTGGTTTCAATATTTTAATGGCAGAGGAAATGGAGAGAAACAGAAATCTTGGAGAAATCTTTAAGAAATATATATAATGAAAATTCTTACTAATAGAGACATGGATATGAGCAAGAGCAATAAGTATAAGATAAAAACAAAATTCTAAAATAGAAAATATGCAGTGACAAATAAGTTTGTAGGAAGGAAAGAAATAGTAAGTTTCATTTTCATTAAGAAAGTTTCGGGCAGCCCTGGTGGCTCAGCAGTTTAGCGTCGCCTTTGGCGGGCGTGATCCTGGAGACCAGGGATCAAGTCCCATGTCAGGCTCCCTGCATGGAGCCTGCTCTCCCTCTGCCTGTGTCTCTGCCTCTCCCTCTCAATCTCTGTCTCATGAATAAATAAATAAAATCTTTAAAAAAAAAAAAGTCTCCCTGAGACATTCATATGGAAATGTTCTGTAAATCATTGGAAGTTTGGTTCTGCAACTCCATTCAAAAAAAAAAAAAAATGCCCAGTAAGAAATAATAGATTTAAGAGTTATCTGGTTTTAGAGGGTAAGTGGAGTCATTAATGGAAGAGGTATGTGGAATGTGGTGCAGAGTGAGAGAGAAGTGAAGTCTAGGGGGAAGTCCTGAGAAACACATACATTTAAGGGACAGCCATTTCCCAAAGGAGACCAGGAAGATGCAGCCAAAGATGTAGGAGAGAAACCAAGAGAGTTCACTTCATGGAAGCCAAAAGAAGAATGTGTTTAATGGGGCAGAGTCAAAGATTTATTCTAAAGGCAAAATAAAACAAAGACTGAAAAATGTCCATGGAACCAAGCAAGAATTCTTGCTCTCGGGGAAAGCAGTTTTCATAGAGAAAGAGAACAGAAGCTGGATTACGAAGAGCAAAACGATAAATGAGATGTGATGAAGGGAGCAGGTGTAGATAACTCCTTCAAAAAGGTCAGTTGTGAAGGGAATAAAGGCCAAATTTTGGTAGCATTTTGAGTACAGGAAGAAATATATTGTTTGTTTTAAAATGAAAAATGAAAAAGCAAGCTCCATGAAACCTAAGACACAAAAGAGAAAGGAAACAATCTGTTGGATGAAGCCCCTGAAGAGGTAGGAACCGACATGGCTGGAAGTACATAACTGAAAGAATTTGTCTGAGATTACAAGGAGCTCACCTCTTCTATTTTAGTGGGAGAGAAGAGGGCAGAATGGTCTGAGCACTTTAGAAGTACCACATTTCCTGCTGCTCTATAATATACCCACAATCTGTAATATTTTCCCTTCCACAAATTATATTCTACTGATGATCCTGAAGTACATGACGAGATTCCACTTCCATTAATTAAACATGGTATAACTTTCTGGAGACAGAGGCTTAATTAAAATAATTTCCCAATTTCTCCTTTGTATATAGCTAGCCGCTAGCCTCCATGAAGATAGTTTATGGTTATAAAATATCATCTGAGCAAACAGAGGTGATTTTTGTGACTAGAAAATTTATGTCTCAAGAATATGGTTCTCATTTCCAGAGCATGAAATATCTGCTTCCATATGTCCTCCTTTGAGAAGGGGTTTTCCTAGTTGCCATCCCACACTGTTCATCTCCTGTGTTCATATACATAAGCCTGCAAAGAAATAGCATTCTTAAAATACAGTAGCTTACTGGAGCCAAGAGAAATTATTAGAAATATCACTTTCTCTTATATATTTCTCTCTGGAAAATGTTCTCAGTTCCATGAGCTTTTAATGTCAATATTATAAAGACTTGTTTTTAATTTTTCAAAATTTCCATACTATTCTCCAAAGGGATCCTTAAAGCATACAATTTCCTTTTTAAGATTCTGCCCTTCACAAGCCAATTTACAGTTTGGTTTGCTGTTTTAGTATTATCAAATATTGCTTAAAAGGGAGAGGCTTTAGGAAAATCTACAAAGGTTAGTTGTTATAGACCTGATCTCCATGTACTTATGTATCTACAGACATCTTTCTATAATTCTGCTTGTATGAAGGTAATAATGACTGCAAGATACTTTGGAGCCATGATGGGATATAACACACAGGGTACTGCACAAATGTTAGGGCTTAATAATGTAAAAGTGGAACCACTGTTACCCTCCATCTGCCAAAGCACATCCATTTTCCTTCAAACCAAATGAAGTTTTACCTCCACGTGGGTTTCCTAAACAACACTGCTCTTCTCCATTCCTTTTTTTTCTCCATGCCTTCTAATGCTATCTTGAACTCACCTTCTCCTTCCGTGTACTCTTTCAGTTATCTGCAATTATGATTTATTTATGTATATTTATGCTTTTCTAGCTTTCTTTCCCATTTAGGAATTCAACTTTGTGACAGAAAAAAAACCGAGTAGAATCTCTTCAATATATTCCTGAGTGTAGGTATACTTTGAGCACTCTGTCAAGTGCTCCATATTCTTCTCCTGACTAGTTGAAGATTTAGTCTTACATAGATGCAAATGAAATCCATCTCATTTTCTAACTCAGATTGGTGGTAGTATGGCTGTGTTACACAAGGTTTTGAGCCTTTGTCCATACTCAAGAGAATAAATGGCCATGATCAATTAAAATTGTCTAGAGACTTTGGGAGCAGTTAGAAGAGGTGGGGAATACACAAAACCCATGCCAGCTATTTGCTATCTCTCTTTCAGAGGGTATTAGAATGGTTGGCAGATTATAGATAAATGAGTCTTAAGATTCAATAATGTAGACACTTCCTTTAAAAAACCATGATGAAAAAAATAAACCATGATGAATTTAATCAGTCTGAAATATGTGATATGTGTTTGGTTAATTTTTTGGTGGACTGGGAGGCAGGAAGCGTGGCAATTAGCTTCCATCTCTTTAGTCTCACTGTAATTTTTGGTCACATAACTGTTTCATAAAATCACATTGGGATTATATACATCCCGGTTTACAGTAGTTTTATTTTGTTGATAGATATCATCTTACATAAGTGGATTTGTAATTTGATGAATATTTTCTATGTAATCATTTTCTACCAATGTAGATAATTTGATTAGATGTTATTAAATAGGAAGAAAGCTAGCTTTATTTTCTTTTTTCTTTTGCTTGAGCTAAACAAAAATGCTCAACTTTTGTTGAGAATGAATATAAGCCCAGCAATAGCATTATTTTTAAAATAATAATTTTTAAGACAAGGTAAGTTGGAGTGGTTTCTTTGTCATGGCAGTTACTGTCTCTAAAGCCTCATTTCTGTTCTCATAAGATAGTTCCTATGAAAAGAAATTGAAGCACCATAAATTACATTAGTGTAAGGTCACAAATTAATCACTTTATAGCCTATTTTCTCTTGAAAACTCTTTCTTTGTAGAAATTCTGCCACAAAATGCCTCATACTATTCAATTTCATAGGTGATAACTGCATGTTTTGCTCCGTATTCTAAACCAAGTCATTAGGAAAAGGTTGTAGTTGCCAGCTACCATTGTCCTGTTTGACATCAATAGGATGATGCTTTATTTATATTTTCTAGTGTTATTTATTCCTTCCACAAGATATATGCATTTTATGTGCTGTTAAAATCCCTGGGGCCTTTCACTGATCACTTTAATGAAGGATATGCCTTCATTAAAGCTTTACCAAACCTTTTATGTAAGACTGCAGTTATATTTCCATTTGGGCTAATTGAAAAAGAAAATGTTTGATGATGGCATGGACTAACATCAGACTTAATTTTATTCTACAATTGAATCTATGACCAAAATGTTCATATTCCTATTGTTTAAGAATGTATTAGATTTTAATGAAACAAAGACTGTGCATTGCTCACTCTTTTATTCCATTATACAACTCACGAAAATATGTATTGATTTAGGAAAATGCTTGTTGAAACGGAGTTTTATAAAACAGTAAACAATTAAATCCAATCAATTCTAGAGCTCAAAACTCACCTGTATGTACAACTAACTTCGTGCTGGTTGGCGTCACTTACAACAGCATCACATTTGGGGAAGGGATTTAAACACCAGGACAGCATAGAATTTGGATCTAGTTTGCATGAGAGGAAGTCTCTGTGAAGTGCTGATATCATGAAAGAAGAAGTAATGTGACATAGATTCTTTCTACTTTTGGTCCAATGTGAAGGAATCTTTCTTCCTGGTATGCCACACAGGGCATTTGAGCCAAGTGACTGCTGGTGGTCTCCGGACAAAGAAGAGACACTTTCAACAACCATCATGAAGGACTTCCACAGCCTCAATTCTTCCACTTTGAATAACTCTTCTTTGGTCTATCAACTTTAATCTGAAATTTTCTCAGCATTAGAGAATGGAATACTTAGACTTTCTAGAAAATTCCTCTCATGCGAAAAAAGCTCTCTCCGGATGTTGTGTCTTCTGTATTTCTATCGATCACTCTTCTTTGTCCTTCACACTTCAATTAACCCATCTCATGATACTTCAACATCACTTTTGATTTGTAATCATTGATATTATTTTTTTCCTCTCTGCCAATGGAAGTGAGTTTCATGAACAAAAGATAGTGTTTGTCTGTATCTCCAACAACTGGCGTAGTGGTCAGTACACAATGTGTGGTAAATATGTTTATTAAAGCAATTGAAGGGCAGCCCTGGTGGCTCAGCAGTTTAGCACTGCCTTTGGCCCAGGGAATGATCCTGGAGACCCGGGATCGAGTCCTGCATCGGGTTTCCTGCATGGAGCCTGCTTCTCCCTTTGCCTGTATCTCTGCCTCTCTGTGTGTGTGTGTCTCTTATGAATAAATAAATAAAATCTTTTAAAAAAATAAAGCAATTGAAAGAAAACTTTCAAATTTCAGATCCAAATCTCATCACCTAGGTGATGACTTGAAATGAACAATCATTCCTTTGAGTATTTTCCTCATTTATAAAATGAGGCTAATGAGATCTTCTCTCTCAGTTGTGATGACCAAATAAAATAATGGTTGAGGGCAGTCCCGGTAGCCCAGTGGTTTAGCGCTGCCTTCAGCCCAGGGTGTGATCCTGGAGACCCAGGATGGAGTCCCGCGTCGGGCTCCCTGCATGGAGCCTGCTTCTCCCCCTGCCTGTGTCTCTGCCTCTCTCTCTCTGTGTCTGTCATGAACAAATAAATAAAATATTTTTTAAAAACTTAAAAAGAATAATGGTTGAGATACAAAACATTATTTTTCTAGCTTCATGTAGAAGAAATTCTGTCAAGACATTCTAAGTGTCCGACTGATATGCTCTTGTGCAATGTTGGCACTCAGCAGATACTTACTGTGTGCCTGCTAGAATAAGTTTTCTCTTATTATAATCTTAAGGCACTTGCCTAATCTCTTGGTTTCAAGGACTACCTTTATAAAAGGAAGACCCTTCAAGATCTATACTTTATAGTATTTGATCACTATCCTCTCCCAAGATTCATGTCTGTGAAAATTAGCTAAGTTGAATTATAACCAGAAATCCCTAGTTGGACACCTTACTGCTTCTAAGCACTAAAATTAAATATCTGTCCCATCAACTCTTTATCCTTCATGCTATTACAACATGAAGCACACCCAGCCCACCAGTCACCACCCTCTTCCCTTTTACAACCACACACACTCCCTCACTCTCCCACACTAGAAATGTGCTTGTGAATCATAGGTTATTCCAACTAGGCTAAATCAAGGGCTTCTGCTAGGCTTTGTTTGGCAAGTGGTACTGGACAGAGCTATCTATGGGGAGGAAGTGTTTGGGGAAGATTGAGATATAAGTGGGAGTGTGTTATGGAAGAAACCTATGGGAAAAGGAAGCTATGATGGGGAGAGGAAATTTAAGGTAGGGGTAGACATTTTTTTTCAATTTTTTTAAAAGATTTTATTTATTTATTCATGAGAGGCACAGAGAGAAAGAAATTTTTTTTAAGTTTAGGAAAAGTTTAGCTGTCCAAGGTATAAGCACTCTACTGCCCACCTTGTGAAGCCTTCCATACATTAAATATTTAATGCTTGCTTTGGGTGTTGAATTCTCAGTCTATAGTGAAGAAGGGTGAGGTCAGGGGTGATAGACAAGGCCAGGTCAAACATGTTCTGCTGCCTATCTACACCTGTTGCTTTTCTGATACAAGATACTTATTTGAATCATCTGTGATTCCTCTCCCTCCTTTGACACCGGTTATAGCCACCAGGGGCGGACTCTCTGCCCCTGTAATATTGCTTATAACTTGTCTTCTTCAGACTATATTCTCAATTCAATTCAGATTATTAATCTTTAACACCTCTTTTTCTAATTTTTGCTCCTGCCTTGCTTTTAGGTGCTCCCATGATCAGTTTTCTTTACATATAAAAACCATACAACCTAGAACTGTTTGTTCATTTATCCAACAGTTTAAGTACACTCCTGGTGGGTGTTGCCCTATGGAAGGTACACAGTGCAGAAGAAAGGGCCAACCAACACTCCTACAACCAAATCCCACCTCAGTTCCTAGTAGTTGGATAACCTGAGCAAGTTACCTCCCCTTAATAAACTGCTAGCACAGGTTTTCTTCACAGTCTATAAGTTTGGGTCTTCTTCTCTTATTCCTTGTCCAGTCCATGTAAGTATTCACGTTCCAAAAAGATCTCTCATGACACCTATTTGAGGTTTTACAAAAGGAAGTGTTGAGTTACTTTTTTTAATGTTTTGTGATTCCCTAGGAAAAGCAACTTAAGAATGTCTTTGATATATTTATATGCCAATCTTTCTTCAATTCTTATTGGAAATTACATAGCAAATTGATGTTTGATATTTTTAAGCATGTTTTCTAGTCAAAAGGTTTTACATACCATGTAAATTTTATTAACTCAATCAGGAAGAAAAAGGTGACAACTAGCATTGAACCAACACATTGCAAAAGTTTCATGTAAATGTATATGTTCTCATTTGGGGAAAATCGATAAAATATCTAACTGGACAGTTACATTTTTGACACAATCTCACTTTATCTTCTGAAACCTTTATTGGATTTTCACATGAAGAAAACCAAAAAGGATTATGGGTTAGAATATAAAAATAAAGTCTTTAATTTTATGATTACTCTAACTTTTAACAGAAAAAATGTGTGCATTTGTGTGTGTGTGTGCATGTGTACAATGTACCATCCATCCATAATTTGGCTGTTTCCTTATGGGGATGCTGTAGCCAAGGCTCCAGGCAACTTCCTCAGGTGGCTCTCAGCCTGACATGACATGGGAGGGGACTATCCAAGCCAGCAGCTAGAGAGCCAGGGCAATCAGGGAACCACCGCCCAGAATTGGCCAGATCTGGGGAAATAGCTAACAGCCACCAAAGAGTTGAGTCCAGATGGTTATGTGGTGAGTAATCTGAGGTAAAGTGTATGTTTACATTCTTTGAACGAGAGAAGAGTAAGGTGAGGGGTTGCATTCCACAACCAGTCAGGAACCAGAAAGCAGGCTAGAAGGGTGAGTACAAGTTTAGACGCTGCACTTAAACCCAGAGATGGGAGCAACGTGGACAGCATTGCAGAAGATCTTGATTCTAAGGCAGAGCTCAGCCTCCGTCAAGATTGTGACATTCATGTCCACCTGTGAATGAATCTGGTGGGAAAAGGAGTAAAGGGCAGAGGTGAGCGTGGATTCGGACTCAGAAACAACAATATTATAGCTAAATTGGTTTATCCAAGGTTAAAAGATTTTTTTAAAACAATTATGTTACCTAAAGCTCTAAAAAAGATTCTAACTTATCTTTGAGCTATAATTTGTAACTGTTTTCATCCATGCAAAAAAGATATGGGATCAGAAGTCGGAAAATTAAATTAGTTTCATTCACAACCAAAGATCTTTCCTCCTGCCCTATGGGATTTGCTGATTCGAAATTTCATCCTCTTTCTTCTTGTAGCATTTTTAGGTAAATGATAATCATCTGATGAATTACACTAAAAGCTAATCACTAACAGATATATCAGCACCTCCACTTTCTATTAATTAATGCCACTGTGTGTTGTGCATGTAACAAATGCAAATTACCTAATGGGGCAACATTGATTTTTCCACCCCTCCCCCACCCATGCATTTCTCAGGGCAATTTAGATCCCATTTGGAAAGCGTCACGTGATGATGGGCAGATCGTAATCATTGTAGCATTCTACTCTTGATTTATAAGGCTCAATTACTTTTTCACAGTTATATGAAATGTCTTCTCTAATAGAAGACCAAAGAGAAGGTATTTTTAGCATGAGACACAGAAGGGTGATATAACATGAAATTTCCCTATGACCCAGAAAACATTTACCAATACAAATAAGGAAAATGAAGATTGCTCATCCAATGTGTTTTGGCCTCAATGGATTCAGTTAGTAAGGCGACTAGAAAAATTAAATATGAATAAGCCACAGCACCTTTAGAATGCTTAACAGATTACCGAGGCGTGTCATTTATAGCAACCAATGTTTTCAGGCTGAAAGCAAAAAAAAATAATAACAATTTTCATTTTACTTGAGAAGATGATGTCTCCAAATATTACAGGGAATTACTTCTTTTGTGTTCAAGTGAATTCAAACTTAAACCAACATTTAAATGGGCTTCAATCATGAATTGCAAATTGCAGTTGAAATGAGCGTTGTTTTGCTGATAGTTTAGTCTGAAAACAATTGTCTTTTTCCCACCAATATAGTGCATACTTGATTAAGTGTTCTTTTTTTTTTTTTTTACTTTGGGGGTTATTTGCTTTGTAACAGGCTAAAATTTGAATAAATGAATTAACTCAGGGAAACAGTCGTGACCCAAGTCTGACTTTTCTCTGTGCAGAGGTGTCATCCAGGAGTCTTCATTCCTTTGATGGTAGAGTTTGGTGCCCTTGATTGCATTCGAGTTTGGAAGCCATGGCCCTGTTGTTAAACAAATGTCCCTAACATCAGAGTCTCACTCAGGCTCTGCAGCTGGCTGTAGCTGACACTGCCACACACAGTCACCAGGAAGACCTAAGTTCCACAGGGAAAGGAACTGCACGTGCTTGGCACAAAGAACATCTTCAGTAAAATTCTTTTAAGGAGAGTCTGCATTTGTCTCACACAGACACACCCAAGGGTGTGCTTGTACCCACAGTGAACTGCTTGGGTATATTTTTAAATTATACTTTTAGGCTCTCAAGTCTCTTTCTGTGTTGGTCAGGAGAAATAGGTCTTGCCATCTGTAAGATGGTGTAAATAGTTGCAATCTATGGGCACACACACACATATACACACACACAGGCATGAGAATATGCCTTGGGTCCCCAAGCACCATCCAACCCACCCCTGTGGTCTCTTAATGAGTTCTGGATGTGGTCCTGTCTGCCTTGAGTCCCCAAGCACCATTCAATCCATCCCCATGGTCTCCTGTGAGTTCTGGACGTGGTCCTGTCTGCTCATCCTCTGAAATGGCTAAAGATGCTTAGGGACCAAGAAAACGAGTCAAACCCTGAAATGCTGACATGATTGAAATCTTGTTTTATCTCATTTAGAAGATAAATAATTGCCTTAACTGTTGATGATTTAAAAAGAGGGAGAGAGAAAGAGAAATTTATTCTGGGAGTCTGAGGTCCAGCTGTGGAGACTTAGTAAGGGAAGCCATGGAATCCATCTCATCCTGGTTAAATAAACAGAGCCTGTGATTAATGTGAAAAACTAAATGTGGTCAAACAGAGTAAGCAGAAACTAAGCAAACATTTACTTATATAAAAGTATCTAACAAAGCATTCTTACATTTGTAGTCTCTAATTTGACTATAGGTTTTTTTGCTGCAGCCACTTTTGTGTGTTCATTCAGTGATTTACAAAGATGAATGCTTTTAGTACCATGTATGATTGTGTTTCAAACAAGGCTGAAGTGTCCTAATCCATAATCTATTCTGTATTTCACTTTAAAGACTGAGATAGGGCAGTTCCCTTAATACCATTCATTCAAATTGTTTCAGTAGGTCTTTGGTTTGGGGTTTTTGTCTTTTGTTTTTTTGTGTGATTTGTGTGTGTGTGTGTGTGTGTGTGTGTGTGTTTTTCCTGAAAGGAAGACTCTTTTCTTAGAGCTCTTCCTTAATTTTTTTAGTTATATTTCATTTTGGTAGGGCTGATTTATGGCACTTTTCTATATGAGCTTAACCAAGGATCTATCCTTGAATCATCCAGCATTTTCTGTAATATTCTGTAATATTGGACCAAGGGGACTTAAAATGTTCACTTTATGTGCATGTTTTGGGCACTGAAAACACAATGTAATGTCTTGCTCTTGTACAAATAATTTAAGAGCCCTTCTGTCATAAAAATGACCTGCCTTCCTTTGTCATGTGCTTCCGTTTACAAAAGGAATTCCTTGTTGTTTGTGCTATGTATTTTAGAAAGAATGCTTGGTACTATCTATACTTCATCCCACAAGGCCCCATCTGATCGGTTCAAGAGCTGTGAGGCTGCATCCAGCCCCAGAAATTTGAAGTCCAACCGACTATTGTGACTTTAAGTATCTAATTTAAGACTATGTGAAATATGGCTTCGTTTCTCAAAACATCTATCCTCTAAAGGTACCAACTCATTCAGTTGCCAAACTAATTCTTCATTTTGATGTAATCTTTTGGGAGAGTAAAAGTGAACAGTGCAAACATGAAAGTCTTTCAAACACTAAGGGAGCCAGAACTTGGGATTTTAGCGTTGGCAAACATCATAGCCACTAAGAAATCGCAGAGTGTAAAAAATTGCGGAGGTTTTAATGGAGGAAAATACATTCTGCTATGTTTCTGTTTTTAGTAACCCAGCGACAAAGAAGCTAACTGCCCTCTGCGCATGTGGGAGGTGGGCAAGATGCCCTCCCTTTCTTTCCACCACTAGCTACCATCACCATTTTGGAAAGTCCTGCAGTCAGTTCCTATTTCCCAGGCTAAACTCTCCAACAAATAATATTAATTTCAAGCATTTCATGCATTTAAAATTAATTCAGAACGAAGTAAAACAGGAAATTCCAATAGTTTGTTTTTACCTGAAAATGCCCCGCATGCATTCCATTGGTGATTATCATGGCCTTAGCTTTAAAAGTCTACTTTGGGAACACTTTTTCACTTAATTCTATACTGTAAACTATCACTCTTTTAGAAACATACAATTCTATCAGGATTATAAGGATAACCTAAAGGTAAATTTAATTTAGCAAATTATCATACTGGGTGGCTTTTTTTTTCTCTTTTTAAATTTTTTTTTATTGGAGTTCAATTTGCCAACATATAGCATAACACCTGGTGCTCATCCCATCAAGTGCCCCCCTCAGTGCCCATCACCCAGTCACCCCCACCCCCCTGCCCACCTCCCTTTCCACCACCCCTTGTTCGTTTCAGACTGGGTGGCTTTAATATTCATCAAGGAGGACTGTAGTTAAGAATGACTGTGTTCATGGACAGTACTCAGACCAAGCTTTTCTGCATAGGTGTGGGTATCTGCGTATTAGCGCAGGTGTGAGGGCCATTAAAAAGGAGAACCGTGAATTAGAGAGTTAATAGGGCTCTGCCCTCTGTTCACTTCTATTCTTTCTTTACATCCATTCCCTGGTGACCTCATTCAGTCTCCCACCTTTCAAAACCATCTATGCACTGACGCCCCACACCTGACCCTGCTCCATGCTTCTGATGCCTTAGCCCAGCTTCCAAATGAACGGCTGCTCCTGGGTGACAAGTAGGCACCTGACTGAATGTATTCGAGGCAACTCTTGACTGGCCCCTGGACATTTTCATTGCCCTCATCCACCTGCTTACCATAATTGTAGAGCTACCTTGAAGCCTCCACTGCCTTTGCCTCCTACCTCCAATTTGACAGTAGCAACTCCGAGTTCTGCCCTATGGCTGAATCTGGATACTCCTGAGTTCTTCCACTGAAGCCTCTCACCTGGATTGCTGCAACAGCTTCTGAAAAGTCCCTCATTTCCACTACCACCCACTCTCACTTCAGTAGCCAGAGTGGTCTTTTTCAAAATTAGATGCAATTTTGTTACTCCTTTGCTTAAAATCCTCCAATGACATCCACTACATTTAGAATAAATTCCAAAGTTCTCACTGCTGTGTATAAGATAATACATAACATCGTCTGGCCCTTACCTAATTCTTTGGCTCCATCTCCCTCTTTCTTATTGAGTATTCTCTATTCAACATTCTCCCATCTCACCAGACATCTCATTATTCTTCAAACACTCCAAGCTCTCCCTTGCCTCTGCCTGGAACGCTCTCACCTTGCATTCTGCACGTGGCTCCTTTCTCCTCTCTTTTTAGATCATTGTTCAAATGCCACCTTCTCATAGAGGCATTCTTTAATCTTTCTCTTTTTTTTTAAAGATTTATGTATTTATGTATTTATTTTTATTTATTTATTTATTTATTTGAAACACAGAGAGAGAGGAAGAGACATAGGCAGAGGGAGAAGCAGGCTCCTCACAGGGGGCCCGATGCAGGACTTGATCCCAGATCCTAGGATCACGCCCTAAGCAGAAGGCAGACACTCAACTGCTGAACCACCCAGGCATCCCTCTTTTTTATTTTTAAGATGTATTTATTTACTTATTTTAGAGAGGTGGGTAGGGGCAGAGGCAGAGGAGAGAGAATCTTAAGTGGACTCCACACTGAGCATGGAGCCTGATGCAGGACTCAATCTCACAACCCTGAGATGACAACCAGAGGTGAAACCAAGAGTCCAAAGCTCAACTGACTGTATCACCAAGGTGCCCCTGACCACTCTGTCTTAAGTTGGGATCCAGAACTATAGGCTCAGACACACTTCATCGAGGAGGACTATACTTAAGTACAACTTAACTTAGTTTAATTAAGTACAAGGTATCGCCATACCCTTATTTTCTTCATAATATTCACAACCATCTGAAATTTATAATATTTATAAGATTTAAATCTAGAATATTTATACAGCTATTTACTAGTAGTTGTAAGATTCAGCCAACTAGAATGGCAGCACCAAGAGACCAGGAGTCCATCTTGTTCAGAGTTGAAACCCTCATTCCCAGAAGGTGCTCAAAAAATATTTTTGAATGACTAAATGGAGTTAGAAGCCCTCATTTACATAAAAATTATTCTCTCAATATATACACATATTTATTTCTCCACTTCTTTTCACAAAGGTTTTGAAAGAGCTTTAAGCAAAAACATACAAGAAAAGTTGAAAATAGCTAGAACCAAAGAAAAAAACCTAGGCAAAAAAAAAAAAAAAAAATTAAGACGCTCAGTTAAAACATTATCATGAGAAAGTCACAAAGTAGAAAGTGTACTGTGCTTTAAGAGAACAAAACTTTTCCTAAGATTAACTTCTAACTGAAAGTTCTCTAGGGAACTCTCACATAGTAAAGGACACTGTCCACAACAATATTTGTAAAGCAAATGCAATGGTCCTTTTCAAATGGCTGTTTCTTTGATGATGGCCAAGGGCCCGAATTAAAATGCAATACAATGAAGGGGAATCATTAAGAGGCTGAGCTAATATGCTCCAAGAATATAGTATTCTGGTGTCCTTACTTGAACCAAGAAATGACTTTCATCTAGAACACTCACCTAATAACACAGCATTGTTTATTGCTAGGAATTAAGGTGATTTCAGTAATTCGATGAAAACCTTGCATTAAAGAAAGGCCAGTGTAAACATACCTTTATTTATACTGCTCTAGCTAGAGAGCCCTCCATCTGCTGGGTGGGGTGTTATCCTACATTTGCCACATCCCTGGAAGAATGCTTATTACTTTCTCTTATAATTATTCTTCCATATATTTTCTATTCCCTATTAAAGCTTACTTCTGGGATACTTTGTTCTGTTAACTCCTTTTATCTCATTTCTGCTCTTGGTTTATTTTGAGTCTTTGTTTACTTATCTATAAATATTTTTTAAATAACTATTATTACTAAAAAATGTTAAGAAATATCAAGAGTTGCAATGTACTTTATCTTCTAAAAACCAAAATGTGAATTATTATCACTACGGATAATCTGTCACCTCTTGTGAAATTCAGGAGTTGACTTAGAGCAGAACCAGAATTTAATTTGAGCAACAGTGAGTGTTCCTTTGACAATATGTTAATCTGGTCTAATTTTAAAGGCATTTTTTAAAAATACTTGTGGAAAGTTATCAGTGAGCCTCAAGTTAAAGCTACGGTCATTTCTACTAGGATCCCCTCCATAACGGATGGTCTGTAAGAAATGGTGACAGTGGCTCTAGATCGCACAACACTGCACCTCTCTGGTGACTTGCCATTACCCCAGCTCCTCAGTAAACAAGCAAGATTTTGTCACCTTTCTCACTGAGGCCTCTGCCCAAATTCAAGAAAAAGTCTTTCTCACTTTTTCCCTCATGAAATGTTTTTTGTTTGTTTGTTTGTTTGTTTGTTTGTTTGTTTATTTTATGCATTAAAGCCAGAAACCTTTGAAAAACAGGCTTCTGTAATACTGGCACAGCTAGAAATACATTTCAGTGTTTACGGAGCATATCATCTCTCCTTCCAGCAACAGTTTCCTTGGTAAAACTAAGACCATTTCACTTTTTCCTTGAAAATCATCTCTAAAATATGCGATGTGTATACCCCCAAACAGAATGGTGGCCAGGGTCTTCAACTCCTCAAGACTTTGCAAAGGGCAGCGAGACAATGACAAGAAGGACATACTTGGTGCCAGGCAGAGAGGTTTTGGAATGTTGCAGAGATAGGGTGAGGAGGCTGTCACAGTCATGTGCCCCCAAGAAAAATATCCCCTTTTATTTTTCATTCAGCTGTCCCTGAGAATCAAAGAATGCATTGGTAATTGCTATTGTTTGTAGAATTTTTTTGTGGTTCACAGCCAGATGACCACCCTTTACTGAAAAGCTTATTGTATCGGGTTTACTCAGACCCCTTCTAGGATATCTAGTGTTTTGTTTTATTATTGCAGACAATTTGTGTCAAAAAAAAAAAATACACAAACAAAAAAACCCTTTTTTTTACTATTACCGAATTGCTCGATTATTCCAAAATATGCCATCAATAAAAATATTTACTCCTAATGTAAACACACTATTCCAAGAAGCAAAGTACCTTCCTTAATGTAAGTTGTCTAATGGCTTATCTGAATGATGTGCTGCTGCAATAGCCACCATTCCCTTGTCCCATCAAGCCACAGAATTCCCAATTTCCAACCGAAGTCCAAATCTAATCCAAAAATCTATTTGACATCTTACAACTATTAGATTTTCTAATACTCTTGAATAAGTAATGACTACACTCACTTCCAGAGAAAGCACATACCCATTTGCCAGTTTAAAACAAAACCAAGTACCTGGCTTGTTCTGAAAGAGACCAGAACCTAGGAAGTCACTCGAATTTCCCACTTAACAGTGTTTTCTTAGCCATAATAGAAAGAGAAGCAGGTATACAAAAGAAAACAATTTTCCCCAGAAACTTCCTTTCTGAGAATTGATACTGGCTAGTGGCCTGTGCCCTGCTTTAAGGCTTCACCCAAAGTCTCTGGGTCATTGTAACTGTGCCTGTAGAATGGAAGTTGCCCTCAAACTCAAAAAAGCCAAACAAACGGCGTGTCCATTTTCCGATAAATAGTGTTATATTCATTTGTTATACTCATTCAGTTTGTTTGGGGCCAAAGAAGTAGCTGATTAGCTCATTTTACCCATGGTAATCTTAAATTGTGGTTATGACTGGAAAGGTCACAGATTAATTTTGGTTGACAAGCATAAGCATTTTAGAAGCAGGTCCCTGAGCAGCCAGAAAGGAAACTAGCCTTCCCAACACCTGAAGCATGCAGTGGCATATTCACATTCCAGGTTTTGAGCACATTATTCCATTCTGGGGGACAGGGTGGTCTCCATGTGCTGCAGGATGTGTGCTCCGAATCCCAGGCCTGGCAGATTCAGCAACCCAGCAGAAGTTCCTGTGGTTTCCTGGAAGCAGCATGCTATGGAGAGCGAGCTTACACAGGTTAATGGGTCACTGGCTCCAGGAGGCTCGTCTCTGGGTTGGCACCTTGGTGTAAACTGAAGTTCAGGGCAGAAAAGACTGTTGTTTAAACTGAAGAGAATCCTTTTGTGCCAAACCACCATCCATCCTCTTTTGTCCCTCGCAAAAGGGAAGTGACGCCAGCTGGCTGGTCTGAGGCAAGGCATCCAGCACAAGGCTGGTCAGATGACATCTTCCTTCCCCATGTGCAGTTTCGACCACAAGGAATGGTAATGGCAAACCCCCCACAACGCATCATCTGGGACCACCACTTCTCTGAATAACAGGTGGCATTCTTCCAAGTGGCCACAAGGTGATAAACACATTTTTAAATCATTCTGTTATCAGCCGCAGGAAACTACAGTTACCCTGTTTTTATCCACTTATGATAAATCCATCCATCACATATGATTAACCGACAGCTAAGGAAGCAACACCAAATTCTGACAAATAAGAACAGAGAGACAAGACAGACTGCCCACTCAGCAGCTTCACCAAAATGTGCCATAAGACTGGATTTGCATTGTAACCATTGAAAAAGAAGAAGTAAAAAATAGGAGACTTTTTTTGTCCACTGAATGCCTGGCAAAGAGAATGCTTACGATGGTGGTTGGCTGTAAGTTATTTCACAGTGGAAATGCTTAGGGGCCTCGCACACAGCCTCATCAGCTCCTCTACATTCTGCTTCTGCTGCCTCTCCATTTAGTTGGGAGGAAAGCACTGCATTTTACTACTTTAAGAAAATCACACATATTAGAAAAGAACTCATATGATAAATCTTTCATTGGAACTTTTGAAACTTTAGCTCTTCACTTTTCCGGTTCTTGCATGTTTTATATTCTAATGAGAAACCGTCCATGACCTGGTGAATTGCTATGATTTGGTATTTTAGTGGATCCTAAACTGGTTTACCAATATTCAATCAAAAATTTTAGTAGCTTAGGTAGAAGAAATATTTGTTTCCCAGGGGTCCTCAGATGTTTTCAACAAGTATCTTGGATACATTCTAAGATTATATTAATTTCCCTCTTTAGCCTCCTGCTCCTTTAGCTAAATAGTCCATGAAGTCGTCACTAGAAGGGCATAAGTGTGAATAATCCCCATTAGTGGTCTATATTGCCATCCTTGGACCTCCACAGAAAAAGTACAGATACCAAATACAAGTGACAATTCTTTCTTGGCATATGATATATAAAAGCAGAAATATAAATACCATAGTACAAAGTACTCAGACTTCTGGGGCATCTGAAATGTAATCATTAATAAGTAGGTTTATAATCATAGTTATTACTATGGGAGATGGTGAGACCTGAGTTGGAGTTTCTGTAATTTATCACCTGAGTGACTTTGTGTTAATACTTAATTTCTGGGTTCTTCTTAAAATAGAAGGATGACAATCCCAGCTATTACTACTGTTATTATTGTTAAATTGATGAAAATTTTGTTATTATTGTTAAATTGATGAGATGGGGCATATACCCAGTATAGTATAATGACGTCTTTCACAGCAGTAGCTCATAACTCTTGCAGTAATTGGTGTTCTCCTCCAAATCACCAAGGGCTCCCACATGTGTTTTCTAACCTGCCTCATAAGACCCTGTGAGGCAGGTAATGTCCCATCTGACAGGTGAAAAGTCAAAGCTCAGAGAGACAAGTGAATTGCAGGCATGATGAAGGCTTTGCTTGGGTGAGATTAGCCATACCCTGCTGATATTAGCAAACATTGTATCCATTCTTAAAGATTCCACAAGTGTATACTGATTACAGAACATGTGCTGGGCATCTATCCCCAAACAAGGCAGAGGCCCTGCCTTTCCAGAGTCTAGTCTAGCAGTAGGAAGGAGACAATGCGCAGGAGACCAACCAATGAGCAATGAAATGTCAGAGAATGGTAACCCTTACTCTGAGAATGAAATGGAGAGAGGAGACGAAGTAACTAGGAAGGGGACACTCTGACCGCAGATGTGATATTTGAGGTGAGTGCTGGTGACAAGAACCCAGCTGTGAGGAGTCTGAGTAAGAGGGTTCTGGGAGCAATATCTCCACAGGGAAGCCCAGGCAGAAATTGCTGGCTGGCAAGTGGAGGCCACCAGGTGAAGGGGAGAGCCCTTTGTAGAGGATGGGGTTCTCTTTCCTGAGAGACCTGATTGGCACCTTGAGTTGGCATCTGAATGTTTAAGCCTGCTATCTTTCTGCTCCTAAATTTTGGCTTAGAGATTGTTAACTAAAGGCTTTATCTTCCAATCGTCAACGAGTCTGTCTCCCAAGGGGTAGCTCACCAGCGCTTTCCTCAAATGTTCATGGACAAGTTTTAACCTATTGACAAGAAACAGGGCCTGGCTCTAAAACAAAAGGCACAGAGTTACCATAGTAAATCCTGAGCAGTCACTTAAAAAACCAGCCATGGGAACAAACAATTCCACTTCTGGGTATTTACCTGAACAAAGTAAAAACACCAATTCATGACTACATTCCTTCAGCACTGTTTATTACAGCCAAGACATGGGAGCAACTCATACCCATGAATAGATAAGTGGATATGGAAGCTGTGGTGTAAATGTGTAAATATTTATGTGTGTATACACATATACAATGGAATATTACTCAGCCATAAAAAAGAATGAAATCTTGCCATTTGTGACCACATGGATGTATATAGAGGGCATTATGCTAAGTGAAATGAGTCAGACAGAGAAAGACACATATTGTATGATCCTACTTTTATGTGGAATCAAAAAAAAAAAGAAAGAAAAGAAAACAAATGAACAAAACAAACCAGAAACAGACTAACAGATACAGGAAACACAATGTGAATTATCAGAGGGAGGAGGGTTGGTTGGGGTGGGTAAAATAGGTGAAGAGGATTAAGAGATACAAATATCCAGTCATAAAATAGTAAGTTATGGGTTGTAACATACAGCCTAGGGAATATAGTCAATACTATAATTACTTTCTGTAGTTACAGATGGTAACCAGACTTAGCATGGGGATCATTCTATAATGCATAGAAATACATCTGATGTACACCTGAAACTAATAGGATAATGCATGTCAATTATACTTCAATTAAAAAAATATTTTTTAAGCCTGGGTCACAAAGGAAGTAGTAGAGAAGCTTTGAAACTATGAACAATTACCTTGTGATAGAATTATGTCCAGTGATGTGGGGAGGCAGGGCAGGTAGGTGCATGTGCTGCTTCCTTATTAAGTGTTTGACCTATTCAGATTTAAACAGCTACAAGGAAATAAAGTTCTAGAGAAATCAGAAAATGTGAAAACTTGATGAGCTTTTGTGATATTTCTAAGTAGAATCCTATTAAGAAAATCAACTTGTTTGGATGCCAAAAGCATTTTACAGTTCCAGAACAAATGTCTAAATCTCTACTTAGAAATTAGACGATTTCAGGAATAGTGGGGAAATCCAATAATGTCTATCCATACCCACTTCCTTTATAGGAGAAGAAACTGAGGCCCAAATAGTTCACACAGTTTGTTC
This sequence comes from Canis aureus, assembly GCF_053574225.1. Taxonomy (NCBI): domain Eukaryota; kingdom Metazoa; phylum Chordata; class Mammalia; order Carnivora; family Canidae; genus Canis; species Canis aureus. Next base: position 52,174,953 of record NC_135611.1, read on the forward strand.
ATGCATACACAGAGGCAGTGGTGAAATCAGACCCAGAACTCATTTTCTATATCTCCTGGCCCATTACTCTGAACTATGTTCTCTATTTATAAATATAATGGAGTTATCAGGGCCAGAGTAATATTAGAAGAGATTAAGTAGCATAAAACTATCTTCCCTCACCAGGTGCCTTCCTAAGCCTGAAATTCCACTATTAGATAAGCATTCTCTGGGAAAACATATTTCCCAGTTGGTCTGCTGCCTGAATGGCAGTGGACTTGAAAATGCTGTGGTGGCCCAGCAATCACCCGGTGCCACCCGGGGGGAGGACCTGAGAGCTTCCTGGAGCCAAGCCCCCACATCAGTACCCCCAGGATGGGGCAGAAGGGTCAATCAAGGAGGGACGGTAGAAAGGGGAGAGGGTGGATGACCCCAGAGGTTTCTCCTGCCTCTCGATTGGCTCATTTCTGCCTCTGCACGACACCAGCACTAATAGGCAGCAATTTCAATGTCACCCTTAGGAAACTGAAAAATGCAAATTAAAAAAAAAAAAAGTCTCATTCATCAAGTAATATTTCTAATCTGAAAACTGACATCTGATTTTTTGGGATGCTGCTTTGAGAAGAATTTTATGTTGGTCTTAATAGACCCCTAACCCTCATAGGTGACCAGAAGTAGGTGCCTGAAAGAGAGAAAGCCCAGAAAGGGGGCAAGGGTAGGAAAAGACCCCGAAAGAGTTGCTTGCCTTGGGAAAAGGCATAGCAGTAAAAACAAGTAGCCCCATTGAAGTAAAACTTCACATTCCACCCTAAAAAAAAAGCCCAACAAACTGCCCCATTGTTATTTGTTGTTTTGCTACAATTAATAGACAAAGGAATTGTTAGGCAAGACTGGAGCTGCCCTGTCGGCACATAGTCCAGGTTCTTTGGCTTAGGAGTGGGCTCAGAGGGGCTTAAGAAGTGTGGGTGGCTCACCCCAAGGTCATTCTCCAGGATCAGATAAATAAGGGTTCCCAGTAAACCTCAGGTTAATTAAGAGGCACCTGTAATTGAATTGATCCCAGGAGGAAAATGAGAGCAAGGCTGTTCTAGAATCCTCCATGGACAGGTACAGCACAACTCCCACCTCTCCCAAGTGACACCTCCCCCCTCCCTGCCCTCTTGTCCCCATCCCGAAGTCCAGCAGTGTGTGTAGGAAGGAAGATAGTTACCACTACCTCACTGAGCTAGGTGGGCCTGCTGTCTGCTGAGGTCTTAAAGCTTGACACAGAAGAGCAGAGATCCTCAGCCTCATTCTGTTCCTGAGGACTATTGTTATCTTAAAGCCTTCTTTTTCTAATCAACTCTTTAATTATGCAAACCACAGGCTTTCTAAGTCAGGTTCTCCATTACAAGTCAGAACAGGGTTTATGCAACACAAAAGAGAAAAACGATCACACTGAGAAGTTAATGGTTAACCTGGACTTAAACCCATCATCAACCAGGGAATGTGAAGGACCCCACGTCCATGGCAACATCCAACTAAAATAGCATCTCTCCCTGAGACTGGATTTTGCCTGACTGCTCTTTCAAATGCTGCACAAGTGGAATCCTTACCACAGCTTAGGGACAGCTCAGGAAAAGACAGCCTTTAGGAGGCAGAGGGGGCTGGGACCTAGGTCCAAGGAGGACAGGCCAGGCCTATGGGAACCCAGCCTGTCCTTGGGTTTGATGTCAGAGGTTACTGCGAGGGTCTCCCAGCAGTCAGGCAAGTGACCTGAAACCAGGTACCTTCCATGTTCAGGATGACTGGTGCCCACTCAGGAATTTGCCTCAAGGCAGCTGATGTGGTTCTTAGGCCTAGAGGAGGTGTGGGTCCTGGGCAGGAATACACACCTTCTATCCCAGGAACAAACACAAAGGCAGAGGGCAGGCCAGAGGCCATCCAGAGATTTGGGAGCAACCTGATCACCTGGGATTCATCTCCAGTCCCAACAGGTTCTGACTTTCATTGGAACTGAGAAGGCACTGATGGTACAAAAGTTTTAATTTTCGAATAGTTGCATCTATCACTATGAGCTTTGTAGCTTCCTCAATTGCTTCAATTCTTTAAAAATGATTATCCTTCCAGAGACTCATGTACTATTCCACTTTCTGCTAATTTTTCTATGAATTTTTAAACATATTTGACTTTAATTTTCTTTTAGTACACAGGATAAGATGTATATCTAAATTAATTTTTCTCTAATGTGCTATATCTCAAAATCATATATCAATTAATCCTCCCCCACTGTTTTGTAATGCCTGCTTTATTGTACATGAAATTCCTACTCAGAACTTGGTGTATTTGCATTTGTTCCAAAAACACACACTGAGGCCTTACCACATGGCAAGCACTGTTCTGGGTGCTGGAGATACAATAGTGAGCAACCACGCTGAGAAATCTGAGCAATTTTAGTTGGAGGAGACAACAAACAAATCAACAAACCATGCAATCTATCAGATAGTCATACATTCGATGAAGAAAAATAAAATGAAGAAGGGGAATGAAGACTTCCAGCCAACCTAGACTAGGTGCCATTTAAAATCAGGTCAGGGAAGACTTTGCCAAGATGGAGACATGTGACAAAGACGAAGGGGTAATGGGCCCATGAGGGAACCATGTTCCAAAGCTGGCAGAAAGCATGTGCAAAGTCCCTGAGGGTGTGGTGCATTCAGATTACTCACAGAGGCTATGGTGGCTGGAGCAGATGAAGAAGAGAAGAGGTAGGAGATGACATCAGAGGTGAGGTGGTCACCTGTATGGACAATGACAGTTACCTTGAGTGAGATGGTGGATTTGATTTATTTCCTAGGGAAGCCGTATCAAATTACCACAATGTGGTGGCTTGAAGCAACAGAAATTTGTCCTCTCACAGTGATGGCAGCCAAAGTGAGAGGAAAAGTGAGAGTGGTGGAGGCCAAGTGGAGGAAATCAAAGCATCGGCCACGTTGGTTCCTTCTGGAGGCTCTGAGGGAGAATCTGTCCCATGTGTCTCTCTCAGCTCCTTGTGGTTAAAGGCAATCCTTGGCATTCCTTGGCTTGTAGATTCATCACCTCAATTACTGCCTCCGTTTTCATGAGGCCTCCTCCCCTGTGTGTCTCACAGTGTCTTTTCCTTGTCTGTGTCTTCTAAGGACATGGTCATTGGATTTAAATCCACTCCACATTTAAATCCGGGATGGTATTTAGCCAGATCCTCAGTTTGATCACATCTGAAAAGATCTTATTTCCACATGCATACATACCAGGGGTTAGGACTTAGACATATCTTTTAGGAAGACACAATTCAACACAGGACAGATGGGCAGCCATTGGAGGGCTTTGAACTCAAGAGTGTAAAAATCTGATATGTGTGAGAAGGATCCCTCTGCCTGCCGTGTGGATTTGAGTAAGAGTCAGGGCAGAAGCAGAGACCAGTTAGGAGACAACACTGGTTATCCAGGTGACAGATGATTAGAAGTAGTGAACATAATAGTCACATAAGAGATAGAAGACCTCATTCTAGAAGGGGTTGATTCTGATCCCTTAGGTAGTCCCACTGACTTAAAGTGCTTTTTTTTTTTTTTTTTTTTTTTTTTACTGCTACCAAACCATTTTGATTGTTCTTTCTCTATGTTTTTTTTTTAATGTTTTTAAATCTCTAGTAGAGCTAATCCTCCCTTCTTCCTTTTCCTAGTAAGAACCTATTAATTTGCATGAGAATATTTTGTCTTCTCATTCAGGATTATAGATAGATGATAGAGATAGATGATAGATAGATAGATAGATAGGTAGATAGATAGATAGATAGATGATAGAGTAAATAGTCAATGTATTCATCTTTTAGTATAATTTTTAAGATTTTTTTTAAAAAGTGTTCCTTACGGCAACTACATACACCTCCATATAGGTTCATCCCCAAGGGTTTCTTAGCAGAGAAGGAGTTCATATTGTGATCAGGATCTATATCTTCATTACATTTGCTCATGACTGCTGATAATTAGCAAAGCTATTAATTTTGGTATGTTTATTTCAGATCAAGCATTTTATTGAATCATTTTATTAAACCTGATTATTTTTGCCGACTCTTCTGCATATTCTGGTTTTCCATTATGTTAAGTGCAAATAATGATCTTTTCTCTCTTCCCATTATCATACCTCTTTATTTTTTCATGTCTCATTGCATTAACCAGAATTTTCAGAACACTATTAAGGAGCCATCCTTGTTCCAATTTTTAAACAGAATTTAATTTGTCTATCCATTAAGCACAATATGAGCTCCTATTTTCCACAACTTTATCATGGTAAGAAAGTAGTCTCTATTCCTAGTATTTTAATATTGTGAGTAACATTATTAAATGTTAACAATTGTCTTTTAGACATTGATTCAGTTAAATTCAACTGATTGGTGTTGTTTATTGTACTAGTAAATGCTCTCATGTTGAATCCCTGCTTGTATCACATATCTTCCAGAAGACTCCGTTAGGTTGGCTTAGGGTAAAGATTTCAGGGTGTTCATTTTTGCATGTCTTTGTTTCCTTTTAAAATGAGGCATCTGTTTTATTTTGGTGACATAGTCCTTAAAATCAATATTCTTACATCATATTGCAATATTTATGATGATTGTGGCACCTGAGAGAGGGTCCTGGAGAATTGCCTACCAATAATATTAACACTTCTGGAAAAAGCGCTAGCTTTCTGTATTAACATTATTATAAAAGATATATCTGTGAAATGCCTCTAATAATTACTGATGCTCTGGTATAATAATGGAATAGTCCCTGTGTCCTGGAACTCATGACAGCAACTTGCAGATTGCATAGCACCTTAGAGCTGGTGAGCCTTCTCCACACAGATTATCAGGGGGCAGCATTATTGTGCCCATGTTACGAATGAGGAGCCTGACCAAGACATTAGGAACTTGCATAAGATCATTTAATCAAGCGAGACAGGTGAAGGCACAGCTTGAGCTGAGAGGTCCTGATGCACACCCAGGACTGTTTCAGTGCGCCACACTGAGTCATCACTGGCAACTAACGGAACAGCTACACAGTAAATGAAAGCACGGGAGGACATCATAATTTATAGGATGATGGAACAATCACTTCTCTGGGGAGAGACTGGAAAGGGTTTTTCTGGAAGTTCCATGTTCCCCAGTATCACTGCCACCATCTGCACTCCCCTGCCCATGTGCAAGCCCACTGCTCCTTTGACCTTCAGGCCTGAGCCCTCTTGATCTCCGTCGTCTACAGACCTTCACCCCTGTGCAATGCCGATCTCATCATCTGGCTCATAAGTTTCCTCTCTATCCCAGGTCCTCATCATCCAGTTGGTCCCCACATCCTTACCAGAGGCCCATCTAAAACAGTTCCTTTTACCTCCTGGATCCATTTCAGAGTTTTATTGATGGTTTGACATCACTCCAGCTACCTGGGCCCCTGGCCTCACTTTGAATCTTGTGAGGACCTCTTCTGTGCACTACTTCCTCTCACCTGTTGTCCCTCATCAGGACTTTCCCTTGTTGTCCTGTCTGCCCTGGCCCTACCCAGACCAGGCCATGTGGTTGGTCATTCAAACCATATGAGACCTTTCATTGGGCTCCCATTCATTTTATCAGCATTTCTTAGGGGTTTAAGGGTTGGGATAGAGGACAGTGAAATTGGGGGAGGAAGGAGAACCAGAAGTCTCTGAGGAGCTATTTAATGCTGAGGTCCCATGCCCAGAGGATATAGCAGAGTTTCAGTAGGAAGAAGGGGCTGCCTGTGTTTCTGATGAATGTACCCTCTCCATCCATGGGAGAACATCCAACAGCTCCAATCCCCAGCCCTGGGTTTGTCCTGTGTGCCTCAAGCCTCTGGCGCTGCCCTCTATGTAGATTTTCTCCTTCATTCCACAACCCCCCCCCGCCCCCCCCCCCCCCCCCCCCCCCGCCATGTCCTACAGCACCTTCCAGGCCCTGGGGCACTGTCATGGCACTCGGGTATTGCCGCCACCGGCCATCATCCAGAACCTCAGCGGACCCCTTGGCCAGCCCTTGCCTGGGTCTGGGCTCTGTCCTGCTCCTAGTCTGGTCCTTTGCCATCCGGCTGTGCCTCATTTCCTGCCACAGGGAGCCCTCTTCAAGCTCCCACATTGGTCCAAATTGGTCTGGTCCCTACTAGGCTTTGGAGCCAGTTTACGAAGAACAAAGGCCAGTTAGTCTCTAACTCTGCAATCATTCAAAGTTTAGTCTTTAAAACGCAGAGATTTTTCTGCTTCATCTACCCACAGCTCAGCAACTGTATTTCTACAGCTATTGTTATTCTATTTCTGTTCCTAATTGCTATTATAGAAAACCGTGCCTAGCTGAAGCTTTGGGAGTTGCCAATCTGTGGGCTCCCTTCAAATGTAAATGTGTTATGCAAATGTCTTCTGGGGCTGGGAGTGGGATACTGTGGTCTTCCCTGGATTGAGACAGGAAAAGAATACTTTCTGGGATGGCTGAGAAATAGAAGACAATTCTCTCCGCTCCTGATTTAAATACACACTGTTCTGAGATTGTTCTGTCTCCAACTTCCTCTCCCACTCTAGCAGCTGAATTTAAAATACTTGCTACAAAATGCTGCTGCTTAACTGTTTCATGGTCACTGCCTCTGGGGACACAGGCCTGTTGGCCAACTGAACTGAGGAACTCAGGGTACGGGGGGCGGGGGGGGGGTGGTAAGGTAGATGCTGTTAGAATGTGGAAACCTCATTTTTTTTTTTTAAATATGGAAACTCGCCTCTCTACTCCATTGAAATGGGTCGTCACTGTATTGTTAGCAAATCCTTAAAACGACTGTACTAATGGAGACAGCACCATTCCAAGCAATTACAAGTCACTGAAAAGCAGCGACTAAGAGTCACTGAAGGTGTCCCCTTCCCAGTAGGCCTCTGACCCTCAGTTGGAGCATGGGGTCTGTCAGCAGAACTCCCTCTGTCCAGGCTCTCCTGGTCCCCCCTCCGTTGTGCTGGGTCCATCTCCCCAGTTGCCATCTTCCCTGCTGCCCACCATCACCAGTAGCAACATGGTCCAAGAGAAAGTTCTCAGCTTCTGAGTTAACAAGTCCCCAAACCCACCAGAACATTGACTTAGGACCCACTGTGCTGCACCAGACACTCTTGTAATGCACTTGACAGTATTTCTTTACCTGCTTTGAATTCATCAGTAGCTTCTATGTTCAATATTGTACATTGCTGACATTTCCAAAGTGGGAGGTGGGGGGAGAAGTTACCACAAATGCATCGAAATGTATCCTGTCCTTTTTAAGGTAAACTAAATGCTGAGCTATATGAAAGTAGAGGGAGAACTCAGAAAATGCTGGGAAATGGCCCCAGCCCATGATGGTTAGCTACTCATTTTGCACATGGTCCTATAATTGAATATTGCCTGCAGCTCCACTGTATCATTCTGAACCCCAGAGGAAGAAAGGGGAACTCATCTTCCCTGGAATATCATTTATGTTCTAAAGTGCTAAAAATACTTTAACGGGCAATTACTTATTTAAGAGGCAGAGATTATATAGTTCTCTGCCTGCCTTGTAGGGTCATTAGGAGGATAACCTAGGTGGGCAATACATATTTCTGCTCTGAGCATAGTAGGAAGAAAATCTTCATATAAATTTGAGGTGGCTTCGTAATTATCCAGCAAGATCAGAATCTGATCAAAGAGAATCACTCTGATCTATTCAATTACAACATGTTCTGCCTTTTTTAAAGATTTAATAATATTACAAATTAACACGTTTGTAAACGTGATTTATGGTCCAGTTAGGTCCCTCAGACGATCCCCTATGAACATCAGTTATGTTCCACCCTTTACTGATTCTCATGACAGATTCACCTAAGAGTTCCTGTTACTATAGCAGCCTTTATCATGGGTTTTTTGTTTGTTTGTTTGTTTGTTTGTTTGTTTGCTTTTTTGGAGGGGAAGAAAGGGATCACTGACTTGCATAAAGTATAACCTTACCCGAAATTGTGAAAAGCAAATAAATTTACATGCCAGACTCAAGGTCCTGCGTTTTAACTTTGCTACTGGAACCAGGTCCTTTGCACCCGCTCTGTGCTCTCTCATTTCTTGCAGATACATGACTTGTGTTGCCACAAAGTTGTGCCAAGGCCCCGAGGAGCCCAGGAAGAATTTCTGCAAAACTCTGTGAGCCAACCAGACTCTAATAGGATGGCTGACCTCGCTCCCCAAGGGAGAAACATTAGCTTACAAGAGCTACCCTTATAGACTTGCTACTATTGTGAAGACATCAGGTCCCTGCTGCAGCCTACTGTGTACCAGACTCTCCACCCCAGAGAAAGCTCCATTATACTCCGAGATATGTTCTGATTGCAAACCCTTCTCATTTTGATCACAAAAGCTCTTTGATAGTTTCTCCTACACAGTCAAAAAATGGTGGGAAACTTTCTCACATTAGGCACACAATTTTTTCTGGCAATATCTGGAACTAAAGACCCGAAGTAAGGTTAAAAATGACATTCTCACTGAAACAATTTATGAAAAGCCTATTACCTAGCAATTTCATATTTGAATGTAATTACGTTAATGTTATTAGGACATTATGAATGGTACTAATATGATTATTGTTTTGTGTGGTATTACAGGAAATTAATTTAAGTGGATTTACATATTTTCAGATAAGGGGCACAGCTAACACGGATAAATAAGAAAGCTGACGTTACTTTGAAACAAAAATAAATATCAAGAGAAAGCTGGGTTGTGACTTCATTTGTAATACTAACTCAGCCATTATTGTGGTTTTTTCTTAGTGGAAACATTTTGCAATCTCAAAAGTGTTTTTCTTGTTTAGAGAGGCCATCTGAATTAACCTCTGAGCCTCTGTGGGATGTTCTTCAGCCCATCCATTCTACCGTTGAGGGACTTGATCATCAAAGGATGAAACGGGCTGCCCCAAATTACACCCAGAGTCTCAGAAGGTGCAATATTCAAACTCAAATTGCATGGAGCTCCACTCCTACACCTAGATCACAGGGGAATGCAGCTTTTTACGTTCGGCCATGCAGAGTTCTAATTACATGAGGTAGGGCCTCTGAAATTTCTCCTTCCTGGCATACTAGTGAAAAGACATGCCTAACAGAGAATCCGCGCTCAGAGAACCTGCGTTTAGGGAGGCTTGACTCCCTCACATGGCCTGCTTTCTATATGCTTCCTCCTCCAGAGGACAGTGTACTGGACTCACTGAGTCCCCTGCTCTGTGCTGGCTCTGTGCTGTCGGAGCTCTGCTGCTGGGATCTAGTACACACAAGAAACCAGTGTGCATACAGACCAACTGTGCACTTTACCCCTGCAAACAGTCGGTGCTGGCTGAAACCCTTCAAGAGTGTGAGAGAGGTCTCTGGGGGTGGTCAGGAAAAGCTGCCCAGGGGCAGGACTGGGCCCATGAGCTCAATGGGCCAGAAGGAGACGTGGGGCATTTGAGGTCAGGGGAGCTATGGATGCAACAGGCAAAAGCAGGAATTTGCAAGGCTTATTGAGGGCCAACCACAGAAAATAGAGGGTAAGAGTAGGTTGGTGACAAACTGCAGATGACCCAAAAGCAAATGGTGGCGGTGGGGGGTGGGTGTTGCTGCATGCTTTTAAAAGCATGGATTTGACTGGGGAGAAGCTGCATGCTGTGAGGAAGGAGTTGGAGAAGGAAAAAGCAGAGTTAGGAAACAGGACTCTTTTGCAAGTATCTAGGCCTGGGGTGATAAGGGCTGGCATGTCTGGGAGCTATGGCTACTGTCCTGCCTAAGGCCAGTATCTCATCTGATGCAGTAAAGCTTCACGTCCCTAATTTTATGGTGACATACGCTAATGATTGGTGATTTACTTTTAAATGGAAAGTTCTTTGAAGGCCAGCATTTGTGTCTCTGTATCTTTAGCACAAAGTAGATAGCAGGCTCCTCTTAAATAATTGCCGAATGAATGAATGCCTGCAAGCGTGAATGAATAAATGGACTATAAGGAGGGTCAGTTGGAGATCATTTCCTAAGGACAGGGACTCAAGGCATTCCATTAAGTCTATGAGGAAGCTGCTAGGGGGTTTTGTCTTGGCTCTCAGGCAGGCGACATCACTAATGAACAGGACCCAGCTGGTCCGCATCCTTTTCCCTGGATAAGGCTGAAAGTTCCAGGTGTTTCCTGTAGGCCCTTCAGGGATGATGTGCAGGCTTCCTCTTGCACTGCAGGACTGTAGTGGTTTCTCTCTCCAGTGCACTTGAGGGGGACATTCTTTTGGCCCATGGGTATTTTTTTATTAGTCTTAAGAAATGTGAATAAGTACAGTTTCTGAGTAGAGAATAAAATGAAAATGATATTAATTCCTACACTATATGATGTTTGTGAGGATTGAATGAGTTAATAAATATAAATAGTTTAGAGAAGTCATAGAGGTATAGGTAGTACAGTGTTAGCTGTCATGTTATGGCCATTATTACTAACCAAAAGGGTTGCTCCGCATATGAAATACAAAATATTTTCATTCTAGGTGTAGGCTAAATAAAAATAATTCCCTAATTTTATTTTCAGCAGTGTAGACTTTCCTACTTTCCTTTGAAACAAAGCTGGTTTTCTAAGTACACAGTTGATATGTTGGTGATTGAGGTGAACTATTCCACCAGTGTTTTATTTTAGTGATTAAAAAAAGAGGAAAAAATAAACTTAAATTTTTATATTAGCATTTGCCATAATAGGATGTTTCTCAATTCGGAATCAAACATTAATATCATAATATTTGGACTATTGTGCAGTTCACTTCTGTAAATAATAATTTGATCCATAAATTTAAATGAATATTGGTGTATGTCTCATTATTTAGCATTAAAATCATTCTGTCATTACTTTCTAATTATCTTTTCATGAAAAAAAGGAATAGATCCATTCCTATAAAGTAATTTGTGTTTAATTGAATTAGTAGTTGTCTTTGATTAAGGTACTCTAAAGCCATTATAAAATGAACCTCTTACATACTGCATATTGGTGATTTTTTTTTTTACCTATGTCATCAAGATGGGTAGAAATACCCATTATAAAATTTATGAATAAGAAGTGGAAATGGATCTGTTCTTCTCTTTCAGAAAAGTGGGTGAAAATACTATAAACTTACAAACCATCTAGATTTAAAGATCATAAGTAAATATGCTACTGGTAAATATGATGTTTTGTAAAGAGAAAATGCACCATAGTTTAGGAATTTAATGCAACATGAAGGGAGTCATTTGGGGTCAACTTAGTATTTTGCCATCTTGCTACTCAGCAGGATGGTAGAGCATATTTACTTATTTTGTGTGAATCTGAAATTCCTGGTAAGTGCCACAGGATGGAACAGGGCTCTAGGGAAGTGAGTTGGACAGTTGCCTGGGAGAAGCCAGAGGGGACAGGGAGAGGTCAAACGGGCTGGTGCTCCATGAGGGTCTGGGAGCTAAGAGCATCCTATGGCCTCTCCACTCTCATGCTCACCTTACCTTCCTTGTCCCTAACATTTATTGATCATTTTACTCCATGCAAGCAATCTACTGAGGGCTTTTGTGTGTAGTACTGCTTACTTCTCAAAATGGTCCCATGAGCTAAATCCTCTTGCTGCCCTCATCTTGCAGAGGCTCTAAGACTTGCCCCATCCACCCACTAGGCTGAAGCTAGCACCACACATCAAGTTCCATCAAGGGCTCATGCTCTGGACTGCTGCCTCTCTTGAGAGCCACAAGTTGAAGACATTTTCCTCTCCCCAAACTACTCTTTTTTACAAGCACACAGCTCCTCCCTGCCCTAATTTACAGTTAGCACCTCACTATATGGCTTAGCTTTAAAACAAAACAAAAATGTTTAGCTAAGGCTATGTGCCCGGGATCTGGCTAGAGACCCGGAAGTCAAGTGTCATGAAGGTCAGAAAGGTGGACGGTACATCTTGTGACCAATTCGGCATCTGGAAGAGGCAGGAGGATGCTCTGGATAAGTCCCTGCAAGGCATATTGCTCCACAAACAAGGCTCTTCCTGAGATTTTTACCCACAGAAGCTAGGCCCATCTCTTGGCAGTACTCTGTTGGCAGAAGCTGTCAGCTGAGAGCACACGATGCTTCATCCCTATGCTCACAAAGACCACCACATCCTTCCAAAGCTGTAGTTTTCCTGTCAGGACTATTAAGTTCTGAATCAGAAAGGGGCATTTCTGCCCTCTGCCCCAGAACATCACACAAACCCATCAGTGGACAAGTCTCAGTCTGTTTGTAAATAAATGATTTATCTTGGCTCATTTATTTACCAAACAACCATTGAATGCCTACTATGTGCTGACTATTCAGCAGTTCTTTGGTCAAGAAATGAGTCAACATATAGAAGGTGTCCTACTTCAAAGTCCTAATTTGTTAAGGTATTTTTACACCTTACATATCTCACAGGATCATAATATTTCACACCAACTCTATAAAAATCTATTTGCAATTAATGGAAAGCTTAGATCATCACACTTTTCAAAGGTATAGTTTGTTCTTTTGAAGTATCTACCAAAACTCATTTAATTAGTAAGATAATACAGAGGACCTGCTTTAAAGATTAGATTAAAAAGCAATTTTGGGGGGCACCTGGGTGATGCAGTTGATTAAAGATCTGACTGTTGGTTTTGGCTCAGGTTGGGATCTCAGGATAGTGAGATGGAGCCACATGTTAGGCTCCATGCTCAGTGCAGAATCTGCACTGCAAGACTCTCTCGCCCTTGCCCTCTCCCCACTGCACACGCACACTCGTGCTCTCTCTCTCTCTCTCTCTCTCAAATAAATCACTAAATCTTTTTTTAAAAAGCAATAGTTTTGTATATCAATGCTACTTATACATGCAGACCTTCTAAACTATTATTAAGTATATAAAAATAGTTTATTCGTAGGAGGGCCCTGGGTGGCTCAGTCAGTTAAGCATTGGACTCTTGGTTTCAGCTCAGATTATGATCCTGGGGTCCTGGGATTGAACCCGAAGTCAGGCTCTGCGCTCAGCAGGGAATCTGCTTCTCCCTTTCCCTCTGCCCTCCCCCTGCTCATGCTCACTCACTCTCTCACTCTCTCTCAAATAAATATTTTTAAAAATAGTTTATTCTTAGAAGATATTATATAAATCCTGTCATGTTTAAATTGTTTACTCTGCGAGTAAAGGCTTGAGAAGCAAGCAAATCTCAACATAGCTCCTAATAAATTATTGCTAATTCCAAATTAATGTATTCTGTCTTTTTTTTCTTTTCTGATTGTTAGCTTTCTGGCATTTCACCATACTTTGTCAGGATTGGCAGGTCTGGGAAAGAAAGCTAAGTAATATTCAGATCAGTTATTTCTACTCTTAAGTTTTTATAACTAAGAGATGAAATGTTGGTATTTTCAGAATGCTACTTAGGAAAATACTAAAGTGATTTAAAAGGAAAAGAAATTTAGATGAATCATAATGAAATTCAACATATTAATTTTAAATGAATAACATTTAATGGAGAAGAAAAAGTAAACTGCATGATACTTTGAAAATATGGAAATATTATAGGTGATAATCTTCCATTCAAACAATCTGCATTTAAAATCTCAACTGTCAAAATCTTTTACTTACCTGATAGAATTTATGACTTGATATTCCTGATATAGTAGGAATATTTGGTTTGGTTTTTTTCATAAGAAAGTACTAATTTAATTTGCTGCTCATATTTTTTTTCTGATGACTAAAGCCTTATTTTTGTTTAAATTGCTTTATGATTCTATCAGCCATAACATCAGATTTGCCAACTTTCATTCCAAAAATAAGCAGGTTTTACCTGCTTTTATGTAATATTCATTTGTGTTTTATTTTTTTCCATGCTTCCTTAAAAAGCAGGAAATTGGATTTGGATCACTGTCCTATTTCTCTCTTTACTCTTTTAACCCCGGGCTACCTATTCCTCTTGCCTCACACTTGTTGCATCTCTCCAGTATGTGGAACCTCATGTATGTTTCCAGCTTTAGTGGATAGACCAAACTCATGTGCTTCTCAATTTTTCCTAGCTGCTATTTAAATTTTTCAGACTACATTCAGTTTTCTATAATAGCCTTCTCATCTGTCAAATAAATTAAAATATTTACTGGACTTTCCTAGATCCTAGCAACAGCCAGTTGGAAATGACAGTTTTCAAAAGACCTCATTCACAATTATAAGGAGCTAGAACCAAAACTGTGTAACTCCTTGAAGTAAGTGAAATAAGAAATCTGTGGGACTTCTATGAAGGAAACCATTTGGGAATTTTGAAGACTGGAATAAATGGAGAGACATAGCTTCCAGGTTGGAGCTGCTCATGTAGCAATGGCCCTTGGTTTTGACCCCTAGCATCTGGTAACAGACCTTCAGTTTTCTTTGGGGACTCTGGCTTGGCTGTTACAAGCACTCTAGGTAGAGTGGGACTCTAGAGGCTCTGCTCACCTGCCTGGCCCAGGGTTGAGCACGTGAATCAAGTTGGATCAAACAGGGTAGATGAAATACATGGAGATGCTATCCCCAATGGTGGATCCTGAAGGAGCCCACCTTGGTTCATACCGGCCATGTTCCCAGACAGTCCCCAGGTCCTGCCTTCTTTCTGAGACCTGGCTCTTCACATTTTTCTTTGATTCTTTAAGCTACGTCATACCTTTCCAGCAAGTACTTTTGATGCTTAAGTTATTTAAAGTTGTTGCCTTGAGCTGAGAACTCAACTATTGTAATTTAATACTATAAAGATGCTCCACCTCAAGTTAATGAGCCAGTGGGACACCTTTATGGATTTTATTTAATTAATTTATTTTTTATTGGTGTTCAATTTACCAACATACAGAATAACACCCGGTGCTCATCCCGTCAAGTGCCCCCCTCAGTGCCCTCCACCCAGTCACCCCCACCCCCCCTGCCCTCCTCCCCTTCCACCACCCCTAGTTCGTTTCCCAGAGTTAGGAGTCTTTATGTTCTGTCTCCCTTTCTGATATTTCCCACACATTTCTTCTCCCTTCCCTTATATTCCCTTTCACTATTATTTATATTCCCCAAATGAATGAGAACATATAATGTTTGTCCTTCTCCAATTGACTTACTTCACTCAACATAATACCTTCCAGTTCCATCCACGTTGAAGCAAATGGTGGGTATTTGTCGTTTCTAATGGTTGAGGAGTATTCCATTGTATACATAAACCACATCTTCTTTATCCATTCATCTTTCAGTGGACACCGAGGCTCCTTCCACAGTTTGGCTATTGTGGACATTGCTGCTATAAACATTGGGGTGCAGGTGTCCTGGCGTTTCATTGCATCTGTATCTTTGGGGTAAATCCCCAACAGTGTAGTTGCTGGGTCTAGGGCTGGTCTATTTTTAACTCTTTTTATTTTTTAATTTTTTTTTTAATTTTTAATTTTTTATTTATTTATGATAGTCACACACAGAGAGAGAGAGAGAGAGAGAGAGGCAGAGAAACAGGCAGAGGGAGAAGCAGGCTCCATGCACCAGGAGCCCGATGTGGGATTCGATCCCGGGTCTCCAGGATCGCGCCCTGGGCCAAAGGCAGGAGCTAAACCACTGCGCCACCCAGGGATCCCTATTTTTAACTCTTTGAGGAACCTCCACACAGTTTTCCAGAGTGGCTGCACCAGTTCACATTCCCACCAACAGTGTAAGAGGGTTCCCTTTTCTCCACATCCTCTCCAACATTTGTGGTTTCCTGCCTTGTTAATTTTCCCCATTCTCACTGGTGTGAGGTGGTATCTCATTGTGGTTTTGATTTGTATTTCCCTGATGGCAAGTGATGCAGAGCATTTTCTCATGTGCATGTTGGCCTTAAAAAAAAGTGATTCAAATATTCATATGGGAGAATAAATGGGTTAGAAAACCAAGTAAGTACTGAGGGGAAAAAAAGAAAAGAATGGGATATGTGCTCTACAAATTTTAAAACAATAGTAATTAAAATTTGTGGCCCTAACAATAGTATAGGTAGATCAATGTAATAGAAATAAATCTAAAAGTATATAAAAGATATTTGCTATTTTATAAAGATGGCATTCCAAATCAGTGGGAAAATAAAAGCTCATCTAAGAAGAGGTTCTGGGTTAGCAGACTAACTCCCTGGGGGAAAAATAAATTGTAATGATTAGGCCTATCTTATACCATTACTAAAGTTTAAAACTATGGATGACTTTAAAAAATTAAATGTAAAGCATAAGGTAAAAAAAAAGCGAAAATATTTGGCTTAAGAGCCAAAATATAATAAAGGTAAATAAAATATTAAAGAAAGAAACAATAAAGGAAAAGGTAGACTTTATTACATAAAAATGAACAAAATTATCTGTGTCAGAATTCTGTCTATATATATACTTGTGTATTTTAATATCTAGTGTTTCTTATCTAATCCACATGCCAGAAGGTGGTCTTTTAAAGTGTTTCTAGCAATTGTTGCATGTGTATTTTTACATATGAAATTTGGGATCAATGTGTCCAGTTAAATTGAAAAACCTATTGGCATTTTTATGGCAATCTCTTTAAATTTAAAAATTAACTGAAGTAGAATTTACATTGTTATGATACTCAGTTTCCAAATCCCATATATGGTATGTCTTTCCATTTATTCATGTCTTATGGTTTCTCCCATAGTATTTTAAAGTTCTATTCATTAGTTTGTATAAAAGCTATTGAAGGGGCACCTGGGTGGCTCAATCGGTTAAGCATCTGACTCTTGGTTTTAATTCAGGGCATGACCTCAGAGTCTTGAGATGGAACCCCATATGAGCCCCATTTTGGGATCCCCACTAATTGCAGAGTCTGCTTGAGATCCCTTCACCTGCTGCTTTCCCCACTTCCACACATGCATGCTCTCTCTCTCAAATAAATAAAACCTTTTTTTAAAAAAAATGCAATTGAAGCCTGTATATTAATTTTCAATCCTACTACTGCATTGAATTCCTTTGCCTATTCAGTTGATTGTTAGGTTTTCCAGATACAAAATATGTGTCCTCCAAAAAGTGGTTATTTTGTCTTCTCCTTTCCAGTTGTTTATGTCTAGTTTCTTTCTCTTACATAGTAGCATTGGCTATTATCTATAATATAAAGATAAATAATAGTGATAATATTGGGGAATACTTGTGGTATGTCTCCATTAAGCATGATACTGGCTTTCAGATATATATATATATATACATTTTTTTTAACTTATAAAGGAAATTATCACCTTCTTTGTTTTTATCAATAAGGGTTGTTGAATATTATTCAGTTGTCTAATTAGCATCTGTAGAAATGAGCATAAATATTTTTACTTAATCCTTACTATAAGTTTCATTAGTAGAATTCTTAATAATGAATCATCTTTACATTTCTAAATATGTGTTTTTTTTTAAGATTTTATTTATTTATTCAGGAGAGATGGGGGGTGGGGGGGAGAGGCAGAGACACAGCAGAGGAAGAAGCAGGTCCCATGCAGGGAGCCTGACCTGGGACTCGATCTTGGGTCTCCAGGATCACGCCCTGGGCCGAAGGCAGGCACCAAACCACTGAGCCATCTACGGATCCCCATCTTTACATTTCTAAAATAAGCTATATTTGATAATGATGTGTCAACCTTTTTATATACTGCTGGATTTAGTTTGCTAATATTTTATTTAAGATTTATGCCTCAGGGACGCCTGGGTGGCTCAGTGGTTGAGCGTCTGCCTTCCGCTCAGGATGTGATCCCAGGATCTGGGATTGAGTCCAGAGTCGGGCTCCCTGTGTGGAGCCTGCTTTTCCCTCTGCCTATGTCTCTGCCTCTCTTTCTCTGTGTCTTTCATGAATAAATAAACAAATCTTAAAAAAAAAAGATTGGTGCTTCAATATCCATAAATGATATTGGTCTATTGTTCACTTTCTCTACAATTTTTGTGTGTTGTATAATATTATACTTTTGACAGAGAAAAAATTTGGTAATTACCCATTTTTTCACTCTACACTCTGGAAAAAATACACTGGATTTGTGGAATTCTCATGTCTGGGCCTAGTAATTTGTTGTTGTCTTTGTTGATTGCAGGGGGAGTAGCTCTTTGATAGCCCTCTATATTTCTCCCATAGAAATCAAGACTTTTTAGATTTTCTATCTCCTCTGGGGTCAGTTTTGACAAATTGCAAATTTCTTAGAAAATTTTTCTATTTCTCCAAAGTTTAAATTTGTTTACATAGAATTGAACAAACTGATGTCTGATGTTTCTTTTAATTCCCTCCATTTTCTATTATTCACCACCTATCCCCCACCCCATCCTGCTTATTATTTCTCCTTTGCACATTCTCTATTCTTTTAATTAGTTTAGCTATTTGGGTTATATCTTTTTTTTAAGTTTTTATTTATTCATTTGAGATAGAGACAGAGAGAGAATGAGAGAAAGAGCATAAGCAGGGGAAGTGGCAGAGGGAGAGGGAGAAGCAGGCTCCCTGCTGAGCAGGGAGCCTGACATGGAGCTCAATCCCAGAACCCTGGGATCATGACCTGAGCTGAAGGCAGACACTTAACCAACTGAGCCACCCAGGCACCCCAGGTTCTATCTTTTGTTGTTTTCTTTTTCCTTCCAAATACATCTTTTAGATTTATTTTGTTATGCCATTTTTGTCTTCTAATTTAACTTTTCCTTTGAAAAATTTCTTCCGATTTTATTCAGTTTGTTTTGGTGCTCCATTTCTAACTTTTTTCTTAAGATTTTATTTATTTATGACAGACAGAAAGAGAGAGAGAGGCAGAGACACAGGCAGAGGAAGAGGGAGAGAAGCAGGCTCCATGCAGGGAGCCTGATATAGGACTCGATCCTTGGTCTCCAGGATCACACCCCTGGCTGAAGGCAGCACCAAACTGCTCGGCCATCGGGGCTGCCCCTTTTCTAACTTTTTGAGTTAACTTAATTATTTTTTACTTTTAATTTTCATTTAATATAAAGATTTAAGGGATGCCTGGGTGGCTCAGCAGTTGAGTGTCTGCCCTCAGCTCACAGGATCCAGGATTGAGTCTTGTATTAGGCTCCCTGTAGGAAGCCTGCTTCTCCCTCTGCCTGTGTCTCTGCCTCTCTCTCTGTGTCTCTCATGAATAAATAAATAAATCTTTAAAAAATAATATAAATATTTAAGATGATGCATTTTTTACTGAGCGTTTTAGTGGCCTTTTGTAAATTCTGATATGCAATATTTTTATTACTTTGTTTTCTATTTATTTGTACTTTGGGATTATATTTTCTCTTTGAACTAAAATTGCTTAAATAAAACCAAGTCACTTGGTATTTACCTTTGCTTTTCTTAGATATACTTATTTGTCTGTCACTTGAGACATGAGCTTCAAATGATGCTCTTTAACCCCCAACTATTGCAAATGAGGCAATCAGCAAATAAGCTCCACTTCTTATCTTCTTTCCCTCATCTTTTTCTCTGCTAGTTGTGTCATTTCTACATTGTCAAAGCATTTTTAATATTTATATTTGTATTCCATTTTGCAGCCCTAATTCCCACATCATTTTAGTCTCCATTCTTCAGTTAAATCTACTCAATACCCAGCACTGATCATGTTTGTTATCTCTGGGCAAACTGAGGATTGACCTCTAGTAGTTTCTCAAAAAGGAGAGAAATAGCATTCTTTAATGTCACATTTTGAAAACTGTCTTTAGCCTTTGCACTTGAAGACTAGTTTGACTGAGTCCAAAAACACTGATGTATTTTGTTTTCTTGAGTTTGGATAGGTATGTCTCTACTATCCACCAACCTTGTGGTGGCTGTGGAGAATTCTGAGACCAACATGTTTTCCTGCTTATTAGTGACTCAGTCCTTTTGCCTGACTACCAAAGTATTTTTCTCTATATTTAAAAGGCAGTAACATAGGATATGTCTTGGTGAGATAATTCACAGGATCAGATCTTCAAGTCAGGCTCACAAGAATCAGAGATCTTGCCTCTTTATTAATAATTCAAATGGTACAAGTAACTTCAAGATACAGGGAAAGCATGAAGTCAGACAGTCTGTGTAGCCCCAAAGGTCTTTCCTGGACACATTAGGATGCACTCTCTGCCAGACAACATTTGAGGTTCCTCAAGGAATGTGTGGAGAGTATTGCTCTCAGTCATGAAACATTTACATTCTATAGTCCAGTAATTGGCATTTTTTCCACTATGTTTTCCCTAATAAACATTGTGAGGAGGTTCAGAGTATGTTTACATGAATATGTGGTCATTTCTTTCTTTTTTTTTTTCTCTCCACCTCCATCCCCACTTTCATCCCCAGGATAGAGAGGATGAGTGGGTTTGTAACCCTGCATTCTGGATCAGCTTTCCATGACACACGGTGAATTCTTCCAAAATATGGGCTCAAGTCTTCCTTTATTTTAATAATGATTTCTTGAATTAAGTTTTTAAATATTTGTTCTGTCCCAATTACATCTCTTCTCATGAGCTCCAATTATGCATATTTTATTACTTTTTTTGAAGATTTTATTTCTTTATTCATGAGAGTGGCAGAGACACAGGCAGAGGGAGAAGCAGGCTCCCTAGAAGAAATCTGATGCAGGACTTGATCCCAGGACCCGGGGATAACGATCTGAGCCGAAGGCAGGTGCTCAACCACTGAGCCATCCAGGAGTCCCCAGTTATGCATATTTTAAAAATCTCTATGCCTATTGTTTCTCTCTCACTTCATCTCTCCTCATTTTAAATTCCCCATTTCACTTTGATTTTGATCAAGTTCTTTCGTTTCTATGATCTGTCTTTATCATGTTTTCTGTAGAACAGTTCTTCCTATGCTGCTTTCAATTTGATCTTCATTTCTATGTTTTTTTTCCCTCCTACTTCTTTCCTGATTTCCGCCACCTCATCGTTTCCTCTGGTGGTCTTTCTGTCTGTTCCCCGAGATTCTGTGGACTCTCTTCATAGTTGTGATTGCTTCCTTGTTTATCTGTTGTCATTAATTAGGTTTTAATTTTCAAAGTTTCATCATTCTTGGCACAGAGACTTCTGTGCCTGCCCATATGCCAGTTTCCCCCAGCAAGTTTCACAACCCCTTCCCATACGTTTTCTAGGAGTATCAGTGCTATACCAGCTTTGGTTTCAAATTCCTCTATGATATGAGTTGGACTTTCCAGTCACTTTCTCTCACTTCCTGTGAGAGAAGAGGGTCCATTCCACAAAGATGGAGTGTTCCTGCCTTACTGTATCATCTGGGAAGAATTATTTTCCCAGCTTCCCCAAACCAAATCAATCTAGAAGGCTATCTGCCGGCGACCTGCCCTGCTCACCCTGTGTTAGAGTCCACCGCTACATCAAGCCATAGGTCCAACACAGTCATCACAGGTGTCTGGATGGGATGGGGAAAGGGTGTGGGGATGGGGAAAGGGTGTGGGGGGGTCCACATGTTTGAAGCTGTATTTAGAAAGCGTAAAGTTGCAACATATGCAAAATAGATGGAAAGTCAGGGGAAATTAAAAAGAAAAAAAAAAACTCTAGTACAAAGGCTATAGCAATAGTTAAAAATCAAGTTAAATCTTTTTCCCCCTCCATATGAAATCTATATAGTATACATTTAATTTCATTTAATTTCAGAAATAGAAATCTATAGCATGCTCTCTAGAAAATGAATCTTTAAATTCATCATCTTGAAGCTAAAATTTAAACAGCTTAGGTTCAATAATTGCCAATTCTAAGCCAAATATAGAATTCATGGAATAATGATATGTAATTGACATCTACTGTGTATGAGTCAGGCTACATTGAGCTAACCTTTTGATCTAGTAATTTAACAGCACAGGAAAAGAAATGAGGCCTACTCGATTTTAGCATGCATTCCAAATTCAATTAACTCTAACCAGTATATTGACAGCATTCTCTTTTCTTATTAAAATAAAATATCTTCACCATTCAAGATAAAAATTGGATGAGAATCATGTCCAAAAAAATCAGATCAAATTTTTCAAGAACATTTTAAAATGATTATAGATTAAATCATTAGTAATAAAAGCATTACTTTAAATATTCTGGCAGGTGATCTTTCCTTTAAAAATTTTTTTTGTTTGGATCACTTGAAGAAAAACTGCAATTCTCTTCTCTTCACTGAATAAAGCATTCAGATAATGTTAAGACATTTAAACTGAAGGCACATAGAATAAAAATTCTACCTTACCATCATGGATTTTAAATCAAAGCCTATGAGGTGATACACATACTAATGTTAATCTACACCCAGGCTTACACCATGTAAGCAAAAGAAACATTACCACTCCCTCTAAGTAATCATCAGCTCAAAGTTGTTCTCTTAGAACCTAGAAGTTAGAATCTAAGCAAAGTTCTTGGTCATCAAGTCTCAACTCAAATGCTGCCTCCTGATTAGGATGTGACAAGCACAATGTTATAGATACATAGACATGTGCTGTATTTTTCTGGTAAAAACAAATTTAAATATAGTTTAACAAACAGATTCACTTTACATTTTTTAAAATGTTTGCTATCCAATAGAATTACAGAATTGTAAAACTCTAAGTGACTTTAGGGATTCTCCTGGCCCTCTCTCCCTCCTGTACACAAGCAAACCATCCTTCAAGGAGATTGCAGCTGGCCCATGGCCACATGGGAGCTACCTTCTTGACCGAACTTGCATTCACATCATTAGTCTGTCATCACTGCCCTATGTCCCCACAAAGTTCATAGACAGGCATTCATATGGTGGATGGTGGTCTGGCAGAAGGAGCCCTGAACTAGGAAATGAGAGATGTGAGTGGTTTTTGGAAAGAGCACATGAAGATTCTAAGTATATTTAACAGATAAATCTCATTTTAGATATTTTAGAACATGGAACAAAATAGTATTGTAACCTAGATGACATCATATAATTGGTCTTCCTATCTCCTGATATCATTTCAGTTCCAGATATGTAGGGCCACCTGTCTCCCTGAGGATGCCTCTCTGAGGATGCTGTAATGTGTCCACAGTCAGATCCAGAGAGTCAGCTCTTTCCTCTACCTTGAAACTTCATCCTCTCTCAGTGTTCCCTATTGAAGCTAATGCTGTTGCTGCCTGCCCATCTGTATAAGAGACACAGACATCCCATCCTGTATCAAATTTAACACCAAGTTCTATCTCTTTTTTGTATCATCCAAAGTATGTCATCATTTCTCTATCATCCTAAAAGAAACTACTATGATCACACTGCACTCGGACAGTACAATAGCCATTTAGTTTATCCTCCCTTGAGCATTATCCAAACAGTAGCCAAAATGTAAAATTAACTGTCACTTACCCTTAGAATAAAGGCAAATGACTACCCTTGATGTGGCCCATGTCACCTGACATCACCTGACTTCAGCATCCACCTGACTCCGGCATAATCTGACTCCTGCTTACTTCTCCAGCTTCACTTTCAATACCCCCTCCCTTCCTAGTGGACCTAGTCTAGGTCCACTAGACTCATCTCAGTTTCTGAACGGGTCAACACTCTTCCACCTCAGGGCCTTTGCTCAAACTGTTCTCTTTATTTATAATTCTTTACACCCCCTTTCCCTCCTTATTCCTCCACTGGGCTTGCCCTGAAGCATCCAACTCAGGGAGCTCCCCTGACACTCCATGCCTGATCAGGCTTCTAGGTCCTCTGCTCCTATAGCATGACAAGAGTACATGCTTATTTAATGTCCCTCTTCCCTGCTAGACTGAAGCTCCATGAAGTCAGGGATTAGGTCTTCGGTCAACCACCATATCTTCAGTTCCTCACACAACCCCGACATCAAACTGAAAATAGAGTCTATCTTTGATTTAACCTTGCTGCCTGTGGTGGCAGGAAGAGCCAAAGTCACCATGGAGATAGCCGCCAATGCTGCCATTAGGAGGATGCTCAGTCCAGAGAGCTAAAGCAGAAGTGAAGTCCAAGGGAAGGAATGCAGCAACTATGATGGGGAAGGAGGAATGACACCCACTTCTGCTCAGGCGGAGAGGAAACCATGCCTGTCAGAAGAAGAAGTTGAGCTGTCAGAGCAGGTGCTGTGATCAATTTTCGAGATGCATTGGCCAAGGCATAATTATGAAGCATATACTATGCCGTTATAAATTTGTCATGTGTAGATGACAGCACCCAGCAGAGAGCATTGCCCACAGTAGGAACTCCATAAGCATTGTTGGTTTGAATTCAATACCAATGACAAAATGAGCCCAGCTATTTACCCAGGCTTCTGGAAGGAGCAAATGGCTCAGCACTCCCTCACACCATGACACACATGGCTTGTTGTATTGATTTCACTCCTGAAGTGGAGGAAAGTGCTGTATTACATGGTTCTGTCATGTAAATCACTTTTAAAAATTATTCTTCCATCTATAAAATTATGCATATTTTGAAACATGATCTATCTCTATGGAAGTGGAGAGAAGAATGGAATATTTCATCAGAATAACTATTTACTGACAATTCATACTATTTTATAGTCCATGTCTTTTGGAATGGATGGGAGTTCATTATTCACTGGTTTATAAAATCTTCCAGACTGAATGATGAACCCACATCTGTTACAATTGGTATGGATGATAAAACTGGTATGAATTGTCCATAAATATTTATTGTTAGGAAATATCAACACATATTGCTGTTTTTAGTAAAATAATGCATATTTTATTATTGATACATAAAGCAGGACACTTATGTTTACTACACATAATAACATAGCAATAAAATAATATTTTGTAGAATATCAGAGAAGTAGAAACAAAGACAAAATTTTGATTCTAAAGTTAGTTTTACAAAAACATTTTAAAGAGACCATGCTACTAACATGAGCCCCTTTGAAAGTTTTAAAAACTATAACTTAGTCAAGAATTGGCCATTAGTTTCAGAATCAGAGTATTATAAACAATTATATTAAACAATTGTATATTTATATATAAATAATATATATTGTTTATATACAGTTTATATATTTATATATAAATTTTATATAATAATTTATAAATTATGTATAATAAACATTATACAAGTAAACAGTATTAAAAATTATATTAAACCATTATAATTTCTGCTGTAGAACATAGATGATCGTCAAAAACCATCCTGAGAATAATTGGTATATTTCTGATAAATTCAACAACCCTACTATAAGCCTTGGGCATGAGCCATAAAACATGTTCCTTGCTGAATTCCATTTTGTCTCCCCTCCCCCCCAAGAAAAGCTCTTTTGGAGAAAAAATTTTCCACAACGAGTAACTTTAAAAATATGTAAACTATGTTTATGTGTCTGTGTGTCCGCATATGTGTATATGTGTGTACATGTATATGCATTGCCTTAAAGACCATCTGATCCTAGATTTTTTCTCAAGAGCAGATAAAACCTAAGAGTTCACATCTGACTTTTAAAAGTCTCTATGTTTATTGGTTGGTGGCACTGTCAGATGAAAGCAATTTTTCTGGACAATAGAAAACTACAAAATCAAGAGCCCTAAGGAAAGAAACCAATGGCAAACATGGAGTTCACATTCATTTCTGGTGTTCCTTATAGGTTAAAAAAGACAGCATGTTCTCGCTTTTCGTTTCACAAAGTCTAGTCAACATTTTTAAAACCTGATCGATACTTCTCCCCCTTACAAAAGGGAAAAGGACCTCTCCCCCCAGCAAACAGAGCCAAAGGCCAGTTTCCCACTGCAGCAGCCAGGAGAGCTTCAGTCCCTACTCCCTGGCCCCCTGCCTCCCCTGCTCCCTCCCGTCTCCCCACTCCAGCAGCAGAGCAGTGCCAGGAATTCCACCCCTCCTTGCTCCACCCTGGCCCCAGGGGCTCTGTGCAAGGGCTTCTTCAGTCCCTGCAGGCAGTACCAGGGCTAGCCCCAAAACTCTCACAAAGCCCTCCAGGGTTTATAGTTACAACTGAACCAGCAATGGCAACTCCTTCAAAGTTGTACATTTCTTACATTTTCCTTTTAAACTCCGCCTTTCTCTTACATAATCACCCAAAAGGAACACCCCTGAGCCTTAACAATTTACACAGATGCTCTTTAGACACTCACAGCTGGGGCAAAGAACTGCCAGCTTTTTTTTTTTTTTTTTTACTGGCTACATGAAATTATTTTTCATGAGTTTACGCAGACTAACCCAAGTACCACTTTGCTCTTCATGCTGTGTCCGGTGTGGAAGCCTCGCAGGGTGGCCTTGGCTTGGAAGCAGTTAGAGATTCTCAAAACACACTACAGTACAACTTTATTTCTTTTGCTTCCTTTTTTTTTTTTTTTTTCTAGAAATTAAGGAAACGGGGGCAACTGGATGGCTCAGTGGTTGAGCATCTGCCTTCGGCTAAGGTCATGATATAGGGGTCCTAGAATTGAGTCCCGCATCAGGCTCCTTGTGGCGCGCCTGCTTCTCCCTCTGCCTGTATCTCTGCCTCTCTCTGTGTCTCTCATGAATAAATAAATCAAATCTTTAAGAAAAAAAAAGAAATTAAGGAAATGATTTTTGAGAGGCTAGGCCTCCAGATCCTTTCTTTCTTTTCCTTCACTCTACAGAATTTAGACACTCTCCAAAATAGCATTTATTCTGTATCATCTTTTTAGGGTTTGTTTTTTAGCAGAAGATATTTGGCCTTCTGCTTGTGATCATGGCTATTTGTCAAACCTTACTGAGATTCTTGGGTTCTTTCTTAGTTGCAATTTCATCTTAATGGACTTGAAATTCCAGGTGCTAATAGTGTTGGGAGGAGCTTGTCAGCCAATTTACAGTGAGAATGATGCTGAGCCTTCAGCCACAAGAGTTAGACCCTTGGCCACGGTAAAGAAACACCTTTTTGCCCTCATGCCCTGTGTGCGTGGTGTTGGAGAGTGAACAGGAGCACTTAGGGCAGAGCATTGGAGCCGCAGGAGCCCGAGGACCTGCACTCAGATGCAGACTTAAGCTCGGTGTGGCTCTGAGCCCAGACCACTCTGGATGCTGGACTAATCTCCTCCACTCTTTCAGCCTGTTTCTCTACCTGTCAAGTGACAGTAAGATCCGTTGTGTGGGACTGTTGAGAGAATTAGACTCAATGTCTATAAAGTGCACACCACGGAGGAAACACTGCATAACTAATGGCTATTATTAACATTATCCAACTTCTGAAATTTAAAATGAGTGTAAAAGAATATGGCCATTATCATCATACAGAGTAGGAACTAAAAAAAAAAACCCTAAAAATTCCTTGTTGCCAGATTTATAATGTTGAATCATTTTATGCAGCACTTTACCTGGAATTTGAGCATAAAACTTGTTCTTGATTATCTCAGAGACATAATGCATAGAGAACTTTTTAATCACAAAATAACTACCCTTCTATACCACCAAAGCCTAGTGAATGACTTTTCTCAATTATCTCCTCAAAATACAGAGAACATGAAGTAGTTGTATATAATATCTAAAAATATCTAAAATGGTGACAGCGTGGTGGTATGTATGTAGTAAAAATCTTCAGGTGCGTTCTAAAGAGAAATACCAGCAAATTTAGGATTGTATTTTCTTTTGGGCGACTTACTCGGTGGCTCCTCTTCATTAGTGCAATTAACTGTGACTTGCCATAATGAAGATCAGAAGACGGTGACCAGTGAAGTTGGGACCAAGTGATAAAAGCAGTCCTCCACCAGGGAGGACAAGGTCAGCCCTGTGCCGTTGCAGTGGAAGACTGAGACGTACAGATCCAAGGTTGGGAATGGTTGCTGGAAACCATGATCATCCTGGAATTCCCTGTGCTGATACATGGCCCGCGAGGGCCGATGCTGGGTTCTGCCATTGGCCAACCTCTGTCGAGGTTTGCTGTTATCCAGAGTACTTGCCTGTCCTTCAGTTTTGTTTGTTTTGTTACTGACTTTCTTGATTAGGCATTAGCTGCATTAGGACCAGGTCAGTTAAAAGATGTCTTTCTTTATGGGATTCCTTTCCTTAGGTATTTCCAAAGCACCCCACTCAATGATGTCACAGATTGTTAAGAGTCATTATATTTCTTGTATTAGTCTTGTGTCAATGTTTCTTTTGTAAATAACTCTTAGTTTTTTCACTGACTTGCTCAATAGTTCTTTTTATGTTTTTAATATTTTAAGTACATAAGATTATATTTGAAATAGAATTCAGTGAAAGCTAAGAAAGCCTTATAACTAATCTAGTTCTGCCATGTAGTCCCATTAAAGAACTCCAAGAGGACTCCGGTCCAAGTGCCAACAACCACCACGAGACTGTATCAGCGAGTAAACACTCTCATGTGCCATCCCACATGTGTCACTGATGCTCTCCTACCCAACCCCGTGCTAGTCCCAGGAGGGAGTTATCATGATCCCATTCTGCCCGGAGGAAACGAAGACTGGCAGAGTTTAGTGACTTGCCCGTCCAGTTCCCGCAGCTGGTGGGTGGGGTGGATGCTGGGATGGTGCAGGCAGCCAAGGCTCTCAGCCTTTGCCATGCTGCCTCTCAGCTTTCTTTGGGATACCCATTTCCCACAAATCATTGCTAACCCTCACTCTGTGCCAGAGCTGAATTCACTTAATTCACACGCACCACAGAACAATCGCCGAGGGACCGGCTTAGTGGGGTCAGGTTATATCCATAAACTATTTTACAGGAGAGAATTTTCCAAGGACCAAAAACATAACGTATAGCAGCGCCCAAATCTCAAAGCTACCACGGCCCCTTTCTTTGGCTCCCGGAAATGCGCAGGCAGGCCCAGACTGAGCCAGTAGGGAGAAACAGGCCAGGAGCTCCTGGGTGGAGGGGTGGAGCCCTGGCTGCATCCGGCTGCCTCCCTTACAGCCCCGTGCCAGGTCCAGACCTCGCCCCGTGTGTCTAACACTCACTTGCCCAAACCCTAAATAACAGCTCCTGCCTCACAGTCTGTTGCAAAGATGAGATGAGTTCATACATTTCAGCACAGGACAGCACCTGGCAATGAAAACACTCAACAAATGTCAGCATTGTTATTACTAGTATGTCATGGCTTAAGGAGGAGAACTTGACAGGGCCCCATTCACACCCTGGGTATTTATGAAGGATGCTGCATTAAATGAAGTCAGATGTGCATGAGCTTAATGTGAAGTCCAAGATCAGGGTGAGGATGGGATATTTCTGGCTATGGCCGCATTTCTAGGGCCTCCTCTGATCTGTCTCTTCAAGGATTCTTCTGAAGGAAACCACTTCTACAAATCCTAACACTGACTTCCTTTCTCAGACGACCTGACTAACCATTTAACTCAAATCCCTTATATTCCTGGCCTCAGTTCTGGCAGCTTCACCCTGGGCCTTGAGTCACAGATTTCTGCCCCGTGTCCAGATGACCCTGCTACTTGCCAGCTTTGACCCTGCCTTGTACCTGGCATCCCAATGATCTGGCAA
Organism: Canis aureus; assembly: GCF_053574225.1. Lineage (NCBI taxonomy): Eukaryota > Metazoa > Chordata > Mammalia > Carnivora > Canidae > Canis > Canis aureus. Next base: position 52,204,268 of record NC_135611.1, read on the forward strand.
TAAAGGTGTAGTGAGGGGGTATGAGGCAGACTCCTTCCATCCTGTAGTAATATTACTATTTCATATTCATTTTTGACAAAAGTTTCTTCAACATCTACCATATTAAGAGAGACACCATAGAAGATTCAAAGATAGCTCTTGCCTTCAAGGAACTTAATTCTTATAATTGAGATATTTTCCCATTATCTATAAAATGGGGTTCTTGGTGATAAGTGTTGTAAGAAAAGCATATACTCTGTATAAATGATTAAAAGAAGGAAAAATGTTTTCTGATTATTGTGATCAGGAAAATCTTTATGATACAATGAACTTTAGAGATTTTAATAAGCAGAGGTGGGGAAGGAATTCAGAATGAAGGAATGACAAAAGGAAAAATAAGAAGGTGAAGACCCCTTACTCTTGGTTACTGATAACAATTGTCATTTGATAACAATTTGTCATGTCATTTCAGCTAATGTTCCTGTGGGAGAGGTTTGGAAAGTCAGTGTTGGCCTCAAGCCCATTAAAAACGGCCTAATGCCAGGCCAAGCAAGCTGAAATTTATTCCACAGATAATGATAAATTTCCAAAAGTTTTCACCAGTGGAAACAAACTGAATTAATGAAGGTTTAATTAGATGGTTGAAAAGGATGAATTTGAGGGGATAGAAAGACAGAGGCAGGTGAGAATGGTGGAGACATTATTGCAGTAGTCAGACAAATTTGGATTCAGATCATAAGGGACTAAGTGTGGTGGCCAGGCCTGACAACCGCAGGGATGTGGCGTGTAGGATGGGCCTGAGTCACTCTCCTTACACTTTCACAAGTGACAAGTCCAAATTCTTTTAGTAACATAATCCAAGGTCTAACATTTTTCATGGAACAAAATTTTCACTAAAATAAAGCATAATATATTCAGAATGAAGAAGGAAATGTTATAGGAAACTGTCATTCAGCCAATGTTTGTTTTAAATAGTGCAAATTCAAAGATGCTTCTACTCCCTAACTGGATGTATTAATATTCCTCAATAATATTGAGTAATCCAAACCAGATTAATTCAAAATTCTGTTTCTTCCAGCTCTCTAAAAAGATCTTTCTCCATGCCTTTTGAGTGCACTATTATAGAAGATGGATATTACCTTCCGACCAGGGCTCATTGAAATAAATATGCAATCTCACACCCTTGCAAGGATTTTTTCAAAGATAGAAATAGATGCAGATTGATCCTGAATGTAAAAATCAAACAGAGTACTAATATTTATTAGACATCTTCCCAGTGGATCAATGAATTATTCAACTTACTAGAAAAGATTTTCCATTACTGCCCTTTATTGTTAATATGAAAGGTTTAACAGCAAGTAAAGTTTCTAGAAAATCCTATGAACCGTGTTGTTCTTTGGAGATTTTAATGACACTTGGGTCATGAACAACAATCAATAATGAACTATGGATTTCAGCTCTAACGATCGAATGGAAGTGCCCTGATTCCTTGTCTGCAGCATCACATGCACACATGTAAGCACGCAGCAGGGCAAGTGAATTTATGGGCCCCAAAGATACCTCTGAGGTTTGGAATATCTACAGCCCAAAGCCAGCCCTTGTCTCCATGCTGGTAACCAGACAGGCTTTACAAAGGGCAGTAGTCAAAGTACAACAATGGAATGAAGGCTTTTGTGCTGATTTTTGGGGTGATCCAAGGCAATGGCCTGACTAAGACAATGCAGCCTTCTCCACTAGAGAGCTTTGTAGTTGATAGTTGACAGTTACATCAGCAATTATGAGAATATAATTTTTTGGAAATTTCAGTTATTACCAGTTGTATGGTCCATGAGATCAGAAATATTTGTAACAAAAATGTTTATTTTCCACATACAGAATTGGGGAACTAAGAATATGAAAAAACAATAAGACAGAATTACATCATGAAGTCCCCATGATTATTAGAGAAAGTTAGCACAAATACTCAAAGGATTGTGGGTACATGGATTAATGTACATACATTAGGTCCAGACATATAAAGAATCCAGGCTTACTGTGTTGTGAGTTTTTTTTAATGAAAGTTTTAATTATTTGAAAATTAAATAAGGATCTATAAAATCACGTTTTTCAGCATCAATGAGGAATATAAAAGAGATAATGGAAAAGAAAATAACAGTACTAATCACACTTTGATACATTCTCACAGTCTACTGATATCTTCTAATACTTTGTATTAATTCCAGCCTGCCAAGATACCACCCAGCCTGATACCTCCGATAGCAATTACAGAATATGATCCAATTATTTCCTTAAGAAAAAAAAAAAGAGAACTTTTTTGGGGGAGGGGTTAGGAAACTAGATATTTTAATGAAAATGATCTAAAACAAAAAATGCAATTGTAGTAAAATAGATGAGGAGATTGTACTTCCTTGTATTAAAATATTTTTCATAAAACATTTAAAATATATTAATGAGAATTTAATCTCATATAAACAAGTTAATCTGCTATAATACTGCTTTATGTATGTTTATATGAAATTGCATGGGACTAAAACAAATTATGTCATCATAATATTGTTTTGTATCCCCTACGGAAATGCTTGTATAAAACAGTTTAAAAAGCATATTATAGGGAGAAAAAAAAATCTTAGACTTAGTGAGGTAAGCAAGTTATTTCCTTGGAGAAGCAAGGAAAATTGCTAAAAACAAAAGTTACATTTAAAATTAGTTGGTAAACGTCAATAGTCAATATTGGTCTCAGTTTTCCTCAAATGTTAAATTGCAGCTCAAGGAAAAGAATCATTGGACAAAATTTGGAAAGGATCAGATGTATTTTAAAGGATCAAATATAAATTTATTGTTAAATTTTACAGTAAATTTTCTCACTACTGTATCTGTACCTGCAGCTAATTTTTACTAATTATGATGACTCAAAATTGTAATTTGTACATTATTAATTTCATAGAGTAATTCCAAAGCAATTGTAAGGACTTAAAGGAATTTAGAATTTTGTGTAGTTTTATTTACCCTCCAGCTTTTTAGACCCATAATATTTGGGGTCCTAGTTATGTAGTTTCTTTTATAGGATTAATCGGTGGTTTCCTGACAGACTCAGTACCAGAGTGATAGCTGGAGCAGTGGGCTAAGATGCGCAGCCCTGCAATGTATTTCATGCATTTTATTTTACCTGGTCTTTCAGATGGGGCAATATTTAGACCTGTCAGTAGCTTTTCATTATGAGGAAAACAACCTTAATCTTCATACTGATTTCTGTAAGCATCTTACTTTTTCTTAATTTATAACATTATATCTTACAACAGGCTGTAACTACATAAGAGGAGGTAAAAAAAAAAAAGTCTTATGTCTTGAAATATCTATCCAAATAATTATATTTACCTACCTCATTGGATGGCATGTCACTTATCAATCTGACCTTGCAATAGTTCAGTGCCAATCAGAAATTCAAAATCCTTTATAATGTTTGTTCTTACCTTGGTATCTGCTCTCAATGTAATATGCAACTTTCTTTCTGCTACAAAGCTTTGTTTCATCAGTTAAGTTGAAATAAAAATGTGTTATTGTTCCTTTTATTCACTAAAGAGGGTGGGCAGTAGGTTCATCAAGGATCTCAAAACATAATTGACACAACTGTGCTTATTTATGCCTAAAAGAGATATTAGTATACTCACTGAAATGCATCTCCAGCCAGAGGTCAGGGTTAAGGTTATTGGCATGGTTTTATAAGGACACTCATGTTGCACCTGTCTGCACCATCCCTTGCCTGAAGATAAATAGCAGGCTTCAGTTTCCAAAATAACAGTGTTGTTCTGTATGGCCTCATTTGTAAATAATCCAGTTTGAAGGTAACTCCAAAATCTTGATTTTAGATACATTGTAAACGAGGGCCAGACAAAACCGCTCCAGGTCATGCCTGTGACTAGCCTCATTAGTAACTAAGCTTGATCCTTCAGAGGATGACCTCAGAAGCAAACTGACGGGGGGGGGGGGGGGGGGGGGGTGTGGCTGGATGGGCAGATGGAAAACTATAAGGAAAGGTTTTAGAGAAAGCATTTTAGAAACTGAATCACTATAAATGCTCCTCCTTCTAGAGGTGATGGTCAGTTACTCTAACTTATTAATTATGTGATTTTCTCCAAAATCCACATGTCCTCCACAATCTTTGAGATTCTTCCAATTCCCACGGTATTACTGCCTTCAGGCACCTCTAAAAGTAACGGAGATTTATTCAGCCTGTCCTACTGCCCTCTGAGACAGTGCCTATTGAATCAGTCGAAAAGAAATGAATGCCAGCATGTCTTGTACCCTAGAAAATCTAACTTGAGAGATCTTGCCACTCCTTAGTTTCCCAAGATATTATGAGACTTTGTTTCCCTTATAAAAACTACCCAGTAGATAAACAGGCAAAAGAACAAATCATTCTCATAAGAAAAAAAAATGAAACCCACATAGCAACAAAAAGAAAAAAAAAAAAGTTTGCCCTCCTAAGTAGATAGAACACTAACTTAAGTAACCTTTAGTAATATTTCACATAGACTGAATTAGCAAGCAGGATTTTCATGATAGCACACACTGCTGTGATAAACAGGTGAACTCAGATGTTGCCCATAACATTATAAATTGGCATAACCTTTCTGAAAATCAGTTATATACGCCAACAATTGCAAAATGTTCAGTCTTTGAAGCAGTAACCTCACTTCTGAGAACTGGTTCTAGGAAACAACAGAACTAAAGAAAGAGATGATGAACACTAAGACATGTATTTATTGCATCATTCTCGGAAACTGTGAAAATCGAGAAGTAGAACAATGTCCCTAACTAGAGAAAGATACAGTCCCTCAACTCTGGGGCTGCTAAATAGTCACTAAAAATTGCAATTATGTGTAGTGTATATCAAGGTTGGAAAGAACAAACACGATAACTTGGTGGGAGCATACACTCTAGTGACAATTTCTTCCAAGCTCAAGGCCTTCCTTTGCGTAGGCTTGCTGGCACAGAGTGTCCTTCCCAGGTTGCTTGTTGCAAGCCAGTTTCTTCTCAGCATTCAGGTTTCAGCTTAAATGTAATTTTCTCAGGAAACCTTTCTGGTCACCTCCCCAGGACAGTCCCATCACCTCACTGCCCCATCATCTACTTTCATTCCTTGCTTAGACTTCTCATTCTCCAAGTGTTCTTGGTCTGTCATTGGTTTACTGGCACACCTTCCACCTCTTCCACCGAAATGTGAGCTCATGGGTTGACCTATCTTGTTCTCCACCAATCCTCAGAGACTAGAACACTATACAGGGCATCTTCTTGAAATCACAGAAGTTGGAAGACTGCCTCTGAGTTTAAATTAGAACTTGACTCCTGATGTCCTCTGTGGAATTGTTTCCTCATTCCTTTTATCCTCAAACTGGGAAGCCAGTTTGTGAACAGTGCTCTGAGCACGTGGAAATAGTGTGTGAGCAGCAGGCGGGCTGCACAGGGGAACAGAGCCTCTGCTCCTTCTCGGTGACAAGCAGCTGCTCTCTCCCACCACAGGTACTATAGCTGCTCCTGCAGACATCCCTCCCACAGCCCCAGTCCATAGACCTGTGAGGGGTGGTCAGCCTTCCAGTGCCCCCCGCCCCTGAAGTGGATGCCAGCCTCTGAGGAGGGGGGGGGCGGGCTATGAATTTGTGTACGAATTTGCCTGGCCTCTGCTAGACCTCCTTGGCTTCTGAAATCCCCACCACTAACACTGCTTCTTTGAGCCAAATGTCTCTATAAAAATAAAAAGCCTAGATACAAGGACCCACCGTCACATAGCAGATCTTTAAGACCAAGAACGTAGGTTTTGTCCAGAAAAGCATTAGAGGGGTGGTGTTACTTAGCAGACAGTATTTTCAAGAGACTGAAACTAAATGGAATGATTTACTTAGAGGCCTTGGGTGGTAAAGGATAATAGATCCCTGGTAGGAGGACCCTGGGGTAAAGGAGGGCAAGAAATCAGTGGAACCCTGGCTCTAGGTCTCTCCCTCCACCTCCTGGAGGTTTTTCCTTGTGCAGACCTAACGTGGCAGAAGCTATCTGGAATAGAAGTTACACATATGTGCTTGTTTGCCAGGACATTTGCCCCAGTTTGCTCAGAAGCTCTGAGTCTACTTCGCTAAAGGTCAAATTTGGGAGCCTGGCCAAGGACTGGAGCCAGGAGGTCCACCACCATCCCAAGGGACCCAGGGCCATGCTTCGAAGAGTCTAGAAGAGGAGAGAGGGCTTTCTGGGCCAAAATAGCAATCCATGCAATGAAGGTGGTAGATAATTTCTCTAATAAGAAACATGAGAGCAAGTGTCCCAAGGCCCCACGTCAGTTGGTACTTTGCTTTGGGAATGAACTATGAGACTGAACACTGCTCCATTTCTTCCTTTGGTTTCACTGTCTCTTCTCCAGCATAGCTTTCTCCTTATGGTTGGCAATAGGCAAGGGCACCTCTCTCTCTCTCTCTCTCTCTCTCTCTCCAGCTACGCGCTTAATATAAAATGGGAATTTTAACACATTGTTGTTAGTATGTATTAAGTGCCAATTAGTGCCTGAGAACACAAATAAGGAAATCCAAATATACATTATTTTGCAAATATTAAAGTCCCATGGTAATGCTATGCAATTACGACCTAATTGTGGCTTGAGGCACAAGTTATCAGGTTTGCATTTCAAAAGCAAAACCCACTTTTTCCTGGTGGGTTACTAGGACTGCATCTCACACATAGTCAGCCAGTCATCTAGGGAACTAGCTAATCATGAACTGTGCTCCTGAAATTTTAAAAAATCAGCACTTTGTTGAAGCCAAAGGAATAAACAGGGCCGCAGGGGCCCCAAGAGTCAAGCCTGAGTGCTATTTGCAACCCATCTTTCCCCCACGCTCTCAGGCACCAGCATATTGAACCATACCTGGAGAACAGAGCTTAGGAAACTATGGAGGAGAAGTTTAAGCTATAAATGGTTCGTTTAAAAAGTCCCACAACCAGGTATCTTGATTAAGACACAAGCAGGGTTCAGGAAACCAGTCTAGACTAGGACAAAGGACACCTGAGTAAGAGCATGAGAACCTGAGGCTCCGTGTTCGTGGCAAGTCCAGGTGACAGTGAACTTGTGCATCTGCATGACCTGAACACAAAGTGACTCAGGTCTGCTCCTTTCCTGAGGTCGTAGTGTGAACCCATTTTATAAATGAGAAAGCAAAAAGCTTACTCCATGCCGTTCTGGAAACTGTACCTCCTCCTGTTCTGCCCCAGAGGAGAGTTAAACTAGGGATCATGGTTATCTGGGAGCAGGGACACTGACATCCTAGTGGCTACAATAGTAACAATGGTAGAAATTTATCAACAGCTTGATAAATTCATAACATGTCCTCTCCTGTTATCCGTGCACCTATCCTCACAGGTAGGTTTTACAGCTGTTTCAGAGATTCAGTAACAGGCTGAAGGTCCCGTGGAGCTGGGACGCAAAGCCGTTTGTGTTCAACAAGCCTGGATGCAACTTCCTTGCACCCAAGGAAGCCTTGTCTTCCTTCCCCACCCCATGGGAATACTGTTGTTTTTATCTCCCGCTGCCTTTGTCTAGACTCACCTTCTCTTTAAATCCTGATTCAGAGGAAAGCAATTGTGTGCACTAACCTGAGGAATCTTACGTGATAAAAATGTAACTCAGGCAAATACACATTCTTCATTCGAAAGTAGCAGAAGTCAGCATATTTCACCCACCAGCATTTCCAGCAAGCTTTAGTTTCACTTCTCATGCAAACCCAATTTTGCTGCTTTGCCAGACTAAATGGCCATATTTTCATGCCCCACCCCCCACAATTTAGATACCTTTAAAAAAAAAATGTGTCCAAAGCTTTGATTGGACTTTAGCAAAGCCTTGAACATTTGTCAAAATTTTGTTAGGCAAGTCCAAGTATTTTCAGATTGCGTTCTGCGTCAACACGCAAAGTGGATGTCTCTTGCCACATTTAGCTCACCAGTGTAGAGGCTGATAAAAGCTGATAGTCAGAGCTTTGGAAGATATTGCAAGGTTATTTTAAACTGAGACAGCCGTAAAAGGCTTGAAGGTTTTAACTCTGCCACTTATACTGTAGTTAAGGCAGCTCAGCCCAGCAGATTGCTCTGATTTGTTCATTTAATACATTATTTTTGCATTAGTCAAGCTAATTTGATGAGAAAGTTTCCCACTGTAAAATTTCCAGCTAATGGCTTGGAAATCTATTTGAATTTTGCACCTAATAATTCATTTCAGAATTTCCAAAGCTGTAGGTAGTTCAGGCAAGCTGGGATAAATCCCAGATAAGCAGGGAAACATCTAATCAACTTGTGTTTTCACTGTAGGTACCTTAGTGAGTTTATCTACTTAATTATTTTCTGCAATAGGACAACACGTACATCAAGGCTATCGAGGCCTTTTACTTTGTGGCTCTGTGCCCACTGTGTGGGTTATTCATCGAAAATGATCTAACCAAACTTTGTTATGATGGCAATCACCGGTGTGGACCTACACAGGCTTGAGTTTGCAATTTATTACATAGATGAAAGTTACAACAAAGATAATTTGGGAAATACATCTCCCCATAGTTTACTGCATTTGCTGATAACATTTGGTAGAGATTTGAAAATTTTTTTTGTTTTTGTGCCTCAATTACAAAAAAAAAAAAATTAGAGCTGAAAGTGAGTTGTATCATTAATGTTTCCTTCTAATGGAAAACTGTAATTTTTCTGTCATTTTGGCTCTTTTTAAAAATTTTCCAGTATCAGTCTAAAAGAAGTAAAATAATTTCCAATAGGTTTCCCTCACTCCAGAAAGCAGCAATCAATATTTCTTTTCCAATTAAAATCCTGTATTTGGTTATCTCTGGAGCTGGTTGGAAATTACCATGTGGACATATAAGAAATTATATTAAACAAAATTTAGGTATTAAGTGAAAACACTGTAAAAAAATCAGCATTTTCCTCATTTTGGAACAACGGCTGTTAATAAAGTGAATGGAATAATCTGATTTTTCATTTTGGAAAAAAGTTTTCTCTTCTCAAGTTTCAGGCTGATCCAGGTAGATCCCACTTTAAATCTAGGAAGACTTTGGAAAAGAGATGAGGCTGTCTAACTATAAAGACCTTCCATGTGCTTAAACACATTTGATCAAACTTGTCCAAGTTCACATAAATGCTGTTGCCATGAGTAGGAACTCACAAGCATGTAGGTAGTGAGTAAAGAATAAGCATTAGGCAAATTGTTGGCACTACATTTAACATGTAGTTTATTTAGAACTAAATTTACTTATATTGTATCTGACTTGGGTAAACTCACAAAGTAGTCATTCATTCATTCACTCATTCATTCCTTTTACAAATGTTCAATTTGTATTTGATGCCATTGAACAAGATTTACCCTCTAAGTCCTATGACTCTGTCCTTCAGGAGATGGTATCATGTAGGAAAGCTAGGTAAAAACAAACACTTCCTAAGGGTTCCAGAGTGACATGTAAATAAGGAAGGTGGATGGCTGGCTGGCTATGGCCCTAGGAATTCATAAGAAGAAAAGATGACTGTGGAGTCCACAGATGAAGTAAGTCAGAACTCGCCTTGAAAAGGGTAAGGTCAGACTTAGCAGGAGGGAACGGGGAGCATATTGCTATGGGGAATTTCAAAGACAGAAATGAAAATTGCACGCATTGGGGTTAGGAAGAAATCCGGTCTGTGTGAAGCAGGTCTTGGTGGGAAGGAGCAAAGTACGAAATTGGCCTCATGAGGAAGAGCAGAGTACAGAGGGCCCAGATGATCAGGAACTTGAATGTGACACAATGTGGACACAGATGTTGGTCGTGGTCAGGATAGAACGCAATCAGCAAGGTTAATCTGCAGGGGGAAGTAAGCAAAGAGGAGGACAGAGGACCGGAAGCCAAAATGGCCTACTAGCCACCACCCAGGGCGGTCCAGGTTACTGGAGCAGACCCACCACGCACTACACATAGCAAACTGAACACAGCAAAGAGAGGAGTTGGAAGATGGCCCTGATCTTCTGAGCCCAGACTCAGGCTTGTGGGATGAATGGAGTCAACACTCACCTCGTGGGGCCATCTGAGAGCCTCCACACAGCATTATCCCATCAAAGACTATGCAAGGATCATATGAAAAAAACAGTGTCCTGAAGCAAAACTTCAGGGATGATGGGAACCTTGGACTTTGCTCCATCACCTCCCCAACTTCTGTGGCTTTGAGTTGGCTTTCTTTGTTTTTAAGGATATAGAGAAATAGTTACAAGATTCCTGCTGTTGGGACGCCTGGGTGGCTCAGCGGTTTCGCACCTGCTTTTGGCCCAGGGTGTGGTTCCAGGGTCCCAGGGTCGAGTCCCACGTTGGGCTCCCTGCATGGAGCCTGCTTCTCCCTCTGCCTTCTCTGCCTCTCTCTCTCTGTGTGTATCTCTCATAAATAAATAAATAAAACCTTTTATTTTAATTTTTTAAATATTTATTTATTTATATGATAGACAGAGAGAGAGAGAGAGAGAGGCAGAGACACAGGAGGAGGGAGAAGCAGGCTCCAGGCCGGGAGCCCGACATGGGACTCGATCCCGGGACTCCAGGATCGCACCCTGGACCAAAGGCAGGTGCTAAACTGCTGAGCCACCCAGGGATCCCCTAAATAAAACCTTTAAAAAAAAGATTCCTACTGTTTATCTCTTCACTCTCTTCTTACTGTCCTTACTATCCTCTGGTCTGACAAGACCAGGTGTTCCTCTGCCAGTAGTGATGATACTCTGGATAGTGGCTCTCAGGCTCCTTTTCTGTCTTGTGCACATTAAAGCCCTATCATTGCCTCACCTGTAAGACTCTGTGACGAAAGCCCACCAGACCCAGAAATCCGGGTGTGTCCTGCTTTTCCAAAGTTTGCATTAGACCACTTTGCTTTTACAAGGCATACTTCAGTACCTGTCCTAGCTAACCAAAAGAAATCTGAAGAGGATTTTTGCTTTTATGAAAAAAAGGACACAAGGGGAAATAGCAGTCAGCACCCATTAAGCTGCTCGCTACACAAGCAGGACACACCCAGGGCACCCAGAGTGGTGCCATCAAGCTCTTTCCCCAGGAACTGCACTCAGTGTCAAGACACCCTCCAGAGCTCTGAACCATGTCCATGAGCATCTGTGCTTTATCTCGATGTATTTCGAGAATCCATAGGCAAGATGTATCCTAAGGCATCAGAAAAGGTGAAGAGAGGTTATTTCAGGGGCCTGGGAACCCTCAGTAATTCCTCCATATAAACTAAAGGTAATTGCTTCTTTACCTTATGCCTCTTCGGCTTACAAAAGGTTGCATAGAAATGAGTCACATTCAGAGAGTGGAGGAAACGGGTAAATCATAAATGCTTATAAAGATGGGAGTGCGGAATGTGAAATTAATCCTAGAATTCCCCCCACTATTCCTCGTGTATTGTATGGCAACTGAAAAAAAAAAGTCCTTGAAATCAGCCAGCCCTGATTTTTGTCTTTCTGCACATCTCTGTAAAGGATGTCATTATTTTAAGCACTTATGATGAAGTAAAGTTGGCACAATAGTCCATATCATAAAAAGGAAGCTAAGATGAGCAGCTGGCTGCCCTGTGAAACATGAATTGATTGGTTGTACAAGTCAAGTATGTCCTCCCGGCGTTTATTCCCCTAGACCCTCTCTCCCGATGGCATTCTTCCTCTACAGGCTTGAAATTCTTCTACAGTTAGAAAGGCAGTTTCTGCTACCTTGCACCCTTGCTATGTTGACATAGGTGCTGACACCTCTCTTTCTGGGTCTTCCTACCATCCTTGTTGCACTTCAGCAGACGCCTGCCACAGTTTCTCTGTTTCTGTATGCAGGATCAGCCACTGTTTGTATTGCTCTGTGGACTTATTTCACCTCCCTAAGCTGAGTTTGCTTGTCTATGGAGGGGAGCCAATATTAGCAGCTAGCTCACAGGGCTATTCTTTGTATTAAGTGACATTTGTTAGTGTTACTGTTGTTGTTATTATTATTACTCCACCGTGAGGTAGGCCAGTGAGAAATAGATTTAGGACAGAGCTGGACTTAGAACTCCCTGCTCCTTTTTAGAAGCAATCTGCTCATTGAATCACATTGGCCAACAAGAAAAGAGACATGCTTTCACTTCAAAAGCTTGAATCCAGTTTAATTCAATGGCCACTGAATCTATTGTTATAATTATCTTGTAGAGGGATCAATTGGTCAACCCACCTATTTTTTTCACTATAAATTCCAGGTTAAAATTGTCATTAATCAGAGATGAACCTGACTTGCCTTTTTGTAGTCTTGACCAAATCACTATCAACTGAATATATTAAAAAAAATCAACCCATACATTTGATCTTTTTTTTCTAAAAAGTTAAAATCTATATAGACTTACTGAAATAGCAGAATAGGATAACGTTTCACAGTTATCAATAGTGTCAATAGTTTGAGTTTTGGCAGTACTTTCTTTCCTAAGTAGAATTATAAAACCATTGGCCCTTTCAGGTTTTCTTAGGATTGATTTGAAAGCTGAATTTGGTGTTTTGAGATTTGTGACTTACTTAGAAGAATTACACATTTGCTTTATGACCATCTTTTCCGTTGAAATACAATGCATCTTGTATTTGAAGAACGATCATTTCCAAACGCATGTTCCAAAGTTATATTGTGATTTTACTAAATGTAACATTAGAATAGTAGGAACCAGAGATCACCCTTCTTTGTACAGGGGAGGTAACTGAGATTCAGAGAAATTAAGCAAGTAGTTCGTAGTTCAACATCTAGTAAGTTATTGAACATTGAAGCTACTGAGTTGTCGAAAAATTCTATTACAAGTCATTTGCCTTGTTAGCTAATGTTATTTTTACTATGCCAGGACATTCTAATACCATTGTTGTTAACCTCTTTAGAGAAATAAATCTAATTTGCAGTTGGAGAATAGCAGTTGTCATTGCCTCTCTGAAGGAAAATTTTAATATTTAATTGACAATTAGACCAAGATCCATGATATCTTCAATTTCACAAGTGATCAGTGGCCCCATTCAGAAGATGAAAACCCTTCCTTGAGCTTTTGAAACTGTGATGGCTTAGTAGCCTCTTGCTTTAGTCACCCAGCCCCTGTGTCAAAAAGAGAGGAAGAGAGAGAGACATCCAGCTGGGAATCGAGGTCTTGCTTCAAAGCTTTTATCTTCAGAGGAAAGAAATCTTGTGAATTTCATTAATGTCAACAAGATCTGAGAAGATTTGAAGTATTTAAGCCCTTGGGCATCTCCAGAATGCCAAATGCTGTGGTTATTATAAGTTATTGGTTGCAAAAGCATTGCAACTTTGATTCACACCCCCCATGAACGAAGACTTTGGAAATATCCATTGTACAGTCGTACTTCAGGGCATGTTGAAAACCATCACTTTCTAAGAAGATATGAAGTCAACAAGGAAGCAGTGACTAAGCTTAAACCAAACATGGAAACACCTGGAATTCTGAATGAAGTGACATATGTTACGGTTAAGAAAAAAAAGATCAGTCCCCTCAATGTGCGACAACAAAGCTAACAAAGAAAACAAAAGAAGCATTGATTTAGGATTCAAAAAGCAGATAACCCTCAAAACTTCTTCCCAAAAGTGTCCTTCTCAAAAAATGAATTGAGTTATAGGATTTGCTTTCCCTCTTCACTTTCTCCACATCTCCAAGAAGGATCAGACTGGAATTTACAATTGTTTCCACTGTACCTTTCCAAACTTTACAGGAAAAAGCCCATTTATTCCAAAACAGGTAACTTTCTATAGAATATATTGGGTCCAAGCTAACCCCAAATAAAGAGATATTTCTGGCAAAACAAATATTGACAATTTAAACTAGATCTTGAAATTGAAAATTTCTTTAGAAGTAAAATATATCTTTCGTTTCTCTTTTCCTTTCTTAAATTAAAAAGAAAAAAATTCAAAAGCAACCACTTCATAAATATCATGAGGTATCATTTCAATGACATCTTTTTTTAATGATAAGTTATCTTTTTGATAAATCTCTTTTGGAAGATGTTAGTTTTATTCTACTGCAGCTGACATCTGCTTAAATACCAGTTAAGTGTGCCCAGGGAATTACTGTTTGGGTCATCTCAATCTTGTAACTGCTAAATCCATTACACCCAAAGGAAAAATTTGTTCAGAATCATCCAACAGAAAATCTGTGGTAGTTTAATGTCATTAAGAGGCATCTTATAATAATAATATTTGCGGTAGGTTCCACCTGCACATACCTGCCAAGACCTGAACCCGGGCCCCAAGGGCTCACTTTCTTTCTCCACAGCCATGACCTCACTGAGAGCCAGCCTGAAGGAATGCAGCTTTAGCTGTGATGGAAGCCATCAAAGATTACAGGCCCTAACAGGTAAAACTCCTTACAGCAGGTCTTTAGAGCTCTTGAAATATTTTAGTGCGGCATTTGAGAAACTAAAACAGTGCCTTTTCTGATCCCAGAAAGAAAAGATTTGGTTTCTCCTGTTAGCATTTTTTTTTTTTTTTTTTTTTTTTTTAGTTTCACTCAGTGTTGCTGCAGGGACATGGTCCAGCTCGGAGGGGCACACGAGCCGAGGCCCAGAGTTCTTGCTGCCCGCCGGCTCCCCAGCCACCTCACCTGGGGAAACGGGCCACACCTGCGCTCTCCGCTCTCCGCGAGGCGCCTTCTGTCAAGGGACGCCCTCCCGCTGGGAGCAGCTTGGGCTGGACCCGGCCTGGATTCGCGGTCGGAGGCCGTGTCTGCAAAGTGGCCTCGCCTGACCACGCTCGGGCCGGCTCACGAGTGGCCGGGAAACCGCGCTGGGCGCTGGGCGCTGGGCGCTGGGCGCTGGGCGCTGGGCCCCGGGCCGGAGGAGGGTGGGGCCAAACCAGGACGCGCTGGCAGCAGTTTCTTTCCCAGCCCCGGGTCTCTGGCTGCGGCTCAGCCGCGGTGCGATGCGCGGAGGTGCCTGCGGCTGCGCCCTGGCCTGGCGTCGGGGCCGTCCGTCCGTCCGTCCGTCCCTCTGTCTGAGCGACGCGCTGAGCGCAGGGGCAGGTCGTCCTGTGCCCCCGGAGGAGCCACGAGCCTGGACGTTCACGTCCTAGGGCAGCTTCCGAGGGGCGGCGTCGGTGCAGGGACGGCGGCCTGGGCGCAGCCGGGGCCCCTCATCGAGGCCCACCCACTCACGTGGTCTTCGACCGCGGTCCCCAGCCAGTGTTTTCTGGAACCGTGTTTGGTTCCTCGGCTTCTGAAGGCACCCACGTCGTGAGCCATTCGGGGATGACCTGCGGGCCTGCTGCTCCTCCCTGGGGGGTCCCGCTCCTCCCTCGGGGGTCCCGCTCCTCCCTGGGGGTGTCCCTGCTCCACCCTCGGGGGTCCTCCTCCTCCCTGGGGGGTCCCTGCTCTTCCCTGGGGGGTCCCTGCTCCACCCTCGGGGGTCCTGCTCCTCCCTCGGGGGTCCCCGCTCCTCCCTGGGGGGTCCCCGCCCCTCCCTTGGAGAGTCCCCACTCCTCCGTCTGGCGGACCCCTTCTTCCCTCTGGGGGTCCCGCTCCTCCCTCGGGGGTCCCCGCTCCTCCCTGTGGGGATTCCCACTCTCCCCTCGGGGGGCAAGTCACTGCTCCAGCAGCACAGTCCCCAAACTAACAGACCCGTTTCTCTTCGGGCAATGCTGCCGGTGGCTCTTGTCACGGCCAGGAAGGACGGGCTGGTGTTGTAACTTATTTCCTCCATTGGCATCACATAGATTCTCGAGGCGTGTGGAATGAGCGCCGAGGTAAGGTTTCTGTGCTTTCTCTTTCCACGCCTGCCAGAGTGCTTTCACTCCCCAGTGACTGCTCTGCGGTGTGGGCACAGGACAGCATCTACACATTCAAAAAAAAACATTAACCAAAAAAACATTAGAGGCAGAGAAGTCCAAATCTGAATGTAACTCTGCCTCAGTCTCCCCAGGGCAGCGCCTGTGTCCCTGACCGCCCTCCTCCTCCAAGGTCTGGAGGGGCTGAGTGAGAGCACACAGGTCAGGGTCCCTCAGGACGCCACCCAGAGACAACCCAAGCAGCAGGGGGACCTCTTAGCACCGAGGGTCTGTGAGGTCGGGGTGCACAGCCTGAACTGCCTACACGGTGGGTGTATATGACCAAGGCCTTCTAGAAGAGGGCCACCAGTAAGATGTCCCCAGCGAGGGGATATGCTCTCCTGAAGACAAGAGCCACTTTTCCCTGGATGGCATTACCCGGCAGTGCCTAGTAGGCTCGGCGTGCAGACAGCATCCCATCCTGATGACTGCTAGGGGTGCCGGGACCAAGGGCGCCCATCAGTGTGGCCACGCGAGGCTGCCAACACCTGCCTCGGCGCTGACTTGGGGACGGCCTTCCGCTGGCCACCAAAAGTGTCTCTCTCTCTCTCTCTGTTTGTTTTTTTAGTTTTGCTCTTTTTGCCTTCCTTGTCCCCCTTCCTGTAATCATCTTAATTAAAGGAGACGAATGCAGCTTCTACAGTTTGGAAATCGCAGAAGTGCTAAAAGACTATTTTGTCAAAATCTTACATGATGTGTGTCTGTTGCTGATTCACATCCACTACCCGGCAGCCATCGGTGGCTCACGCAGCGCCACTTCGAGGTGGCCCTTGGTGACGAGGCGTCATGGCAGCCACTTCGCAGACAAGCTGAGTTCATCACCGGGAGCGTGATGGTGCCAGATGCGAGGCTGGGAAATATATGTCCCAGTTCTGAAAAACGTGGCCCATGGAAAGAAAAAGCATCTAGATCAGGGCAGTTTAAAGAGGGGCATATAGAAAAAAAAAAGAAGAAGAAGAAGATGTATGCATGTGATTAAACATAGTGCCTACATCATCAACGATTTCAGCATTCAGAATAATAAACGCATTTACGATAGTACCTAACCAGACACAGCTTTCAAGCAGTATCTGCATCCCTCCTGCATGAGAGAATCTCCGAGAAGAAAAACTGCACCCGTTGCTCTACTCTGCTTGCGTATTTTCCCTTTGGAAAAGAAATCTGGCTTAAACCTTTGTTGCAGCCCTATTTGTTTTGTTATAAATAAAACATATCTTTTCCATCATCGATGTATCTTTCCAGCTGCTGGACATAGAACAGATTCCTAGCTTCCTAAATTGAAATGTCTTCTTCCTAATCAGAATCGATGATTGTAAATAACCATCTGGGTTGTTTTTTTTTAAGTGCCCTATTCTCACAAGTGTACTTTCCAACAGCATCACATGTGTTTAAAGTGGTGAGCTCCAGTTCAAATTCTCAAAGAAACTGGCAATCGAGCTGTTTTGAAATGGAGACTGCATTGCTCACCTGCCTCTCAGCATGGTTTGACACTAAACTGTGCCCTATCATCATTAAAGTGTGCAAAATAAGGCATGTGTTCCTCTTTGGTCTTTTTTTCTGCCCCAGTGATATACATTCTGTAACCACAAAATATGCCAACTCCAACTCACTTTTTGAACAAGCAAGTTCTATTCTGTTCTGTTCTTTTTATCATTTGGGTTTATACACTTTGGGAAACAAAAAAGCTACATACTTTACTTACTCCTACAGTTAAATATTTTTTAAAAAGTAAGAATAGGTTATTATTGAAATAAAGTATTGCTTGTCATTGTAGCCTTCTGGAAGTCAGTGGGAAAAACAGGGTGTGTTAAGCTTTCCATTGTGTGCAGACTTTCCAAACCCCCTCTGCCTCCATCAGGAAAATATGTCTGTCCCGTGATCTATTCAGTTCTTGACCTTTTGACTAATATGCCAACAAAAGACGCTATTTATTAGTGATTAATTTACGTATCTTTGCCATAAAGAATGAGATCAAGGCTGTCACCGCTCAGCACCATCACCATTTATATTTGCCCGTGTGCCCTCCAGGGGTTTGTGCTATGAGCGTGGCTGTCCTAGGCAGGCATAGGTCATGCCACCTTCTCCGGAGCTAAGTCCACCTCCTTCATGATCGGGAGGAGTCTATCAGGAATGTCATCTTGGAAAAAGAGGCACACAGAGACCAAAGAGCCTTGCTAGACAGTCTTCCCCATTCCAATCGGAATCCTGGGAAGCAGACGTTGTTCCTAACAGATGTGTTCTCTGATATGGATCTTCTTTGTCACATATCATCTGTCTCTGTCCCCGCAGCCCCTTTTTCTGACTCTCTTGTCCTGCCTTCTTTTGGACTTTCTTCCTTAAGATCTTTTCTTTACACCTGTAACAAATATCAATGACCCCCTCCAAAACACACACACATCACACAGGTGCATGCATTTCCTTTTTCCCTCTAATTCAACCCAAAGATCTTCTCTTCTTGGAAAGTTCCATCAAGTTTATTAATACCATGTTGTCCTCCATAGTGGGCATTCTGACTGCAGGGACTGTCTCCTCCCATCACCATGTAAATCTAAAGTGTGGGTGGGGAGCCTATTTACTTTGTGCATTTGTCTACAGTTTTGGAATTCTTAAACTTTTTAAAAAAGTTTATCTTTTGTTCAAAAACAATAGGGTAAAAATCTTTTTTCAGACATCTTATCTCTTATTTATTCTACAATAATTCTTGTATTTGTTTCTTTTGGATGATCAGCTACCCTGTACATCAAACTTTAACTTAAATCAAGCTTTCCGTGCGATCATAGAAATGCTTCCATCATGAGCAAGAAAATCCCACCTAACTGAGGGCCATGGGTGGCTCAGTCCATTAAGCCTCCTACTCTTGGTTTCAGCTCAGGTCATGATCTCAGGGTTGTGAGACCGAGCCCTGCATCAGGCTCCAATGCTGGGCATGAAGCCTGTTTTAGATTCTCTTTCTCCCTCTCCCTCTATACCTCACCCCTCCTCCCCACCTCATACACATTCTCTCTCACTCTCTCTCTCTCTCTCTCAAAAAAGAAAGAAAACCCCACCTAATTACAATGGCTTTGCGTTATAAGGTATTTGTTATGAAAAATTGATATACACCATAGCTGTATGTCTCCTAATCTCTTTCTGAAAATTGGTAATATTTCTGCCTGCCTTCACTCCTACCAAAAAAAAACTAACCAGGAGAGCAATTCATTTTCCTTTTGCTAGAGAAGACAGTGATATTTCTCTAATAAGTTTCTGGAAAAATCAAGCAAAAGAACTGCTTATCTCTGCTATGTGGAGCTGTAATTGTTACTTTTAATGCTGGTCTGAACCATTAGTCTTTTCTCAAGTGTCTAAAATAACTGAGGGGAAAAGTTTGCAATGCCATTTTTCCCTCTATTATTTTCACATTCGAACAAAATCAACATTTTGGAGCCATACTTGAGATATGGATAGAGTAAGGACTTTTATCTGGTGAAGTGCACATTTTCAGGCTACAGCTCCCTGCCCTGTGCGGCCTGGCCTGAGCTCACAGACCATCCTCTGCACCTCACTTCAGCAGAGATAAGAGGGGGTGATGTCAGCAACTCAGCAAAGGCGTAATAACACCTCACTGACTGGGAGCACAAACGTGGTTGAAGCCCTTGGAAATCTGTTAGTGAAGTGCAACATGCATGTGTGTCAAGACAGCTATTGGGGAAAAGCTCAAAGAATCTCTGTCTTCTGATGGAAGTGAGAGGGTCTCCATTTTAGTCAGACTCCCACACGCATGGGTGATTCCTGCAGACATCTTGCAGGTTAGGTGCATTCAGATACTTCTCATCCAAATGGTTTGAGATGGAGCATTTGCATTCCTAGGTTCCTGAGGCTGCCCAAGGCCAATCCCAGAATTATTCTCTCATAGAATCTGAGAGGCAGCTGCAGTGGTCACTTCAAGGCTCTACGAGATCCAGCCTTGGCTAGGGTCCTCCAGGCTCCAGGTCCTCTGCCTGGCTGGACTTAAGACTCTGAAACCAGCAGAGAGGCACATTCCCTGTGAAACCGTAACTAAGAGCTATTGTCCAAATGCTCAGTGATGGATGAGCAGGAGCAGCCACCGCAGGAAAGGCAGGTTCCTCGTAACCCACCCATGCCTGGGGTGATGGACATAATTTCAGATAACTGCACACTTGGATTAGGGACACTTGGAGGAGAGAGAGACCAGGTGCAATGGCACCATAGACACAGTGATGGGCTAAGCCTCTCCTTCCTCAGGTATAACCATTTAAACCACAGAGGGCTGACACTCTAACCTGGTGATAGACTGTTCATCTTTTGGGACTTTGAAGAACTCAGGGCCCAGGGAACACTCTTTATAACCATCAGACCCGAGCTTCGTGATCTGTCCTGTACCTGTGAGCACCACACTTTGGTTTATTCAGCTATTTCTTTGGTTCAGAGGCATTTTCACCAGCTCTGAATCTGGGGCTTTGTGTTTTCATAGAGTTGTCAGCACTCCTAAAACTGTAAGATCCCCTAGAAAACGTTACATGCTTGTGTCTCCCAACCAGCATTCGGAGAAAATGCCTAGACAGATGTGTAGGGCTTTTGGGGGGAAAACTGCACAATAACGGGCCTCTTTGTGTGTTTGCCTGAACCAGTGAACTCCGGAGACGGCATCGACTATAGCCAGCAGAAGAGAGAGAACATCGGCGACCTGATCCAGGAGACGCTGGAAGCCTTCGAGCGCTACGGCGGGGAGGACGCGTTCATCAACATTAAGTACATGGTCCCCACCTACGAGTCATGCGTGCTCAACTAGTGGCAGGACATGGGACGGGCGCGGGTGTCCCCGCATCCCCGTCATCTGTCTCTGCTGCTTTCGGCATCTCATTACTTGTGACTTCTACGGCTTTCTTTTCTACAGCTGCTAAAATAGTGGCTTATGGGCCATTGGACCGTTAGTCCTATTGAGAGCAAGGCTTTCCAATACATAAATAGTGCCTGTTTCTTAGATTACAATAGCGTACTGTGCTTATTTGTTCTAAGAGAAGAATTGCCTCTTTATACGGCTCGGACAGAAGCAGGAGTCCGAGTTAAACCTTCAGTTGTATAGACAATAAAACTATAATTTTCATGCGCAATTCAGCAATTGCTGTTCTGTGTCTGCCTGCCCTGAGGGTGATGTCAGAGGTTGCAAGGGAAGAGTTTATGCTGACTGCTTAATAGGTGTTTGTCATGGAGGAGAAACACCGGTTGCACAGCACCTCTCCAGCAGCTGTGCAGAACAATGTGCTTTGACATTCAATAAAACTGTTGAATCTCTATTCCATTTGCAGAAGGACAGTTTTGCAGCCTACCATGAACCTCAGCTAGGAACGTGATTAATACTTTCGGCCCACTTGTCATTGGCGCTTGGGGGGGCTTTCCAGCTCGGGTTTGGGGAGAGTGGGGGTTGGGGACGAGTAGGGGGCGTGTGCAAAATGTAACATGGCAAACATGAAAAAGGATGCTAGCATGAATCCTTGTCCCTCCGTATTGTGACATGCCTTATCCGAGGACCTGGTGTGTTATTGACAAGATGTCATCCAGCACTTTGCTCAGGGCTTTTGATCATTTTTGAAAATGATTTTCATGCATCTTAATGATTCCTTGGCAATTCTCCCTTCCTTTGCCTCCCCTTGCGAGGTGGATGGGTTCTCCTCTCTGTAGGTCTGAAGGCAGTATTTTGGAATTTTATTGAACCCCCCACTCAAAACAAAAGACAAAGAACATGTACTTTTTCATCCAAGTGAGAAAGAAAAAAGGCGCCCAAAGAGAAACCCAACCGTAAGGCAATCAGCCCCGACAGACAATGGCTTTTTAGGCATGCCGGGTGCTGAGCTCGGGGCATTTGAAACTCAGCCCAGAAAACTTCATAAAGACGGAACACTGACTTTGCACACCTGAGAAATGCTCTAACTGCCCAGAAAGGCATAGCCTAAAGTATCTCATTCTGTAGCAAAGTGCAGTTTCTGCACAAAAGTGAAGACATGGAATGTGTTCCACCATGCACCCAGCGTTGGCCTCGAGATCGTCACTAATTATTTAAGACTCAAGTTTCCAAAGGCAAACACTGAATTTGAATTTGAGAACTGGTTCATTATTCATCTTCCTTGATGACTGGCTCAGCATACGAAATCTAGCATCTGAGTAGCTACTACCACCTTGCTTCTGTAAGCATTTTTTTTTTTTTTTTTAGGATAAACAGAGATGCATGACTATGTAAAACAAATTGGCTTTCCTGTATATTTGGAAGAGGCATAGTTAGAAGTAAACATTAACAGGTTAAGGCAGATTTTTCTCCAAACTATAATGTTCATTTACACCTATTACCTCGTGTCCTGGCATCACTGATATATTTGAAGGGACGCCAAAATCCATGATACTTTCAGAAAGATAGTGCCTTGTTGGTACCTTCCAAAGTTCCTACTACAATTTCCTGCATTACTTTGGTAGAAGACAGAAGCAAGGCTGGCCTCTCATAGAAACAGGCCTGGCTTCTGGCTCTGAGGCATGGTCTTGAAAACTACCTGTTATAGGGAGCAAGACGATTCCTCCACTGACCCAAAAGCCCCAACTTTGGCTTGGAACTAAAACATCAGGTTCATTTTCCAGCTCTCACCTACCAGTTCTGCTGCCTTGGGCAAGTTATTTAACCTGAGTGTCAGGTTTCCTCAGCTGTGAAGTCAAGATCATTCCTACCTGTAGGAATGCGGTAAGGACTAATGGTGATCCATGTGAAGGGCCTACTATACTTTCTCATACCATTGGCCTTTTATTTCAAAGAGAAACATTATGAATAATGACCAATTTTTCCCCCAGCAAAGCAATATATAGTTGGAGAATCTTCAGACAATATGGTACTTCCTCCAAGGCAATAATGAGTTCTTTGTCATAAGGACACAATTTTGCAGAAAACCAAAATAACTCCATACATAGCAACATGTTCTCTGAAGAATTCTTCTTTAATACGTGTTTTACCAATGCAGAAATAGAAATGGCCTGCTTTTCAAATTCTACCTAGGTTTGTCTTCTACTTCTCCCAAATAAATTCTGATTAATGCAAAAGAAAAGAAGGAAATGTCAATAGGTTTCAGACCTTTGCATGGCACAGTGGCTTCTTTTTCACACAGCTACATTTTTACACTGAGACGTCCTTTTAAAGGTGTCAATGGGAATGCAGTTATGAAAAGTCAGAGAAATGTCAAGCATTGGTGTCATAAGCAATGTTTTTTGTTTGCCTGTGTGTTTGTTTGTGACTGTGGTATTTTTACTGGAAGATGCCATCCAAGTGTCACAGTCAACGGAAGCCGTCGGTAAGGCCCTGAACGTGAGAGGGAAGATCTAGGGGAGAACTCTGAGCTTGGTACTCAGGAACTTCAGAGCCCAAAGCAAGTCACTTAAACCTGATTTCATCACCTCTAGTAGTCTCTGCTTCCCAGGGTCGCTGCAAGGACTGAATGGTCGATGCAGGAGCACAGTGGCTAGAGCACGGGAGTAGCAACCTAGCAGATGTGGGTGTGAAATCTCTTCCCACCGCATAACTGCCTTGTGACTTTGGGCAAATTCTCGAAATGCTCGAAAACTCAAATCACTCATCCCGGAACAGGCTCCGCAATGTCTTCTTTGCAGATTTGTTAACAGCATAGCATGAAATGCATGTGGTAAGCTCATCAGGGTGCCGAGTGGGATGATGGGCGGATCATCATGGGATGGATTTTGCTAGGAAAGCAGCTTGCCCAGGGCCTGCTACAGACAGGTAGGTACTCGATCCACGTGTGGTGCACGGGATGGTGCAGTTCTCATTATGTATAATGAGGTTCCCATTGGCCAGGGTCTGGTCTCTGGCCCCCTCATAGTCATCGGTCTAGGGTACAACACAGGACCTGGTGAGAAAGACATCAGAGCTTCCACAAGCCCACCCGGCTGCCCAGAAGTCATTACAAAAGGCATGCCCTCACCTGCAAGCCTGGCTTGCCTTTCCCCCCACATTGGAACAACAGCACATAATTTATGGCCCCACTAGATCTGCAGAATGTCAGGCAGAAATACAAAGTGCAAAAGTTCTGCGAAATGGTTGCATTTTGGAGAATAGGATTTTGAAACTGAAGATCTCTTAAACAAAGAAAGCTTTAAGTCCTTCTGGGTTTACTTACATGAGCTCTCTAGAGAAGTTTCAGTGTAGGCTTTGGGACATCTCAGAGCACTGTAATTTAGAGAAGCAATAAATGAAGTCATTTTAAGTCTATTTCAATGCCCACTGCATCTCTTACTTATTTTGGCTATGTTGAGATGTTTATCACTAGCCCATCGCAAGCAGAGGCTGGGAAGCTCAAGACTGATTTTATTTTAAAGAAATAACATACCTTGGGAAATATTCCCTGAACATTTTTTCTAAATATAAATTTCTACTCTCTGATAGGATTTTAAATGGAGTCAGAAAATCTCAAATGTTTTTTAAACATTCGATTCCATGAAAGCAACCCTTTTCTAGGAAAGCGCCATTAACCAAAGTTTATCCAAAATGGGACACTTCCAGATCCAAATTGAAAATGACCATGTTCCCATTCACACGCCAAGACAATTCGCATTCACTATTTAAATATCTGGGGCCCGGGAGGACCTCTGTGCTCACACAGCCAGCAGATGAGCAGTGCTCCAAGCCTGACTGGAGCCACTTGGGCAGTAAATGTGTATCACGGTCCACCTCCCCCAACCAGGTATCCCACTGGGGGCCCTCACAGAACACCATACTCTTCTGAAGACCCAGAAGGAATGGCTATCCCAAGCTCAACCAACGTACTTTCTTCTAAAATAAGGTATTTGGAGTGCATTAAATTTCTGATTTCTCCTTGTACACTAGGTTCAGCATTGCTCTGCTCTGCTCTGTTAATGAGGGCTCACCTGTGCTCTAGGACAGAAAGGCCTTTTCAAAAGGGGACTGTGACCTCATGCCACTACAGCCATTTGTAATCATGCTGGGTTGTTTTTTTTTTTTTTTTTTAAGATTTTATTTATTTATTCATGAGAGACACAGAGAGAGAGACACAGACATAGGAAGAAGGAGAAGCAGGCTCCCCGTGGGGATCCTAATGCGGGACTCGATCCCAAGACCCTGGGATCACCGCTTGAGCCAAAGATAGATGCTGAACCACTGAATAACCCAGGTGCCCTTGTAATCATGTTGTTTTAATACAAAAGAAACCACAAGCATTCTCTCTGCCCTGCCATGGAAAAAAAAACAATAATAATACAAATGTGCTTGGTTTAATCAAGAACACTTTCCACAGGAAGATTCATATAGGTGTTGAATCTGATTCTAAAAATATCTCGCACCGTCTTTGTCTCTCTAATGGTCTTAAATGTGTGAGTGTGAGATCTAAACCCCACATCAGGCTTTGTTTCTGAGAAATCCTAACAGTCGTTTGCCCCTTCAGCCCCAACGTTGACAATGGTATTAAGCGGAATGCAGTAGCTACATAGTCAAGTGCAGGAGGTGGCTGGGCTCCATTTCCTCAGTGAGGAATGGTTCTATTGCCTGTGCTCCCACAATGTTACCTGGTCTTCCATCTCACTGCTGATGTGGTTTGTATCTTCCCTCAGGTTGCTTGCCAATTAGCTGATTCTCCTGGCCACTAGTTAGTGATGATATTTGGTGGAAAGTGCTCTTTACACCTTGGCTCATTTACATTTCTCTGTTTCAGGAGCTGGATGTTTGCTTTCACCAGTGGGAGTATTTTTTTAAGGTACTTGGATCCTTTATTCATTTTTACTTTGCCAAATCTCTGCAAGTTTCCATCTGGGTGAAAGGGTCTGTTCTTTTCCTGCATTCCAAAAGGGGTAAACACATATCACTGCCGCTTCGCATGTATTTAGAAAACCGAGAACCATTCCCTAGTTTTTTTTTTTTTAATATTTTTATTTATTTATGATAGTCACACACAGAGAGAGAGAGAGAGAGAGAGAGAGAGACAAGCAGAGGGAGAAGCAGGCTCCATGCACCGGGAGCCCGATGTGGGATTCGATCCCGGGTCTCCAGGATCGCGCCCTGGGCCAAAGGCAGGCGCCAAACCGCTGTGCCACCCAGGGATCCCCCCATTCCCTAGTTTTGCAGAGAATCTGTTGAAACTCTGCACTGTCGACTCAGATAAGTGCACGTGGCACACCGTACTTTGGTGACAATTTCAGGGCATTTCCAGATGTGTCTGTCCCCATCTATGCACCATGGGATGCCACATTAAGAGTGTTTTTTGTAAGAAGGGGAAGCTTATTGCACTGAGGAATGGCAGAGAATGTGCTATGTACCCACTTAGTGACGCGGCCATGGGGAGATGAGGAGAAATCCCATTGAAGGATGAGCCTGCTGCTTGGGGAGATGCACTGATGCTCAGACTTGCCACTGCATCCTATCTCCTGTATGGGCTCCTTCTTCTCTTCCTGACCTCTACTAGGTCAGGGCCTCATGGCTCAGGCCTCAGTCTCCCTCCCCTTCTCTACCGGTGCCCTAGGTCACCTCACCCAGGCCCAGGGCTTCCAATGCCATCTAGACACCCCTGATTCTCACATCTAATGTCCACTGCCCGAATTCCCACTGAACGTTTCACTTGGATGTCTAAAGGATGATGAAACCAGACATATGAAACCAAACCCTCCTCCCACACCCAGCAAGGTCCAGCTCAGGCAACAGGAATCTACTTCACCACTTACTCAGGTCAAAATCCTGCACTCCTGCCTGGCTCATTCTCTCTCTCTCTGTCTCTCTTTCTCCAATCCCACATCCCATCCATTGCAAGTGCTGTCTATAGAATCATCAGGGTGGCCCCATATCTGCCTGTGTCCCGACCCCTTCCTCCCATTCCAGTTCAGCCACCACCTTGCCTCCTCACTTCTGTTCCACTGGGACACTGTGCACAGCAGTCGGGGACCCTGCAGACCCAGAGCCCCTCAGATGAGCAAGCTACTCCAACCCTCCAACGGCCTTCCCCCTCCCATCCCTGAGAGTGACTCCAACTGTCACTGTGGCTGCCTGCCCCCTGCACTCTGTGGCCCCTGGCTACCCCTGACCTCATCTCCCCCCACCTCCCATGGCCTCCTGGTGTCCCGCCTCTCTGCATGCCGCCTCTGCTGGCCTCATCCCGGCCCCACAAACATGCAGATCATTCTGGTCTCAGAGCTCTGCTCCTGTAATCCCCTCAGCGCAGCACACCTTCCCCCTCATGTTCACTCGGCTCCCTCGCTCCTGGTCTCTGCTAAATGTCGCTTCCTCAGGAAGACCTTTCTCAGCCCCCTTTCCCTCCTACTCTCTATCCTTTATTTTACTTTACTTGCCTGGGAACACCGACGAGGATCTGACATGCTAGTGCATGTTCACATGCTTGTTTATGGGAGGCGGGCAGCATGAGCACAGGAGGTTCGTTCTGTGCATGATGGTGTCCCCTTGGCATGAGGCGCGGCTGGTGCAGACTCAGCACCCAGTAAACACCTAAGGCAGTGCATGAGTGGCCCTTATAAAATGGCATAGGTGGCCCACTGTCAGGCCAGTGTGTCAGAGACAGCCTCGCACACTGACAGATGGGGGACACGGGACTACTTGGGGTGTCCTAGGAGAACAACGATCAATCCAACAGAAGAGTCAGAGGATGCTCAGACTTCAGAAAATTTGAAAAGGTTCTGCTGTCGTTGGGACAGGCATTCATTATTCTGTTTAAATCAAGTCAGAGGAAATTGTCCTACATATCCTCCCAATCTCCCACAAACACAGGCCCATCTGGCATCCAAAGACAGACGCACAGCCTCCGTGTGACCTGTCACATCAGCATGGCTTCGGCATGTGGTGCCGATTGCGGGCTCACCATCTCCTCTTCCCACACCTCGTGCCAGGTTTCTCCAGGAAAACCATACCAGGCTGCCCTCCATCAAGGTAACTTCCGAACACCCACAATCGTATGAATATTTCCTTGGTGGACTCAGCACAAATGTCCATTTAAAATCTGTGTTCTCAGGATGCTAAGCAGAAGCAGCCATAGACACCTGGAGTTACCCCTCAGCACGTCTGAGCATGGTGGTTCTCAAATTGGGGTCCCTGGCCCAGCGACAGCATCAGCTGGGATCTTGGGAGGGGTTCATGCTCTTGGACCCCCACTCAGATCTGCTGAAGCAGAACTCCACAGTGCGGCCCAGCACCTGCATCTACGCAAGTCCTCCAGGGGATCTGATGCCCCGTGAAGTTGGGGAACGACAGTTCCAAACTAAGGTCTTGGTCCCAGACGTTGATTCCAGCCCTTCTGAAGGCCTGTCTTCACTAAAAGTCGATTATATTTGAGGCACAGGTCTCCATGGGCCCTGCTTTCAAGCCTGGAGACTCTTGCAATTTAACATTAAGCGTAGGACCCTTCGGGGAAATTAATTCAACATAGCCTTTAAGAGTGATAGGGAAGCTTCAACTTCCCTCATCAGGAAGATAACTAAATTATCCTCAGTCTAGAGAACAAAGAGGTATACCTTAGAAAAATATGGTTTAAATCAACTGATAAAAAGCCAATGGTAAAAAAAAAAAAAAAAAAAAATCGTTTTTATTTCAAGTGTTACCAGGAAAAAAAAAAAAAAGGCTTAAAGTCTTGCCGTCCAATATCACATTTCCAAATATCCAATGTGGTTGTCATCTTTATACTTGAAGTTTAAAAAATTGAATTTTTTATTTTAAAACAGAACTTCCTAGTGAACTGCTCAGAATTCAAAGAATTCGATCAGCTGTTCCGAAACAGCTCACACATCGCGTCAGCAGCCTTGCTCCCTTCCTGGCGCCTGTGTTTGCATCTCCCCACTGCCTCAGTTTGTCTCTGAGGCTAGAGAGAGCCCCTGCAGCTGTGACTGTCCACAGACGGCAAGGCCCACAGGGGTGCCTTCGCTCCACTCAGTGCAAACTAGGAGCCTTCTAGAACCAGAGCTTTAAATGGCCTTTTGTCTCCTCCCTTGTGCAACCGGGGCGGTGAATGCTGCATTGAAATGCAGCAAGAAAAATGTCCTATAAAGAACGTTATTGACAAAAAGGTAAATTTTTAATCACTCATCAGTAGGCTCCATTCAGGAGAGGGGAAGATGTCATATGAGTAGGCTTTCCCATTTCCCCTAGGAATCCTCCGTGTCAAAAGAATGTTTTCAGTGTAGAGGGAACCCAACTGCAAAACATTCCTGAAGTGTGACAGTCTCGGCCCCAAATCTAATATATTTGGCACATCTTTGTTTGCTGAGGGGAGCAAACTACACTCTGCTGAGGTGCCTTTTCCCCCCTCCATTCAGAGCATGACAGAAATGACCCAAACAAGGAAGTTGATTAACACGCTCTATTGGGAGGGAACAGACTGAGCTTTTCTGGACTTGCTTGAATATTTACTGACGTCACTCACAGTAAAGGCCACATATCTAACAAATACCACAGCGCCTCCCCAGAGGTCAGAGTCCTGGCTGAATAAAGCCTTTCTCTGGAAAAGACCCTTCAGAATCCACCACACTGTTAAATGCATTAAGGGCTTCTGCTTCTCCAGCAGTGAAAGGGGCGCCCGGAAGGGCCTCTCCAGCCCTGGGGGGTCAGCGGGCTTTGGTGGGATAACACGGGTAAAAATTTACAGTTCTGTGCCAGCGTGGGGATTATAAGCACCATGGTCAGGGGAGATCAAATATTCCAGTGTGTTTCTAAAAGGGAGTACAATCTGAATCCCAACCTGTGTTCACAGTAGGTCCAAGATACGTAGACCAAGATCTCAGGGGCTTTGTGACGCCTTGGTGGTCTTCTGGTTTAAAAAAGGTGGGAGGCATGTGTGGATGGAGGGATATTCTGGACTGGCTGGAAAGGGAAGCAACTTAATTCCAACATAAAAAATAAAATTAAGTCCAGCGAGGGGTTGTGGGGCAGAAGGGGGCAAGAAATGATGGCTTGTGGGACACCTGGGTGGCTCAATGGTTGAGCATCTGCCTTTGGCTCAGGGTTTGGCCCCAAGGTCATGGAATCAAGTCCTTCACCCGGCTCCCCAAGGGGAGCTTACTTCTCCCTCTGCCTATGTCTCTCATGAATAAAGAAATGCAATCTTAAAAAAAGAGAGAAATGGTGGCTTCGGATTTGGTTGTGATTCAGGTCAAGTTCTACATTGTAGCTCCACCACCAACTTGCTGGATAATGTTGATCTTTCCATATAATCCTCTGAAGTCTCAGTTTCACCACTTGGAAGATGGGAAGAAAGAACATTTTGGAAGGTTTTGGAAGGATTAAACGAGGTATCTTGTGAAAACCACTTAAAACTCTGCTTGAGACCTCATCTCTCAATAGAAGAGCTACTGTGTAACATAATAAGAGAACAAATGATTCTAATGTACATCTAGACACCGCACTCTGGGAGCCCAGACCCGATCATCTCATACCTCAGGCCCTTCAGGTCACAGTGAAACAGCACAGGGTCGAGGACGGGTCGTGCGTGGGTGCCACGGAGCACAGTCTCTGGTGTCATGTGGACGTTACAGCCCTGATCAGAGGGCACCGCGGGCACAGTTTGAGCAGCCCAAGTGCTTACGGCTAAAGAGACCAGGGCACAAGGCTAATTTTTTCTTCTGTGTTTCCCACCGTGAAGGGATTTGGGTGTTACTACAGAATACCAGAAAGCATTTATGTGTAGCCCCAGTGAGCACTGACTCCATTGCATTAAAATGTGTCCTCAGCATTTTATTCGTGAAAACGTCAGCTCGGCTCAGCTCACCCTACGGAGACGCGCAGCCTGCTTTTATTCTCGAACACCTCCAAGTCCTCAGGACCTGCGGGCGCGCTGGCTTCCTTCTCAGCCTCCCCGTCCCCACAGCACCCCCTCCTCTCAGACCCCTCTCTGTCCCTCTCGGGCCTTAAAACCGGATCAATAGTCAGTAGCTGGACATTTTTGTTTTAATTTCCCAGGAACCACAGACATAAAGCAGAGTGAGAGGGAGCCAGGATTTAATCACGGGTGAGATTGAATTTGTGTGTTTTGAGCTCCCTAGGAAAGTTGTGATTTCCTGATTCACCCTCCCTGCTTCCATCCCCAGCTTGGCCGGGAGGACCACGCTGCCAGGTGCGTTCCGCCTCCTCCTGCCACACTTGGGGTGAGAGGCTCACTGCAGCCCAGCCCCACATCTCTCCAGACAGGGGCAGAGCCAGGTGTGGCAGGTGTGGACACGGCGCCCTCAGGTGGGGAGGAAGCCAGGGGACGTGTGGGGTCCGCGCTGGCCTTCGCGTGGGCCGTGACCGTCCCTCCGTCCCGCCAGGCTCCTCTGTGGCTAGGGCCCAGGCCGTGCTGGGTGTGCACCCCTGCCGCTCACTGCACCTGTGCCCCTGTGCATGGGGAGAAGGGTCAGGCATGACATCAGGACCACAAATGAACCAGGACAGGTGGTGGACACACGGGCCACTGGAGGACAACATGCGGTGCAGAGTCATTGGGCGCCACCCACTCCGTAGAGATCGCTGCTAACACAGCGTCCCCCACTTCCATTTCATAAGATGAGCAAACGGGCATTGGGAGAAGCTAACGAGCTGGTCCAAGGCCACGCTGCTGGGACCCAGTGATGCCCGGAGCCGGCCCCAGGGTCATGGGGCTCCCGACGCCCCAATCCTCCCACTCCATGCAACCTCCAGCTTATCTGTGGGAGGCCATGTGGAAGCAACATCAGCTCCCCTCCACCTCCACCCCCGCGTTGAAGGTCCGGTGGACACCCAAGGTCCACACAGTATTCAAGCCTGACTCGAAGCTGCCCCGCCTCCCAAGGACCTAGAGACTTCCCTTCTCTTTGGGAATATCAAGTAGGGCCAGGGACCCTCCGAGACCATCCCAAAGGGTTCCTGCAGTGGGCAGGAAGCCGGCCCCCGGAAACTTCGAAGTCTCCTACAACCCTAACAGTCTGCAAATCCCTACAACAAAATCAACCCTTTCAAGAGGTGAGGAAATGATGCACAGCAGGTCATCCAAAGGCCAAAGCACAAAGGGGGGAAGGATGTCTTCCACAAACACCTGCTCCTCGCTCATGCGAGGCATTCTGCGTTCCTCCCTGGAGCCTTCACCCTCCACCCCCAGATGCTGATCTACTTCCCTGTGGGGTTCAGAGCAGGACAGTGCCCCTCACTGCTCCAGGGACTTCACTCAGTCTCCCGTGCCCATGCCCTGTCCCCTTCTCAGTGGCACAAAGGGCCTGCCCTGAGTTGGACTTCAGGAGGCCTCTGAGCAGCACAGAGCTCTTGGCCACTAAACACGTAAATCCTCTGGGCCTGTTTCCCCTTCTGTAAACTGAGGTGACAGGCCTGGGTCTCGATCGCACACGTTGGACTCAGGATTCTACCCCAGGATCCCAAAGGCTAGTGCACAGCACACTACATGCCCGCCCAGCTCCTCACGGCCCCGCCACTGGCCTTTGGAAGCCAGACTAATCTGGGCCACCCTGCAGGGGAGGGAGCTGGCCCCCCAAAGACGCTGCAGCCCCTGCCCCCCTCGTGGGGCTAAAGCTTTTCTCCGGGAGGAAATGGGACTTGGCCAAGGTTGTCGGCGGGGCCTGGGAACGCGCCATTCCGGGCGTCCTGTGCCAGCCTGCAGCCCTCCCAGGCTCGGGCCCCGGCGCCAGTGGCCGCTTTCCCTGAGGCTCCGAGGGGCCTGCCGGCCTCTAACACTTTCTCACAGTCTCCCCGCTGGAAGGACAGCTTGCATGGCGGTCACGCAAAGGAGCTGCTTTGTGTTTGCCTGAGCTGCGCTTTCTGATCCACCAGCCTTTCTTCTCCTCTTCCCCCATCCTCCCTGGCCTGGCGTGGGCAGACCCTGTGGGGCCTCCCCGGCCCGGGCCCCCCGCCGGCCTGGCACACACCCCGCGTGGCCTTCGCCCTCCTCCCTGGTGTCCCTGAACCCTCCAGCTTCTTTTCCCTCGTAAATGTCGAAAGGCTGGGACTGCTGTTTTGGGGGAGCAGGTTCAGGTAAGGCGACGTGACGGCGTCTTATGCTAAAGGAAAAAGTAAGGAGGACAGTTGGGTGGATCACAAACACGAACACTCGGGAAGGGGAGCATAGCTTTATAACATGGATCCACCACGCGAGACGAAGATAGAGACCTCTCTGGATTATAAATTCATCTTTTCATGATCCAATCATTTGTTGATGACTGTTTTCACCAGACTTGTTTTAAACCTGTGCTCGGAGGCACCATGGGATCTCCAGTGGACAGAAGGTCCTCAGTCTCACCCTCCTATGACCCCTCAAGGAGCGTGTGACTCAGATGCAGGGGGGGACAGCTATGTGTTCTCTTGCAAACCATCTGAGCTGGCTCAAAGGAACCTCTTCCAGGAAGGGTAACAAATGTCGTGCGTGGCCGGGAGAACTACGAAGAACTCGATTCACTCTACCTGACACTGGAAGAAAGTTCTTTGGCATCTTGATTCTCCAACATCAAGGGTCCAGTCCCAGCAGCTGTACTTCCTCTCCTCCTTATTCTCAGGTGCAAGTTCTGTACTCCCTCTCCCAACCTCTCCAAGCCCCAGAAGGTAAATTCCTTAGGGCAGAGGGGTCTTTCCCACCCTTTTGCCCTGTCCACCCTGCCCATCCCGACGCAGCAGAGTGCTCTTCAAGAACACCATCCATAGGGTGCGGGTCAGCAGCACCAATCTACTGAGCCCCAGTACCTGCTAATGACGCACTTACCAGAACCCCAGAGAGTGGGAATCTGGATAACAGGATAAACACATGCAGCCTTGCTTCTTCTCAAAGACTGTGTCCTATCACATATCTTGGATGCTCTTCACTAAAGGATGAGCAAGAAATTTGATTCATGTGTTGAATGCCTATTTGAATAAGTTCAACAATAGCTTTAGTGCTTCTTAAGGAAAAGGGGTAAAAATTAATTTTAAGAAGTTAGAGTCACAAAAGAATATATACAAATGGTCAATAAGCATGTAACAAAAGGTTCTCACCATAAATGACTGGGGAAATGCAAACTTGAACCACACTGAAATATCACCATGTACCCACCAGAATGACAAAAATTAAAAGGCCGATAAATACCAGAACCGCCATACATTGCTGATAGGAGAGTAAATATTGCAACTACTTCAACTATGACCCACTGATTTCACTCCTGGATATTTACCCAAGAGAAATGAAAACATTTGTACACAAAGTTACTCGTACAAGAATGTTCATAGAGCTTTATTTATAATAGCAAAGAACTGGAAAGAGCCCAAGGGTCCATCAGTAGGAGAATAGATAAATAAACTGGAGTATGATCCTCTAAATGCCATACCACTCGAGAAATAAAGATGAACTGCTGACACCTGCCCCACCATGGATGAAACCCAAACTAGACTCACTAGGAGAGAACATGCTGTCAATTCCATTGACATGAAGTTCTAGAATAGGCAAAATTATCTCCGGTGGAGAATGAGGGTAGGTCTTCTCTTCTGGTGAGCTGGGACAGACCAGGAAGGGTCATATGGATGGGACTATTCCGTATCTTGATAGAGGTTTGGATTACACAAGTGTATACATTTGTCAAAAAAATCAGTAAATATACACATAAAGTTTGTGTGCTGCATTGTAAATTAGTCCTCCAAAAGGGAAAGGAAACAAAACAAAACACCCTAAATGCTGGGGGGAGGGGGAGAAGAGCTATGGTCTTTCCTGAATGGAAATGGTCCAGGAGGGGAATGGGAGACTACCGAGGCCTAGCTGTGCAGCTGTGTGGGGCTTGGACCATATGGAGACACAGGTCTGGTGAGAAAGCACGCTCCCATCACCCCACATTGGTGGATGTGGTGTTGGGAATCCAAGGACAGGACTTCTCAGAACTGGAAATCTTGGGCTCAGTGTGGTCCCCAAAGGGTAGCAATCAGGGTGGCTCAGCAGACCTACCACGCTTCCCCTCCTGGAGCCAGCTGCCACCAGAAAGGGTGGGTTCCTGTCTCAACTATCAGAAACCTTCAAGTTCGAAAAATTTCAGGTTGCCAGGAGGACTCGAGGTCAGGTGCTACTTCCCTGCCAAGGCAAGAACCCCCAGGCACCATCTCCAGACCTGGGAAGACCCAACTGGGTCATCCAGACATTTCTTATCTGCTGACTTAGAAGTGCCCGTGATGCCTTCCAGGCAAACACACCTCACTGGAGTGCATCAAACAGCTAAAAGGAACCCCAGCGTACAGCGACGTAGCAGGCAGAGAAACAAGCCAAAGAACAACTCAAAGAAGCCACTGGACGCATCCAGGAGGGGAGACGTTATGCAGCATACCTGCCCAAACTAAGTCAATGTCACAAAGGGACAGTGACCATGAAAGAGACTAACGGACACAGCAGTTGATTAAAATGAACAACCACCGATTGGTTCCTGGTTTGAGTGAAGCTCCTGTGAACAATACACAGTTTGAACATAGATTATGTATTTAGTGAAGCAGAAAGGTAAAGATGGTTGAATGAAGCAAGGACACAACGTGTGTACCTTTTGTCCCGTTTTAAGATCTCCTTTTCACAAGGATTTGCCCTAAGACATTTGAGGTGGTCATCTCCAAGGAATGTGGAAGATCTTCCTTCCTTCCTTCCTTCCTTCTTTTTTGCTTTTCTCCGTTTTCTGAATTTCTACAATGCATGTGTACCACATCTGTTGTGAATTGATTGTGCCTCCCTACCCCAAAATACACATACTGAAGTCCTAACCCTCAGTAAGTGAGAATGCGACCGTATTGGGAGATGTAAAGTTAGGATGAGGCCATACTCCTGCTGGAGTCTGATGGGCCTGGCCCCACATCACTGGTGGCCTTATGAAGGGACATTTGGGCACGGAGGGAAGGCTGTGTGAGGATGAGGACCGAGACTAGGATTATGCTTCTGCAAGCCCGGGAACGGCAAAGATTGCCTGTGAACCCCTCGAAGCAAGGGGAGAGGCACAGAACAGACTCCCCCTCCCAGCCTCAGCAGGAACCCACCCTGCCGACACCTGGATCTTGAACGTCCAGCTTCCAGAACTGGGAAGCAGTAACCGGTACTGCATGTGGCACCATGTGGCTCTTCAGTCTAGCAAAGTAATATGTCCATAAAACAAGAGAAGATTTAAATTCGAAAATTAAAATGGAAAATGTGGGGCCGGAGTGGGAGGTACCGGCTAGATGGGATGTGAGCTCTCATCATGCCAGGGACATCTACTTCACTGGGCAATTGGTTCCATTTTTTAAAGAGCTTTAATGGCGAGAACATTCTTCCTTATGGTAAGCTGAAAGCTGCCTCCCCAGCTCTCCCACCCATCGATCTCATGAGTCAGGCTCCCCATGAGTCACTTCTGCTCCCGGGAGCTGGGCAGAGGAAGGTTTCATGGCTGGGGAGCCCCCAGAGGCTGCGCCACTCTGCTCCCCGCCTTCTCTCCTCCCTGGGTCCCGGCCATGAGTTCCCCCCGGATGGCACCGGCGGAGCTTGGGAGGGAGGAGGGACACTGAGCCACCCAGCAGCGTGGTCCCGGCGCCCTGGGAGAGCCGCCCGCCTCCAGTGAGCTCGCAGTCTATTATTATAATGAAACGCCTCATCCATTACGTGGCCCTGAGGCTGGGCACAGAAACATGAGCTGACGGGGGCCAGCAGATCAAAATAACTTCCAAGAATAACCCGGCCCGCGTCGCTCCTCCTGCGCTGCCCGGTGGAGGCCCGGCCGGGCCCCTGCACTTCCTCCCCAAACTCCCCAGGAGTGAGGCTATCATGTCTCACATACCGAAATTCAATAAACTGAAACAATCAGAGGAAGTGTGGAGCTTTCTCCACATGGGGAGTGAAATGGGACCCTGCTTATCAAAGTGACGAGATTTGTTCAGTTGCTACAAACTTCCAAAGACTTCCTTTCCCAAAAGAAAGGCCGGGAGGAAGGTCGTGTCCTTCGGCCACCTCCATTGGGCCAAGAGCACCATCTGCTCCACTTGGAGCAAATCTTCAGGCGCTTTCCCCACCCCCACCCCAGCCCCCAGCTTTGAGACCCAGAGCCACGGAGGGAGCGATCCAGCTTCGAAGGGGGTCTGGGTGGACGAGGCCTGACCACCTCTCAGTCCACAGCATGGGGAAGCCAGTGTGGCCTGTCACCTCCCTGAGGGTGGGGGAGGAGAGGGAAAGAGGGGGCTGAGCGGTAGCAAGGGGAGAAGGGAAGGGGGGCACAGGGAGGGATGAACCACAGGGGGAGGGGAGAGAGGAAGGGGCAAGGCCCCTCCTTGACACCTGCCTTTGGCACCTCCATACTTACCCACCGGCACAAGCCCCTCAACCTCCAGGTGGTTCTCCTTGCCTCTGGCCTCCCCTCTTCTGCTGCCTGCTGGCCTCTCGAAGCCCGATAAATCTTCCTACAGTCTCGTTCCCGTCATGCCTTCTTCCTATAGGTCACACACTTAGAGTAGAACACATCTGGGCAACGTGAATGGGGCTCTTGCTTCCCTGGCCCCAAGCAGGCCCCAAATCCTGTCCCGGGCCCTCACCCACACCACCCCTCCATGTGCCCGCTGCCCTCTCTGGCTGGGCAAAGGCTCCTGCCCAACCTGCTGCGCCATGGGCCTCCTCCCACCCCCCAGCCACCCCGCTGCCCCTGACGCCCTTGGGCTGGGATGCGCCTGACCGCCGTCCCCGTGCTCCCCTGCCAGCACCAAGGCTGGGATGGGCTCTGGAGAAGGAGGCACCTCGGAGTCTGCGGGCCTCCATCAGAGGAAGAGGCGCTCCAGGGGTAGATGGAAGTAGATTTGCCGAGGCTGACTGATGAACTCAGTGCCAGTTTATTGGTTTCCACGGAAGTGCCTTAAGAAGAACAACTTCGCCTGCTTTTTGAATGGCCTCAGTCTCGGACTGTCTTTAAGCAGAGAAGTCTATCCAAGGGAGCAGGCCTTTTATGAGATATGCGGGCCCTCCCTTTTGAAAGTCTCTGCTCTGGAGGGGCTCCCTGACTTTCCTGCTCCAGGAGCCAAGAACCAGTCCTTGGGAGGATGAGTATCTCATTTGTGTCCTTGGGAGACTTAGCAATAATCAAGACTAAATTTAGACAGCGCTTCAGAATCCTCCTCAACACTACAAACCCAGCCGGTCAGAGTTGGCCTGTAAGGGTTGACACCTATTTGCCCTACCTGCTCTAAATGAGGCGGACTCTGCATCCACCCACCAGGGACAGGACACCTAAACCAGCAGCCTACTGGCTCCTCTCTTGGGCATCACCCTCAGTGCAGCGCCCCAAGACCCCAGCTTGCTCTAACCTTCAGCCCACCGCCCTCCCATTCTCTCCCCCATGGCCAGCGGGCTGGAGCCTGTGAACAGCACACTCCAGCTAGTAACCTCCTCCATGTGGCCCAGGCACATTCCCGTGCGCCTGGATCCCTCGGAGGCACTTCCAGGGCTTCTCTGTTATCAATCAGTCAATACCCACTGCACACCTCCCGCGAAGATCCTAACCGTGCTTGGCAGCTGAGCGGGGCGGGCACTCAGATCCATCTGATATCTAATGAGAGCTCAAAGTGGCTGCACTCAGGTTAAGTGCATCAGCTACAAAAAGAGAAAATTCAATTAAAAGTGCCTTAAGAAATAGGACATTTATTGTGTCACATAACAAGTGCAGAGTCCACTACTCAGGCTCGTGAAAGCACCCGGAGTCCCGGGAGCTCCCAGCTTCCCACTGTGTCCCGGGAGCCGGGTCTGTGCTCCTGGCAGAGCAGCACCTGCTGCAGGTGCTGGGGAAGGTCTGGGAGGGCTCTCCCTCTAGGGTCTCCTTGTCCTTAGTGGGAAGTGTCTTTCCCAGAAGTTCCCCCCCAACAGCCCCTCATCCTAATCCTAGGGCCCGCAAGCAGAAGGATCCCTTGGGATTGGCTCAAACCCCAGGAGACTTATTGGGACAAAAGAACACAGGGACCCCCTGTTTGGAGGCCACAGCAGTGCGGGCAGCGTGGGCGCACAAACCAGGCCCGGGATTTGGGGAAGCCTGTAGCCCTCCTAAAGTCTCTACATAGACTTTAAGATACCCCAGAGCCTGCGGGGCCAGACACGAAGTCAGGACTCCACCTCCCCTGGAGAAGCGACACCTTCTCCTGGGAGGGAGTGGGGCGGGAGGGACGCATAGGTGCCTGTCAGTGTTGAGGAGCCGGCCCCCCCGAAAGATCGCCGGGGCAGGTGTAAGAGCAAGAAGGGCCACCTCGCAACTGCTCTGGGCTCACATGAAGGAAAGCTGTTCTGGGACGAGGTGGGGACACTGAGCCCACACTTAAGAATGGACCAGATTCCAGAGGAAGGAAAGGCAGGCAGGGGGCGGGGCCACCAGACATTCCAGACCCAGAAAAAGCCCTGAGTTTTTCACATGACAGAGGAGTTTGCAGCTGTGGCTACAGCTAAGCCACTGGCAGGCCCACGGCTGTGTTTGTATTGAGTCCTTTTGATGACAGCATGAATTCTGAGAACAAAGCTTCCAGGCTGGGGTTGTGTAACTAGAACCCAGGGACAAAAATAGCCTCTCTAGCCATGCATATGTAGGGTCGGATCTGTCGCTTTGAGAAAGTGTTTCTGTCATTTATAAAACTTAGCGGGTTTCTCAAAAACCACAAAACAGGTGAATGGCGGGACATTTCTACTTGGCTGGTTTCATCGTGTATAATATTCTTTCAGTTATTCGATACTTCCCTATGTAACTTTTCCTTCTCTGATTGAAAAATCAGAGTGACTTTTCAAGGTATAACAGAGAATGATTTAGCAGATTAATAAAGGTGGGAGTTTTTATAGAAACGTGAAAGAGGGTAGCCGGGAACCAAGACCAAATCTCGAGGAATAAAGCTCTCCTTAGAAAGACACATCCTCACACTAAGGCGGTATTTCTAAATCGAGTCAGGAAATGCCCCAAAGACAACATAGCTCCCTTGCGTCCTGAGTTCCTGAATTGGATTTTTTTTTTAAATTTTTTTCTGAATTGGATTCTTATGCCCAAATGCTGGTCAATACAAAGTGAATCGTGAAGAGCTATGGATTCATAACAGGTAATAGGAGACATTAAATTTACATGAATAAATCTATTAATAAAACAGTATATAGATAATTATATCCAAATCTCTTTACCAACATAAAATGAATTGCATTTCTTATAACTTTCATATGTATCCATATATATTTGTTGCTTTTAAAATATTTGCCATTACTTCAGCGTATTGTATTCTATGGGACGTGATTTTACAGACACTGTATTTTGTATACATTCTGTCATTTTTAATCACCATGTAATATATTCCATGGCAAAATAACCATTACTATATTGTTGGGTTTTTAAAATTCTTATAATTCTACCTTCATGTCTCATTGTAAATATAGCTTTCTCCTAATTGGAATTATTTCATTCTCCAGAACAGAATTACGGGGTCAACCTGTAGAATGCTGTGGCTCTTAATGATAACTCTTCCAAATTCCTTTCCAAAATAATCATACAAATCTGTATTTCCATCAGGAATCCTTGGATATTCCTATTTACCTGGTGTCTCACCAGCATCTCTGTTGTTACCACGACTGGATATCTGCGTTGCTCTGTGCTTCATTACGAGTGAGTTCCATGAGTAAAGAACGGTCACTGATTTCATTCGTTCACTTTAATTTCAACTGTTGTGAACTGTGAACTTTCTCAGCCACTTTTTAGAGAATTTTATATGCTTGGACATTTGTAAGAATTTTTTATATATTCTTCACACCTCTGGCATTTATTGCAAATCTACGTCCTGTTACACATCATTACTGCTCACCGTTTATTATAGTTCCTACATGCCAAGCTCTGTGCTGAGCAGCCTCACTATAACCGCGTGTGAGGAAGCACCATCCCCATTTTATAGATGGGAAAATAGAGGCTCCACCACTTAGACATTTTGGTCACCAACACAAAGCTAGAAACTGTGAAACTATCTTAGCATATTCTGGTTACTTGGGCTATAACATTGTGGTTTTTAATTCTATATAATCATGTATGTCCATATTGTTTTATTTTTTTATATTGTTTTGAATTTTTCATTTCTCTGTAACCACAACTGATGCTAAACATGCTTTCGTTGACTTTGCTTAATAAGGGTATTGTAAGAAGCCCCAGTGAACAGTTTCCAATCTCATTCTATAGAGGGATTTTGACATCCGAGACATCACTGGAAGTAAACCGCCACCGAGACACAGAGATTTTTTTCATCAGAGTTTTAATTTAGAAGGTTTTTTTTTTTTTCTGTAACTCAGATCTACCCTAGATGAGTAATAACATCTTCCAAGAAAGAGAAGAAAAATGGGGCCCTAACCAGTTGTGCTTTGGTCGGAGAGCAGAAGTGAAAAGGACATGAAGACTCTGAACTGATTGTCCCTTGACGCCCCAGTTTATTCTGGGGCTTGTCGCTACCAATGCCAGACTGAAGCGGCCTTGCTTTTAAGTCCAGCAGTGAATCCCTGCTCTTGGGGGCTGACCCTCCCATCGCTGACAGCCCAGGCCAAGCGCAGACACCCCCACGGCTCCCGAGCTTTGTCTGCTGCTTGCGTTTTGTCAAACTGGGACACAAACCCTGAGACTCGGCCCGTCTCCTCTGTTCCCAGCCCGGCCCGGCTCCTGTCGCCACATGACCCCTCCTGGGGCGCTGCCCGAGTGTCAGCCGCTGGCCAAGCTCCCCTTTGAGCTTCCTCCCGTAGCCCCGGGGCTGGCAGCTCAGCCCAGCCCAGGTTCTGAGAACCGCGGCTCTGCTGCTGAGTCTCCGAGGTGACAAGGGATTCCTAAAGCACTGGTACTGTCACTTGGGGATACAGACCCTTTGATCTACGAAGGCACCGCTGCCGCAGCTGCCCTTCTGGGCGATCCTAACAAAGGAGGTGATTCCCATCAAAGAATCAGTTCCCGCAACTTCTCCCAAGGCGACACCACACTGCTGACAGGTGGTTCCGACCGTCCTGTCCCTCCCGGAGGCCACGGAGGACCCCGGGGTTTCCCTCGGGTGCCCCCCGCCGCGGCCCTTGCAGTGGGTGCCAGCCTTTGCTTCCTGCCTTATCTCCTGGGAACGCGAGCTGGAGCCTGCATTTCACCGCCTTCGCTCCGACTTCCCTGCTTTTCCTAAACTCTTGCATCTGCCAATTTACGGGCCTGGTGCCCTCTTCTCTTCCCCCTCATGGCTGCTTGCATTTCCCTGGCCGCCCAGCTCGTCCTTCCCACCGCCAGCCCCCTGTCCCCCCTGTCCCCCAAGGGCCGCGGGGGCCCCCAGCCCTGTCCACCGGCTGGACCACGCAGGCCCTGCAGGCGCGGC
Organism: Canis aureus; assembly: GCF_053574225.1. NCBI lineage: Eukaryota > Metazoa > Chordata > Mammalia > Carnivora > Canidae > Canis > Canis aureus. Next base: position 52,246,388 of record NC_135611.1, read on the forward strand.
TCGCCCCTGCTGCGGACCCTCTGTGCACGGTCTCTTCCTGGGCCACAGTCCATGCTGGGGCTACGACCCCCGTCCCTCCCATGTATGATAGTAGTGGTTCATGGTATTTATTGTAATGATGACTCCGTTTTTAGGAATGAGACAAACAGGCCACCGCACAGAGCACCACAGGCCAGGGCGGGCAGAGCTCTAGCCTCCCCCCATCTGGAGGTTAGAGTCCCACATCAGGTGTGACAGGCAGGGCTGTGCTCTCTCCCAAGGCTCTAGGGGAGGCTCCTCTGCTGCCTCTTCCAGCGCCAGAGGCCCTGGGGGTCCTGAGCTGGTGGCAGCAACTCTGCAGGCTCTGACCGACGTCCCTTCGTCCCAGGTCGCTGCTGGGACGTCCCAGGTCACTGCTCCTCCTGTAAGGAGCCCAGGCAAACTGGAGTAGGGCCCACCCTGATGACCTCATCCCAACTTGATCACATCTGCCAAGACCCTCTTCTCAAAGGAGGTGACATTCACAGGCACAGGTTGTTAGGGCTTCAGCGTACCCTGGGACTGGGTTTGGGGGGGACACAGCTAAACCCTTAACATAGGCAAAGTCCTTGCAGCCTCCTACCCCATTATCCAGCTCTGCATTTCCCTCCCCAGCCTTCCCCTATCTGCTCCCAGCCCCATCCCAGTAACCAGCACGAGATAGGAGGGAAGATGGGCTCATGATGGGGTGGGATTAAAAGTCTTCCACTCACAGAAGACACGCTGATGTGGGGGTTGCATGCGTCCATGAAGGACTGAGGAAGGACTGGGGCCTTGGAATCATTTCTGGAGGCATTGGCTTGGTTTGGTGACGCCAAGTCTGGCAGCAGGGCCCTGGGTCCCTGCACTCGCCTGCGCCCAGCTGTGAGCTGCTCACTTCTTCGGGGTGGAAAGAAATGTCAGGGAGAGATCTGCAAACATGAAGGGCTCAGGTTCTTGAAAACCAAAAGGGCTACCGTGAAGAGACGGGTGGTCCAGACGGAGTGGCTCACATTCCCACTTTCATGGAGGAACCGCATTGGGGGACACCATGGGCAGGATACCAGTGATCCCGGCCGGGCCAGTATGACAAACGACACACATGTGGTCAGGCTCCTATCTGGTGCCTACAGCTGCCTCAGTCAATCAGTTGGAGGTAGCTGGTTCCTCGAAGCCTGGAGGTGACCTTCAACACCCCAACACTCCCCCCCCCACACCCATAGCGGGGGCAGATCAGCAATCGCAAAGACCTGACCCGGAGATGGAATCTGTCTGCCATCCTTTGTCTGGACCTGGAAGGACAAATGTTCCTGAAGTTCTGCCCTGAGCTGCTTTGGGCCACTGTGGCCCATGTGATGGGCAGATGAGCCCTCCTCCCTGGTTTCTGTGTTGCGGGGCCAGGAATGAGGGAGCGGGGACCACTTCTCTGTGTCTACCTAGGGCTGGGGCCAGCCCCCAATGCCTTGTTCCTTTACCCTCAGCCTTGCTCGGTCTGTAATGAAGGAGGCCCTGAGTTCCAGCCCGTGGCTCGAAAGGCTGGTGGGGAGAGGGAAGCTGAGGCCGCTCGCAGATCCCCCTCTGCGAGAGTGTCTACGGTGGGAGGCTGCAGGCTCTGGGGCAGTTTAGAATCAGCCATCTCGGGGATCCCTGGGTGGCTCAGCAGTTTAGTGCCTGCCTTTGGCCTAGGGCGCGATCCTGGAGTCCCGGGATCGAGTCCCACCCACGTCAGGCTCCCGGCATGGAGCCTGCTTCTCCCTCCTCCTGTGTCTCTGCCTCTCTCTCTCTGTGTCTATCATGAATAAATAAATAAATAAATCTTAAAAAAAATAAAAAGAATCAGCCATCTCCTCTGAAAGTGGATATAATCATATATATTCCTGGTTTTTAAAAATAAGTGCTGCATCAAAGTTCAAATTCAAACAAGTTATTCATTTAACAAATAGATTTTAGTGCCTCCTTCAGAAATTTACTTTTAGGGGTGCCTGGGTGGCTCAGTCGGTTAAGCATGCCTTTGACTCTGAGGTCATGATCCCAGGGTCCTGGGATTGAGCTCCATGTCCAGCTTCTTGGTCAGCAGAGGGTCTGCTTCTCCCTCTGCCCCTCCCCCTGCTCACACTTTCTCTTTCTCTCTTCAATAAATAAATAAAAATCTTTTTTAAAAGATTATTTTCTAGAAGGGTCCATCAGGGATCCCTGGGTGACTCAGCAGTTGAACATCTCCCTTCCACTCAGGTCATGATCCTGGAGTTCTGGGGTCGAGTCCCACATCGGGCTCCCCACCGGGAGCCTGCTTCTCCCTCTGCCTGTGTCTCTGCCTCTCTCTGTGTCTCTCATGAATAAATAAATAAAATCTATTAAATAAATAAATAAATCCATCGTTTGTCCTCTAGGTACCTACTCTTATGCCACATCTTTAATGCTCTTTTATTCATAATAACTCATTATGATACAAGCTGTACAGTGTCAGCGACACCTGTACACCTGGCTGTCGGGAATGAATTGAAATGCACTGGCTTGCCACATGGAAGAAATCCTCCGCTTTCCTTCAGTAGGCGCCCACCGTTGATCAGACGTAAAAGGAAATAGCAGATAACGGAGTGTAAATCTGCACATTGGCAGTGAACTCCACACAGTGTCCTGCACCTGCCACGGGCCCAGCCCGCAGGGACCCTCCTCGGGTGGCACATGCTCCCGTCGGGCTCCTCCCCCAAGGCAGAGCCCCAAGTAACCCCAGCGGCAGCAGCAGCAAATGTTGACTTACTTCCCCAGAGTCAGATTGGGAAATAGGACCCCCTGCATGCTCAGACCCCGACTGGGGCAGGAGACGGTGAAAATGGGAAGGAAGGGGCTCCTCCACTGTAGACTTTTTAACTCACATTCAGCAGTTTGTTTGGGGCTTGCTCCCTCTGGCCCCATGTCCTCCTCGGGGCGCCGGCTGCACCTCTGCAGGCCTCCCCCCACCCCCGCCCCGCCTCCGCTACAGTTTGCAAACTGTATTCCCCTCTGTGCTCCTGACTGGGGGGCCACACCACCCCCCCCAAAGCAGCCACAGACACGGACAAGGGGTGAGAGATTGAAAAGGTGAACGGGAAGGAAGCCGGGGTGAGCCAGGAAAGCCTCAGCCATGGGGTAAATCTGGCCGAGTGTCAGCCACTGCAGAGCAATGGTCACCTGCAGAGGCCCAGGGACGGCTGGCCATGCCCAGGCCCTCGGATGCCCAGCGCCGATGGGGCAGCTGGGGAAGAGCGTGGCCTTGGCTGGGCAGCCGGGGCCAGCTGTGCAGGAGCCGGTCGCTTCTCGAAGGAAGATGATGGGATGCTAGTGTTTACCTTCCCACACTTGCCACGGCTAGCGTGTGGTTTGGGGGGTGTGTATGTGTGCATGTGGTTTTGCTGTTCATTGGAGGTTCTTGTCTTCCCTGCCCTTGACCATTCATGGGGGTCACATGCAGCCAAGGTCACTGCCTTCTGTGTCTATTTACAAGGCACTGTGTAGTGTCACTGAGCTGAACATCAAGCCACCACCACCTCTGACCCCGAAGTACAGAGAGGCTCAAACCTTGAGAATTAAGCTCAAGGTATCTCAGGTGCTGGATATATCTCCCCTGGGACTTTCTCAAAAGTGTCACTGTGGCCAGCCACACACCGGGCACCTCCCCGATAGTACAGGTGTGCAGGGGGCTCGGCAGGCAACAGACTCTTAGCCGCCTGGGTGAGCAAGGCCGACTGGTCCTGCAGGCGGGGGTGGGGGGGGTGGGGGGGGTGGGTGCTGAGTGCCTCACGGCCCTCCCTGCCCCCGGTGCTCCTCCCCACCCTCGGGAGCCTGGGATCCAGCCCAGACGCCCCTTGTCTGGGCCCCAAGGTGAAGGACAGCCGACCGTGAATCAGCCACTCTGCCCGAGTGCTTGGGTCTCAGCAGTGTGTGAAACATATCACATCAAAACATCCCTAAAAATAAGGGCTGATGTCATGAGGCCGGCCACTGAGAGCCTGAGGTGAAAGGGCAGAAAGGAAGCGCAAACCCCTTGCCGTGTGTCACTCCTAAGGCTTTTTTTCTGGAGACACTGAAGAACCAAGTACAAGCACATGGTGCCCTCCAACTTCAGAAAGACCCTGAAATGCCTGCTTCCCAGATAAGCTGACGGAACAGGAAACTGTCTCAAAATTTGTTTCTTCCGATTGCAACTCCACCACCAAGAGCCTCTTCTCTCGGCCCCATGCCTCTCCTCCCTCCTCCCAAGGCTCCCTGTCCCTCCTCCCTCCTCAATGCCTCTCCTCCCTCCTCCCAGGGCTTCCCCCTCTCCTCCCACCTCCTTCCCGTTCCTCCTCCCTCCCCATCCCTCCTCCTTCCTGCCTCCCTTCCCTCCTCCCTCCTGCCTCCCCTTCTCTCCTCCCTCCCTCCTCCCAGGGCTTCCCCCTCTCCTCCCACCTCCTTCCCCTTCCTCCTCCCTCCCCATCCCTCCTCCCTCCTGCCTCCCCTCCCTCCTCTCTCCTGCCTCTCCTCTCTTCTCCCTCCTGTCTCCTGTCCCTCCTCCCAGGGCTCCCCCTCTCCTCCCACCTGCTTCCCCTTCCTCCTCCCTCCCACTCCCTCCTCCCTCCTGCCTCCCCTCCCTCCTCTCTCCTGCCTCTCCTCTCTTCTCCCTCCTGTCTCCTGTCCCTCCTCCCAGGGCTCCCCCTCTCCTCCCACCTGCTTCCCCTTCCTCCTCCCTCCCACTCCCTCCTCCCTCCTATCTCCCCCTCCCTCCTCCCAAGGCCTCCCACCCCCGGCAGAGCTGCTCCTGGTTCTGCAGGCCCACCAGGCAGCCCCTTCTTTGCCTTTCTCCCTGCCCTCACAGACCCCGACCCCAGGAGTATACTGAGCCTCTGGAGGGAGGCTGGCGCCCCAGGGGGCTCCACTGGGCCAGGGGTCCACAGCTCGGAGGAGCTTTCAGGGGCCGAAGGCCCAGGAAGGCCAAAGCCCAGCATGCGGAATGATTTTATTTTATGAATGTTAACACGCGAGAAGCTCATAACACGGCCAAGTGGTTATGAGCTCAAAAGCTTTGTGAGAGATTTTCTCCGAGGACTCGTTAATGTGGTCTTTTAATGGAATACTCCCGAACCTGAATCCCTAACTGGAGCTATAAATAGGCTGGTAAGTGCCTGGCAGGGAAGCAGCCCCGCCGAGGGCCCTCCCGTCCAGGGTGTGTGTGCAGGGACCTGGGGGTGGGGGGTCGCAGGGCCTGGGCCAGTCCCCGCTGCCCCCCAAGCCCAGGGCCCAACTCCTGGGGTTGCTGGCCCCGTGACTCATGCCGCCCCAGCCCTGCCCCGGGCCACCCTCCTGAAATACACACAGTTGAGGGAAATTTCTTGGGGTATTTTTGGGAGACAGCTGTTGGTGACTGGAGCCCGGAGTGACGGGTGGCTGGGTGGGTGCTGCAGGTGCTGTCCGCCTGCGGGGCCCGAGGGGGCTCCAGCCAGCCCTCGGCAGATGTTGCCAAAATGAAATTTCAGCTCCTGTGTGGCGTCGGGTGCTCCCCGACTCACAGGGGCCCGCAGAGAGCATGCCACGAGGGGCCGTCACCCTCTGTCTGTCTGTCTGTCACCTGCTCAAGCGGCGCCCACACCTGCCCCGGAGGACCTGCTCCTGCAGGGCCGCCTCCTCCCCCGGGGCTGAGATGGGCTCCTGACCCTGTGTTGTTCCCACCTCCTCCTGGAACCTGAATCCGTTCTACACGATGGAGAAAGAAAAGGGACAAGGAGAGATCTTTGGTCAAACGAGATTGGAAAATACTACATAATTAACTTTTCTCAGATGCTATTTATATACATTAGCATTTAAACATTGGAGGAGTTCATGGGGCACCTGGCTGGCTCAGTGAAGCATCTGCCTTGGGCCCAGGTCATGATCCCAGCGTCCTGGGTTCCAGTCCTGCGTCCAGCTCCCTGCTCAGCGGGGAGTCTGCTTCTCCCTCTGCCCCTCCCCTTGCTCAAGCTCTTTCTCTCTCTCTCAAGTAAATAAATAAATTCTCTTAAAAAATCAGAAAAGTTCTGCAATAGAGAAATCTATTTAACTTCATATACCACAACATTTCTAAAATGTATTTGTTAAAAAAAGAACAACTTTTGCAGCATGTGGTTGCAATGCCCCCAGAGATGTCCAGATGCTAGTCCCCAGGACCTAGGAGTGTGTTACCTCACAGGGCAAGAGGGAGTGTGCGAGTAGGATTAAGTTAGGGACCTCGAGGTGGGACGATTCCCGAGTGACCCTGGTGGGCCTGAGTTAACCACGAGGGTCTTTATGACAAAGGAGAAAGTAAGAGTCAAAAAGTTGAGACAAAGAAGCAGAAGGTGGAACGATGGATTTGAAGCTGCAGAAGGGGACTGCAAGTCAAGGAATGGGGCATCTCTGGGAGCTGGGGGAGGAAAGGAAATCCGTTCTTCTTAGACCTTCCAAAGAAATGCAGTCTGCCCACACCTGGATTTTAGGGCCCATTTTAGACTCCTAACCTCCATAACCCCAGGAGAAAAAAAAACTGTTGATTTAAGTTGCTAAATTGGAGACAACTTGTTATAGCAGCAGGAGGAAATAAGCACATGGAGTGAGTATCGCTATCTCAGGGCCAATTAATAGAAATTGGGAAGCTGAGGACATCCCTGCTTAACTGTCAGGTGGGACAAGACTCCCCACCATTTGCCTCCCCAGGCCCCCCTACGACTGAGCTCCTCGTCCTCCTCAGGCCCCCCTACGTCTCAGCTCCATGTCCTCCCGGCCCCCATGACTGGGCTAGAGTCCCATTTTGCAGATATGGTAACAACTATTGAAGGAGCACGTTCTCTAAGAAATCAGTATATGTTCTCTTCTTTTTCTGATGCTGTGACCATAGAACAGGGACAAAGGAGCTGAGCTCGTTTCAGTGGCTGGTCCGATGCAAAGTGTGAAGTCTGTCCTCGAGGGGAGACCAGCCGGGTGGCAGGGGTCGGTTAGCTCGTGCCTACGTTCTGCTCATGCGAACCGGATCTTCAGCAGAATACCTGTCACTCACATCCTGGCACTTCGTTCTGTTTCATTAGCAAATCTGATTAAGGAGACCCTGTTGAACTGCTCAGCTTCTCCCATAGAACATTCTAGAGAAAGGCAAAGAACCCTCCGTGGTTTCCCTCCAGCACCAATCCCACGTCCATCTTTCGGGCTACGAGTCACAGTGGCTCGGCTGTCGTTTAACAAGACCCCATTGGCATTTTGACGGAAAGAAAGATCAGAGGAATTGAAAACAAATTGGGGGGGGGGGAAGCACACAATCATCTCGCCAAAAGTTTTGCAAAGAAGAGCCGGCTCAGAGATTAAACTCTTTATCTTTTGCACATTGGGTCCTTGAGGCAGGAACTCGGCAGGGACCCCCGAGCCGCCTCTCCTCGGGGCCCCCTCTCCCAGCGAGTCAGGCAGCCGGCAGCTCTGCAGCCGCCTGGGGCTCCCTGTGTCCCGGGAATGTGCCCCCGGCTGCCGGGCGTGTGTCCCCGAGGCCTGGCCCCTCCGGCTGACCTTCCCCAGCTGGACCGGGAACAACCTCGCCTGTCGCCCTCCTGCACCTGCCGGCCCCCCACCGAGAGCGCTGGAAACCGGCGCCCCTGTCCTGGATTCCTTAGCTCTGAGCTGGCCCCGAGCTGACTTGTTTGGGCTCTCGACGTCGCCGACCCAGGAGCCCGCTCCGCCGCCTTCATCCGTCAAGGAAACGATTATGGGGACGCTGGTTCATGTCACGTTCGTGGGGCTGGCTTTGCCAGTGCCTCCCCAGTATCCCTCACCCTGGTCCTCCGGCGCCTGTGGGCTTGGCTTCCCCGGGGAGGGGTGCAGGGGGTGCAGGGGCTGCAGCAGGGGTGGGTCCCCGAGGCCTCCCTGCGAGGGAGCCTCTACTCCCGGCCCTTGCCCGCTCGGGGGTCTGCTGGCGTCTCCGGAGTCCGGGCTGGCAGCGCTGTCCCCTGGGTGTCTGCACCCCCGCCCGCATTCCCTTGGGAGCAGGCCTGGGCCCACACTCCCTCTTTCTATAAGGTCAACAGCTCTATCGGATGAAGGGCCCACCTTAATGGCCTCCTTTTAACCCCTTGCATGTGCAAAGGCTCTGCTTTCAACTCTAAGCTCACATTCTGGGGGTCCAGGGGTCAGGACTTAAGGTAGGACCCTGGGGTGGGGGGGACACAATCGGCTTTGTAACCGGACTCCCCTTCTGACTGACGCCAGTGTGGCCGGTTAACCATCCTCTCTCCCCGCACCTCCCTGTAAGGTGGCCAGACCAGCTCTGCCCCCGAGATATAAATACAATCTATTGGACTGGACTGGACCGGACCCAGCCCTGCCCCCTCCGTCCTTCCTGAGCGGATGCGACACCGGCAGAGAGGTCATCCCCCCCACAGTGAGGATAAAAGTTGCACTTGGGAGAACGGAAGGCAGAAGGACTTTAGGTCCACGAGGCCTCCCTGGAGCCACCATCTGTGGACGGACTCCTTGTCACCCGAGAAGAACAAATGTCTCAAATGTCTCCTGATTTAAGTCCCTGGCTGTCAATAAGAAACGATGCCCAGCCCCCCAAGCCCATCCTCTGGGACACACTTAACCTCAGATGAAGGAACCATACCTGGTTGTCACAACTCGGGAGGCTTCTGCCAGTATTGGCGGGCCAAGGCCAGGGGTGCTGCTTACCCCACTTCTGTTGCACAGAGCACCCCCCCCCTCAATTATTGTCCCACCCCAAGTGTCCACATGGGCCAAGCTTTAGGAAACCCTGGTCAAAGTCACTGCCGATGGCTCTTTGTTACACGACATCCATACTGATCGATGGGGAGAGAACAGCCGGGCCTCTGGGGGAGCCCAGAAGCGGGACCTGGGAGCCCTCAGGAATATAATCTGCACATTCCGGCCCCCAGAACCCCCAGACTCCCCTTTCTGTTTCGCTCTGCAAACCTGTTGTCCTCCCTCTCTTTATGTCTCCGTGAACACACAGCTAAACGTACTATTCCCTCATTTCCCGAATTTATGGGTCCTGAATTCAAGCTGGTAGTAGAAATGGACTCATATCCGAGCCCACCCTGGTTTCTGGAATAAAGAATTTGATGGGCCCACATAAAGTAGGGTTTCGAATCAACTGTGCTCAGGGGAAGCAAGTCACGGGCTAGAATACAGCTGCTGGCCCTTCACGGCAGTGGGGTGGGGGGGAGGGAAGAGGGAGTTTCCTGATAATGGGTCACTGACTGGGAAGTGGGACACGTTGTGTCGGTCCCACGACCTTCCTAGCAGCCAGCTCGGGGCCTTGCGTACAGAAAATGCTCACTGAACACATAATGAGGGGTTAAGATGACATAGAAATAGCAAGATGCTCTGTGACAATGATGTTTGTTGTGCTACTAGTCACTAGGGAGTCCCGGGGCGCCATGGGGAGGACTTTCCCCAGTGACACGCACAAGATAAAAAGTAAGTACTTTCCACGCTCACCTACCCCAGGCATGTGCACTAAACCTTTCTCTGGGGACGCTCAGTGGTTGAGCGTTGGCCTTTGGCTGAAGTCATGATCCCGGATTCTGGGGTTCGTGTTCTGCACTGGGTTCCCCGCAGGGAGCCTGCTTCTCCCTCTGCCTGTGTCTCTGCCTCTCTCTCTCTCTGTGTCCCTCATGAATAAATAAATAATCATAAAAAATAAGAAAATTTTAGAAACCTTTAAACTTTTTTCTGGTTTTCCAGAATTCTTTGCCACCTGTAGTGTACTTCTTGTGCTGTTTTTCAGAATAACATTAGGGCCCATTGCTCTACAGTGAAAAGGTCTTTACCTGGAAAGGTATCAGAGTCTGAATACAAATATATTGATCATATTATCTGAACACAACTGTGTTTGAAAATAAATGTGTTCTAAGCCTCACAGCCTTTTGGACACTAGGTAACTTGTTCCTTAAGCGCCCCTCTGCCTGCCCCCGCCCCAGCTGCCGTAGTCTTAGCTGTGACCTCCAGTGCCCTTCCTCACCCCACAGGGGCCATGTCACCAGCCCAGACACCAGCCCTTCGGGGATACCAGCCCTTCTGGTTGGGACTCTTCCCTCTCATTCCCTAAGGCCGTTCTCACGCCACTCCTTCACTCTGGTCTGCATTTGTCCAATTGTCAGGGGCCTGCGAATCAACTGACTGGTTGACCTGACCAATTGTTCAAACAAAGATGTTTTCAGCTGGGTAATGCAGTTCCCTTCCCAGGAACCCCCCTTCCCCCAATGCACAAACCCCCATCCGCCCCCAGAAGATGGTTTGTGCTTAAATGGGAACCTTCGAATGGCACAATACAAAGACCAAATGGTGTGGTAGGAGTTGATTCATTGACACAGGTCAATGGAGAAGATAATTTTGATCCAGGGCTTTCCCCAGGACCCGTCGAGCCTTACAGACACCCCTGCGCACTGAGCACCTCAAAGTGCCAGACCTCATGCTTGTATTTACAGGCAGTACTGTATCAGAGAAGAGGGTATCAGGGATTAACCAATTTTATTTCCCATAGCTGCCCAATAGATCAGGGCTAGACCTGAGATCCAAACCCAGGTCTGTGTGTCTGCCTCCCACGTAACTCCTCCACCCTTCCTCCCATCCTACTGGCTTCTCAATGAATTCCACAAGATGACAGCTGCTTTAGAAATAAACATACGTGTCCCCTGCCAGGCCAAAAGGGGGTCACAGTATCTATTTCCAGTTTGCCACTGACCACCCCAGGGGCCTGACCACCTCCATGGTCACATCCCAACTCAGCATCTATTAAGTGAAGACTTGCTAAGATGTTTACGGAAAGAAGGACTTCACTCAGGGAGCACTGAAATAGATTGAGCAGCACATCTCTTCTCTTACAACCATATTCTCACCTCCAGATACGAACCTGCTCCTGAGTTCTGCAGCCCAGGAAGAGACTTGGTGAAACTGGGTGCCACTGTGACTGTAGGCTCCTCTTCTGTCACCACCCCTCAGCCCTCCCGAGGAAATTCACAGAGGGCATCATTAGTGTCAGTGGGCCCTGGACCCCAAGGGGAACATTGAAATCTAAACCCATGGTCAAGCTGGAATCTTGTACTTCCCTAGAAGTATCGACGTTGAAAGAATTTTTACAAATCAAATCACAAGAGCATTAGAGTTGATTATAGACTATTCAGTTCATAGTTGTGGCAAAGCCTTGGAAAATGAAGAATCTTTTTCTGATTAAACAAACTTCAGGTCACCTCTTTGCTTTACTTTTCTATCACACCCTCTGCGTAAAGCACATTGGCATTACATCCCCCTCCCCAAAATGGTGCCAAAACCCAGGCAAAGAGATCTAAGAAACATTTAGTAGACCAGAATTTCTGAGCCTTTCTAAACATCTTCGATAATGACTCTCAGCCTGTACTTTCCTTCCTGAAGAGCTTGAGGGTTTGGGGGTGGAGATGGTGGGAGATGCAGAGTAGAGCCAATGATACAACCTCCATCCTGCGGTTGGAAACATGACAACGGGCTGAAGATCAGAAGCAAGAAATGGAACAAAGTCTTGATTGAGGCCAATAGCAATGAGCTTCACAGTGAAGCCTGCATCTCTGATTGTGCCTCTGCACATGCCTGCCCCTGTGACTCTGAGAATGTGCAGAGCCCATCTTATGTAATTTGCATAGGAATTTCGGGAATGTGAGGGTGTGAAATATTAACAACTCTCTATATAATTATTAGGGGATTTTTTTTTCAGGGTGAAAAATTGTTATGGAGCTTAAATACAGGCTGAGAACATTTCATTAGTTTTTCTTTAAGTTTCTTTCAGACCAGTGGGAATCAAAATTTATAATAATGGAGCTCTCTTTGGTAAAGAGTGATAAGGCTGAGGTTTCTGATTATAACTACAAATGCTTTAAATAGCTATCATAATTAATTATTAAGAGAAGTAGCCTTCTTTTACACGCAGAAGACTAAAATTGTGAGCTGGGGGAAAAAATATGTCAGTAGAGGATCTTTTAGGGCACCAGGAGCTTTAAATGGGATTCGTGTCGGTCAGCATTTCAGGAGTGGAGATGTCGCTTTTGAGGAAGTGTCTCCAGGAGATGTTTTTGCCCTCAAAAAGTCATGATAAAGGAAATGATGTTCTTTCTTTCGACTGGTGCTGTTCAATGCTGGAGGACAAAGAGGAAAATCAGACACTTGCTCCTGTATTCCTCCCTGTGACTTGGAGAAAACAGGAGCCAGACATGGGAGAAACTGTCTCGCAGCAACACAGAAGGGTCTAGACGGGGCCCAAAGGGGGTAGCATGCCACTGTACGAAGGGGCGAAGAAGGGAACAGAGCTAGCTAGATTCATTTCCTTTTTTGATTCTGGGAGGCTAACTTTCATTTCCCCAAAGTACATGCAGAGTTGGCATGGGAGCCCCCAGACTGACCAGGCCCTGGCAGGAGCTGTGGGCAGAACCGTGAGACTCGGAACTAACATCTGAAAGCTCTGACGGACCGGCTGCATTCAGCCCCATGGCCACACGCTCCAGGGACGTGGACAGACGTGGACAGACAGCGGGGTCTGTGCCAGGTAGAGGATGGAGTTAGAAGCAGGTGTGATAGGGCTCGTGTGTGTGCCCGCCCACGTGCGTCGCTCTGCACAAGCTCGCATCTGTGTGCGGTGTGTGCGGTCTATACTTTGTTAGAAAGAATAAAAATCATGAAGGCATTTGGAGGTACATGGGCTGGACATTCAACATTTTTTTTTCTTTTCCTGCTGGGCTACAAACATCCGGAGGAAGTGAATCTCCACTAGCTGATGACCTCATTTCCACTGTTTCTCAACAATGTGCCGAGCCATCAGCAGGAGGCCTACCCAGCCAGGCACACAGGGCGGAGGGGCATGGACTGCAACCCAAGCCTCCCTTGCACCGCTCCATTTGCACCGGGTTCGCCTGCTGACCCCCTCAGCCCTGCACACCTCTCCTTCCATGAGATGCAGCTGGCAAAAATCATCTCAAGGATAAAATGTTGAGGTGCTCATCATTCCCAAATAATAAAGAGCCCAGGTGGACAGGATCCAGCTGATGGGGTGGGGTCATTAATCATGTGCGGAGAGACCAGTACTGTGACAGTGATACAGGTTTCCTGTGATCATGCCATGGAAATTAGTCACCCAACAGAATCAGCAAAACACCTATTATTGATGACGTTTGCCAAATCAGAAATAAATTGAGTGCTTTATCCTGACCCAGTGACAATGATAGATGACTTTTATTAAATCAATAGATCAATTCAAAGCCAATAAGTCAAGACATCCCGAGGTCAATCAAAGCAAAACACCACCACAGGGAGCCCAAAGGTTAGCTCCCTGGAAGAGGAGGGGAGGAGAGGTGTGGGTCTAAACACACCAAGAGAGCCTATGGACGAGCACAAAGTTGAAAAGGACATTCTTTGCCTTTCTCTGCTTATTTGCTCAATTCCAAAGGAAGATAGAAACAGGCCGCACCTGGCGGTTGCCTCTGTGGCACACAAGATGCATAAGACTGTCCGCCATCGGAGCCTGTGGACAGAAACCAGCTGTGTTACAGTACGCTTCACCAGCAAAGGCCTGTGCAATTTCTCTCTCATCCTGCAGGTTGTCCTCAGCTTGGGGTTGGTTTCTCATGAATGACCAAGTCATGAAGTCGAGGCTCCTGGCGGGGTGAGGAGGCCAGGCAGGAGGTGAGAGGGAGAGTGGGAAAGCGCAGGCTGCGGATGTGGGGTACGGATTCCTAGCCGCTCGCAGGCCAGAGCTGCTGGGGGCAGGCTGTAGCTCCCCCGCAGTGGCCCAGGAGAAGACCAGCGTGCACAGGGCGGCAGCCCTTGTTGGTCACCTCCTCTGCTCCGGGTGAGCTGGCGGTGGGGGGGCTGCTCCCTGGTGCTGTGGGCTCAGTCTGCACGAGCAAACACACCTCCATCTGCTCTCACCCACTCACGCACACGAATACACTCTCAGATACAAACAAGCCACTCACACATGGGACACCAGGGCCACCCCCTCCCGACAGCACCTCAGAGAAGGCAGGGAGAGGCTTTAACTGTGTCTTCACCCTCGCCCAACCCTGGCCTGCATAGTAGGCTCAGGTTACAGGCAGAAGATTGAGAAATACGTCATTTTTTTTCATATGAACAGTCAGAAAGAGGGACTGTTAGGAGCAGGTGAACAGTGGCAACCCTGAAAGAAAAATAGCAGAACCTGAGAGCCTCCCTTCTGGATGTTACAGAGAAACAGACATGTGCCCAAGACAGGAGCCACCAGGTGATCCTCAAGAAGGAAAAGGAAATACTGTGACAAGTTTTTGCAAAGCCTACATCTGGAGAAGAGAGGGTTTTGAAGTGGGGGCTGAGGGACGCCCAGGTGGCTCAGCAGTCAAGCATCTGCCTTCGGCTCAGGTCGTCATCCCGGGGTCCTGGGATCGAATCCTGCATCGGGCTCCTCGCATGGAGCCTGCTTCTCCCTCTGCCCGTGTCTCTTCCTCTCTCTGTGTCTCTCATGAATAAATAAATCAAATCTAAAAAAAAAACAAACAAGCCCTATGAAGTGGGGGCTGGGCTCATCAAGGACAAATTGCACTCGGGAAAAGCTTTCTTGATGGCGTTACAGAAGGCAGAACAGGGAGCAGTGTGGACACGCTGCATTTTATGCTTCTTCAGCAAAGTCTCTCATGAGGGGCCTCACAGATCTGTGTTTGCACAGTTAGTTCAACCGACGTGGGTACGTCTCAGACCGGTGGATCAGTCCTGGAAACAGCAGGGAGACGAAGCCACGCGGTGGAGGACAGGCCCCATCACTGTGGGAGCAAAGGGGTCGTGCCAGAGGAGGGTCTGGGCTTGAACTGTTCCCCGTGTAAGGAGAAACACGCCAAGCAAGCCAGCACTGTGTTTTCTTGGACCCCCGTCATGTTCAGACAACACGTTACTAATGCTACACATAGAGGGGAAGAAGTTGTCCAAATAACACTTTACCAAACCCCATGTCCATAAAAAACAAATCCTTAAAGGACACAGAGTCTGAACCCCAAAAAGTTTATATTCAAATGAAGTCTAGAAAACAAGAATTGCAGAAACAGGAGGAGAATATATATATATATATATATATATATATATATATATATATATTCTTTATAGCTGTTTACAAATGTCAAGGAGTCACTGAAATAGCTCAAGCAACTTGGAGTCCTGAAAGAATTCGATTCAAAAGCTCCTTGACGGGGTGTGGGAGGTGTGGGAGGAATGTGGGTTGGTGTCCAGGAGGGAGGCAGGCACACCAAGGACATACTGTAGGCGACAAGCTGGGAGGACCGAGCGGTGGAGGCCCAGGGAGGGGACCGATCTGGGCTGTGACGCACAAGAGCTAGGTTGTACATTGTTTGTATTTTAGGGAGGAGGGAACCCTTGGTGGGGGGCTGTGGAGATCCTCACCAAGATTTTGTAGGTTTTACGTGGAAGGACAAGGGAGACCCGAGCTTCCCAGAAAAGTGGCTGCTTAGCCTGAGAAATGGATGCAGAATAAGGAGACTGGAGGGACCTGTGGACCAAGGTTCTGGGCAGTGGCCTCCCCTGCCTTGTGCCTGGAAGACTGGGAGGAAGCAGAAAGCAGCTTCACTGGCAGGGTGGAGATGGGCTGAATCTGGGAGGCAAAGGAGAGAGAGAGAGAGAGAGAGAGAGAAAGGGGAGAGAGAGAACACAGGCAATCGTGAAGTTCTAACGACCAGGATGCTAGGAATGTGATCGCTGAGAGAAAGAAAGATGTAGCGTGAGGGAAAATTAATCAGGATCTTGGATTTAGATACATTTAGCTTTAAATACTAGTGGATTTCTCTAAGTGCAGATTTCCTACCAGAAAGAAAGAGGAGGAGGAGAAAGAGAAGCAGGAGAAGAAGAAGAAAAAAAAAGTAGGAGAAGAAAAGGAGAAGAATGGCTGGACTTGACCTGAAAGCACGGTGGAACACAACAGCCATAGAAGTACAAGATTCTGGAAGGAGGCAGGCCCACCTAGTCTTGTAGAAAAGATATTGGTGCTAAAGACCCAGCATCAACGGCTGAGGGAAGCCCACCTTGGAGCCAGGAGCCCAGCCACAGAGAGATTTGTGGTCAGTCTCAGTAGAACGATGATTATTGGATTGATACCACCCGGCAAGGGGTCACTATAGAATATCACAGATTTCTTGCTCTTGTCAATTGAACGTTATTTCTAAAGTTATGTATTTTCCCTTCTTTTATGTTTTGGTATTTCGGGGTGGTGGTGGGGGGGAACAACTTTAGATATGCAGAAAAGCTGCAAAGATAAAACCTTTGGTTGTCATGATTCCTTAGTCTCTTCTGCTTTGGGACAGTCTTGTTTCGGGTGGCATGAGAGTTTTGAGGACTACTGGTCAGCTATGTCGTAGAATGTCTCTCAATTGTGTTTGGTTCTGGCGTCCTTCTCATGAATAGACAGCAGTTGGTGTGTTCTAGGGGGAGGGAACCACAGAGATACAGGGTCATCTCATCGTATCTCATCAGGTGCACACTGTCTACAGGACATGGGTGACATCATTAACTGTGGTCACCGGGTCAAGGGCATGGTTAACAGATCTGTCCAGTAGACTGTGACATTTCCCCCCTTCCATGCTCTATTCATATTCTGTTTGGAAGCAGGTCACCAAGTCCAGCCATACTCAAGGGCAGAGGGTTAAGGTGGAAGAGTATCTGTGTAAATTATTTGGAATTCTTCTATAAGGATTATTTGTCTTTTTGCTCCCATTTAGGTACTTCTTTGGGAATTTTTTTATTTCAACACGGACTCACATGGATTTATTTTAGACTTTGAGCTATAACTGTACTAATTACCTTTTTTGCTCTATTCATTACAGCTTTGGCCACTGAGAGCTTCTTCAGGTTGGGTCCTGTGTCCCTTTGACATTGCCCATCCTTATGTTATGTGAGCTCTTCCTCACTTTCTGCCACTACGAGATGCTCCAGGCTGGTCTTGTGTTTTTCTCTGATCCAGTCCCAGAATGAGTGATTTCTCCAAGAAGTCCTGGTTCCTTTTATTGGAGAATTGCCTTTAGAAACCAAGATCTGGGTCCTGGATCTAATTGAAGCTACTGGAACACCTCCACTTCTGGGCCCTTTCAGCAGAGCTGAGAAATCTGTGTTTGCACACTAATTCATGTACACGTGTCTCTCTAGTTATTTTATCCACATCTATCTGTATGTATCCTAAGCTAACTGATGGCTTTCCCCCTTTGTGTATCCATAATTTCCCTCTTTTTCCCACCATCCACTATCTGTTTACTTATTTGTTTGACCCCAGCACTCATGTAAAGCTGTTTCAGAATTGTGCTCCTGTATCCTTACTGAACATTCTTATCTATGCTTTTGTGGGGTTGTTTTGTATATTTTTTATTGGAGTCCGATTTGCCAACATATAGTATAACACCCACTGCTCATCCCATCAAGTGCCCCCTTCAGGGTTATCTATGCTTTTGAAGCACAAAATGCTCATGTATTAATACTCACAGTAAAATCTCAGGGGAAAATGTAAAGGCATGTGAAAGTATCAGGATTCATAAAAATACCAATCAGCTAAAATAAGGAATCCAAGTAAAAATATGAATTTCCATGATACACAAGAGTTTGAAAATAAATAAATGACATAAGTAGAGACTAACAGAGAACAGGCTCACCAGCAATTCACATGAGAGGGGAAAGGAGTGGACATATTTAGTTGACCACAAGCTTGGGATGTGGCCATGTTGGTAAACAAAAACCATGTAGAGAGTCTGCACTGGTGAAAATAGAATATTGTAGTCAAGGCAGGAAAATGCCCCCCAGTCTATGTACAGGTCAGACACCGTCTCTACAGATGCATTTATATCCATCCTAAAACAGGGCATGGGAGGGGGAGCAGGGTCATGCAAGATGGATAACATCACACTCTTAAAATACTAGCAGGGATTAGATGTACCGTGTGCCACTCCAGAGAGAAGAGCTAAGAGTCTGAGAATCGTCCCTTAAACGATGGGGCTGTATAAGTGCAGGGCAAACGAATTGCCCCCAACACTCCTGACTTGGGGAGCATCAAACTGAGCCTGGTCCAGATCCAGGACACTGGAGAGAGATGCTGGAGGTCCCACCCCAGAGAAGGCTCCAAGGAAAAGCTGAAAGGACGGACCCACTGGGTTGTTCATGACAACGCTTCTGTGAAAAGTGCAAATAGGATGAGGAACTGAAATGAGGGCAGTCAGGGGTCTGGGAGAGGCCCCATCGAGGAGCAGGAGGAGGATGGGGCTGGGGAGACTCCCAAAGACCAGCTCCCACCTTTGCTTCAGCCCCAGCGCACTGCTGGCTTTGCAGCCATCTCCCTCCCAATGGCGTGCGGCAAAACAGGCCTGGTGAGGACAGCAAAAGGAAGGCAGCATCTGTGTGACTAGAAGGAAGATTTTCAAATAATTGGAGTTGTCCAAAAATAAGACATAATCCCTGATCAAGAGGGGATTTCAAACAGGCGGGCATGCAACGTTAGCGGAGTGGCCACCGATGACAAAGTAACACTGCTATGCAGTGATTATAGGGACAGGCAAATACTAGGAAGAGAGACCTGGGGTTCTGGTGGGTTCAGAGGCTCCCCAGGAAGTAAATAGGGCTACTCAGAGATGCATGAGCCCTTGAAGCAGTAGCCCAGGTACAGGCCACAGAGCACCAACACGCATGTGATTTGATGTGGCATCAGCAGTTGCTTTTGTGCATTCATTACACATATATTTTTACTTAACACAAGATAATCTTAAAATTGAGCCAAGAGGCCAGGATGCCAATTCTGACTCAGGCACCAGGAGAGTCACTTGGCTGCTCTGAACCTCGATTTCTCAGTTCACAAAAGGAAGGGAGTGGACCAGGAGATCTCTCAGGCCTCATCCAGCTCTATGTGATTTCAGGAGGACATCCCGTTATTTAAAATGAGACCACCTGGGTGGCTCAGTGGTTTAGCGCCTGCCTTCAGCCCAGGGGAATGATCCTGGAGACCCGGGATCGAGTCCCACATCAGGCTCCCTGTGTGATGCCTGCTTCTCCCTCTGCCTGTGTCTCTGCCTCTCTCTCTCTGTGTGTCTCTCATGAATAAATAAATAAAATCTTAAAAAAATAAATAAAAATAAATAAAATGAGACCACCTGAACCGTCTCCTCTCTCCAATGCAAAGAAGCACCCTTTCCAAGCCTGGGTACGGTTTCTTCAATATCTTTGTTGGCAGAAGGAAAGCGGATCACAAAACATCAGCATCTGACGCCCCCCCCCCCGGGGAGGCAGTTCCAATAGTGGTGAGGAGGAAACATTTGAATGGCCTCAGAGCTCGCGAATAAAGGAGCCCAAACAGCTCGCATCTATAACCGTACTGCACAACGCGTGCCACGGGGTGACCACGACGTGTGAGAGGTGAGGCCAGACGCTGTGTCTGTGCAAGTTTCGAAAGGGAGACAGCCCCGCGGAGGCTCGTGCTATTTTGGTTTGCACATGGAAAGACATCCTGTCATGGGGTATTATGTTCTGTGTGGGCACCTCGGGGCGCAGGAGCGGGGAGGACTCCCGAGGGATGGAAAGGAAGCCGGGAAGCTGAGAAGCAGGGAGGGAGCTCAGAGGCCAGCGGGTTAGCCCGGAGCCTGGCGCCGCCGGGGAGCTCAGCCAGTGCCGGCTGGGTGGACAGCTTGAACCCCTGGGTAGACTGTGGGGCAGGCAGAGGGGGACGTGTTCAGTGTGCAACGGGGGTGAATAAATACATCTACTGTCCCCGCCTGACACTGACCTACACCTACCTGCATGTTTGCAAGGCGTTTGTGAAGGGTGTGAGGTCTCACCTGACCCCCTGCCGTCCTGGGCTTTGGAAGGGCAGACTGTGGAAGTAATTTAAAAGGAAAGAAAAAGGGGGATCCCTGGATGGCTCAGTGGTTTAGCGCCTGCCTTTGGCCCAGGGTGTGATTCTGGAGTCCCAGGATCCAGTTCCGCATGGGGCTCCCAGCATGGAGCCTGCTTCTCCCTCCTCCTGTGTCTCTGCCTCTCTCTCTCTCTCTCTATGTCTATCATAAATAAATAAATAAATCTTTTAAAAAATAATTATTTATTTATAATATAAATAGATAAATAAATAAATGGAAAGAAAAAGGCTGGGTTTGGGACATTTTGATCATTGTTTGTTAGCAAACTTTTTGGGTTTCTAAGGTGGATAAAAATAATGAATCGAGGGGTGCCGGTGGCTCAGTATGTGAAGCATCTGCCTTCGGCTCAGGTCATGATCTCGGGGTCCTGGGATGGAGCCCCCAGTCCACTGAGTGTGGAGCCTGCTGCTCCTTCTCCCTCTGGCCCACTGCCAGTTCGTGCTCCGTGCTCTCTTGTTCTCTCTCTCTCTCTCAAATAAATAAATAAATCCTTAAAAAATAATGAATTGATAAGGGAGTTGAAAAAGAAAAAGCATGTCCTTCTGAAACTCGAATCATAACGTAAGAGGAGGAAAACAGTACAGACAGAAATTTTATTATACAAATTGCCACCTTTAATAAATCTTAACAGAAGAGCAACCCAGGAAAAGAAAACAACAAAACAGTAAAGGGATGTACAGAAATGCTCTGCAAACAAGACAAACGATTCTTGGGTATTTGGAGGATGACCAAATTCAAACACACAGAAGGCATCTTCCCTTCGGGTCTTTAGAAGGCTGAGCCTAGAGGGGAGGCCTTGGCTGGGCACCTCCCAGAGGCCAACAGACCTACTGCTGCATCTCCTCCAGCCTCGATGGTCGCAGGAGCCAGGGTGAGGAGGACGCCGCCAGGTGTGGACTTGAGGTTGCTGAGCCTTTGTGCTCTGCACAAAGATGATGTGCCTCACCAGTGACAGGCAGGATGGACATGGGTATGGACACATGCCAGCACTGGGTAACGACAGGTGAGTGCATGGGGCACCTGACACTGGAAAGCGTCCCACAGTTTGGTGGCACAGACAGTGCGTCCCCCCAGAGCTCCGTGGTTGAGGTGTGCACTCATCGCCAGCTCGGCCCCCATTGGAAAGGTCTTGCCTCCAACCTCCACACAAGGTCAACCTCCGGATTCAGGGCAAGCCGAGGGGGCTTGATGTAGGTGCTTCCGTCGTGCCATGATTCTACATGGAAGCGAGGATGCCTCTGTCACCCTGATTCCATCCACCTGCTTCCCTTTCCAAAGATTTGGCCTGTAAATCGGACACTGGGGAGAGCCCAGGAGTGAAGCTGTAAGAAAGCACTGCTTCTGTAAACTGCTTGTAAATTGCGTTTTCTTTGTTAATTTGGGATTAAAAATTCTCATTGCCAATGGACTACTTGAGCCATACTCCCTCCCACAGAGAAGGAAGAAACAAGGCTGCTGGTAGGAGCGCTGTCTTCTCTCTGGCTCCATTTTGCGTCCTTGGCCTTTTCACACTTCCCCACAGAGAATGGAGCTGCAGGGATAATTAAGCCTAAAGATGAAAATTTTATCCTCCCCAAGTGGGAATCTGCTGCAAGCCTAGGGTTGACCTGAAGTTAATTTTGAATGGGAATGTCGTGTTTCAGAGCTTTTATGCTATGATACCACTATATAATATTTCTCCATTGAAATATCAAGTTCTAGAAGTAAGGAATGTCCAAATGCAATTCTTCATTACCGTGTTCCCTAGGATGATTCAATACTTGGAGCCCCTGAGCCTTCCAGAGGCACTGACTCATCAGTCAGGGGCCTGGCCTGGGGGTCAGATCTGATTTCCAGTCTTGACTGTATGATGCAACATGATATGGCACAAGACATTTGGCCTCTCGGAGCCTTAGTTCCACCTCCAAAAATCTAGAAATTCTATGTCTCAACCTTCAGAGACCCGGCCACCTTGTTTTAAAGGTTGTGCATAAAATATGGACACAGGTCATTAGCTATCTCATTAAATATCTGTCAAATGAATGAATGAATGAACAAATGAGTGCCAGTTAGGGCTCCGAAGCCATTTTCTGGAAAACTTTGGAAGAACAATCAAAGGCAAAGTTCAGCAACCAAAAACTGGAGACTTTGATTTACTGTCACCGAAAAGTTGAAAAATCTTAGTAAGAGACACTTGAACCTTTTAAGTATCATCTTGTGGTAATAATGACCTCTCATGCATATTTATGCACTTAGCTTTATAATAACCACTTGAAAGACTAGTTTTTTCTCCCCCCAGGGAATGAAGCTATGTGAAGTGTGACAAAATATTCCAAGTTCAAAGGTCCAAATATGTAAAATACAAAAACGCTGGAATTTCTTCTGCAAGCACAAAGCACCTTAGTGTTTACTGACTCAGGGAGCTCTGGGACACTCGAGGCCTCCTTGAAAGTCGCCAAATGCTTGCGTGCCCCCCGCATTCCTTCTGAGGAACCCCAGCCCGCCTCACTGAAGTGCATGAGGCCTAGCCCGGGTCCAGACAGGTAACCTTTGGAGACAGAGGAAACTGTTGGCCGTTGGGTGTTTCACAAGGAATTCCAAACAGGCTCCACAGCCAGAGTTACTTTGCACAAAACCTTTCTGCTACCGTTACTCAATGTCATTCATTACCCTCCCAAAGTAAAATCATATGACCCCATTTCCTCAGTAAGTTAATTATTTCATTTCTTTGTATGAGGCAAAACACTACTTTTATTGTTAATTAATATGCTAAAATTAGGTTATGCCATTCTGGACATGTGAAATTGAATTTAGTACTTTCAAATATATTTTTTAAAAGCCGGTTAAAAATAAATGCCTTCGACGTCTTTTCTTCTTCCAACAGCATAAATTTCCTTCTTATGAAATTTCATTTCTTCCTGCTGTTATAAATGACAGAAAGCCACTTATTTTCCAAAGGGAAGGAGGAATAATAATAATGAGACATTCAGTGAGCATTTCAAAATTCAGATATTTAATAATTGAGCAAACTGAAAAGGAAAGAAAAAAAATACAACAAAAGGGAGAGAACCATCCACGGGTTTCAGGGACAAAACAACTAAATGGAAAAATGCGAGGAATTCTTTATTTGTGGACTGATCTCAGGCACTTAACGGGTTTCTTTTTCTTTCTTTTCCCATGGATCGGTGTGAAGAGATCATAGGAGATTCAGAAATGTCTGTTATTGCAGAGAAGCAGAAATCACACGTCCATCCTAGAGACAGCAGGAAAGCTTCCCCGGATGGTGGGATACAAAGTGGCTCCTTGATTCCCTCCGTTCTTCTGCTCTAATGAAATTCCCCCGATACATCTGCCATAGCACACTGTTAATTACTTTTCTATTTATTTAGTAGACCTACAAGTGGAAAGCAATCTATTGCCAGGGAATTGTTTGACTCCTATGCTAAGTAGACGGCATTCCGATCCGGTGAGGTTGACGGCAGCCCGAGCCCAACTTTTATCTCATTGCCATGTCAAATTAGCACCCAGCAGGCCCTAGATACGAGGAGGGGTTTTTCCCTTCTCTGCAAAAGGTGAATAGTTCTCAGAAGTCAATAAACTGATGCTGGTCCTTCTCCATCGGGCCTGCTTCTTTATCCCTGAAAGTGACAGGAGAGATTAAATGCGGAGTTTCCAAGGCAGGGCGGGGTCTTCACGCTAAGGATCGGACTGTACACGTCCATTGGTACCTTTAAATCGATGCGGTAAAGTGCAGTTTAGAAAGTAGGCTGGGTCTTCCAGAGACGAACAGGAGAGCGAGTCCACGTCTACCCAACAACCAAGCTTACGAGCCCGTGTTGTGCTTTTATTCCTTTGCGCCAGTTTCCCCAAGCAAATGTGAGGGTTACGGCCACGTTACCATGAGCCTGGTGGGCCTTCTTCACCCCGAGGTCACTTGGTGGTCAGGAAACGGAGTCCCAGATAAGACTTATCTTGGCAATCCGCGGTGGGCCTTCGGGGGCTGGGGGAGAGGGGGGCCCCGAGTCCAGCTGCAGGGCCCTTATCTAAGGCAGAGACCGGAGCACAG
Source organism: Canis aureus (assembly GCF_053574225.1). Lineage (NCBI taxonomy): Eukaryota > Metazoa > Chordata > Mammalia > Carnivora > Canidae > Canis > Canis aureus. The sequence goes on from NC_135611.1 coordinate 52,270,334, forward strand.
CCGGCTAGGAAAGAGCAGTCCAGCCTCCTCTCGAAGAGCAGAGCCAGCTCCCTGGCATTCAGGGGTAGGATGGCCCTCCCTCTACTCCAGGCTCCTCGTTTGCGCTGGCTGTTGTGGTTGTGGTTGTGGTTTTGGTTTTTTGTCTTCTTCCTTCCTTCCTTCTCTCCTGTCCTCTCCTGTCCTCTCCTCTTCTCTCCTCTCCTCCCCTTCCTTCCTCCTTCTTCAGTAAGACTGCCAGCCACCTGGTATCTCTCTGGAACGTGAAAATAAGGCAAGAGAAGAGAAGAGGCACAAGTCAGACGAGGAGAGCAGTAGTAAGAGCTGCTAGCAATGAAACTTCCCATTTCCATCTTGGGGTGATGGAAATCCTCTTCCCACCATCACTGAGCAGCTGAGTCCTGCCCCACACTGGCTCTGCCCGCAGCTCTGCAGGTGCCCGCCCTGCCACGGTGACCTGGGTCCCTGCGGGGGTGCCCGTCCTGCCATGGCGACCGAGCCCAGCTGTTTGGGTCCTGGTGCGGCCCAGGCCTCCTTGGTCCAGGTGCCTCTTGGTGCCCCTGCAAGTCTGCTCTCCTGCCTCTGAGCCCAGCTCCAGCCCAGGTCACCAGGGCTTCCCCCCATCCACTCATCCACGGCCTGTGTTCCCTTTAACCTCCAGCTCTGTCAGGAAGCATTTCCCGACTCTCCGAGTTCCACACCAGTGGCAACCAGGCTCCAAATCTGTGGGCACTTAGGAAGATGGGCCCTACCATCCTCTCTAGCTTCTGCATGCTTTGAAAGGAGGATCCCACATCCCGCCCAAGGGCGTCCCTCTGCAAGTCCTGGTACAACATTGTGTGACCCCAGAAAGGGAACCAGCAGCCCCAGGCATCCCTCTTACTCTGAGCTCCCCCAATACAGACTGTCCAGTCTATGAACCCACTTCCCTTTCCTTCCCCTTCCTTCCTCCTTGGGATTCCCTGCCCTTCTTGTTGCTTCCACCCAGGCTTTGCTGCCTGCCACAGAGCTGAATGATGGCCCATGGTCCCTGCAGCAACATCTGTGTGTCACAGCAGCCACTCAGGCCTCCAGGAAAGGACAGGACTGGGGACCCTTCCAGAGCACCTGTTGTCGGGTAACCTACTCTGTTCCCCAACGGGACCCAGCTACGAACACACTCGCCATCTCCCCGTAGGGCTGGGACTTTGGTGAAGGCTGGGATTACTTGCTCTCTCTTTTCTTCTCGAGGTGGGAGAGTCAATTATGCATCGGAGTCTATTAATCTTATAAACAGTTATGGAGCTGAAGAGGCTGAATCGAACAGCTGAGGTTTGAAAGAGGTTGGAGTGCCCGAGCCATTATTATAATGAAGTTCCGTGATGTATAATCATGTCTCTGGGTGACCAGGCACAATTCTTTAAGTTTGAGAAATTGTAAATGAAGTGCAGGGTATTCTTTTTTTTTTTTTTAATGTATACAATGCAGCCTCCCAAAAGGTTGTGCTCGTGACCAACAGCCCCTGGGCCCTCCATCTGGGGAAGGCACGTAGGGCCAGCCTGAGCGGCCCATCTCCGGGGCCTCCGACCTCACGCTGGCTGACCCCACAGGCTGGCGAGCCACCTCTTGCTCCTCCCAGGGACCGGGAGAGAGGTAGCCAGGATGAGGAAGAGGAGTATGCTGCGGTCCTTTTCTCTTAAGACCTGTGTGGTTGTCTGTCTCTTAAATTTGGTTCAGTGGCATAAGAAAAAGGGAATTTATCTTTCTCCACAGATGCAACGAACAGATGCTGGGACCAGAGATCTTGCATCGTCAATAAAAGATAAGTCATACAATCTATAAAACTGCTGAAAGAAATCAGAATTTCAGCAAATTCTGGTTCTTTTTTTTTCAGGCTGCTCCTTTTGATCAACTATGGGGAGAGGGGGGAAAAGCCAGTCGTGCATAAATTCCATCTGTGATTATAGCACAGTACGAACGTGGCTGGAAGAGGAATGGGGGATAGAGTGATCGTCGAGCTGCGGTACTGACGAGGTAGAATGGGAATGATGCCCGCGATAAAGACAAAGCTGTCATAATCAATTAGCATTTAACTTTTTGTAAAGATCTTGGAGGCGATGGGTTCTTTAGATTTTAATGTGCGTCTTCAAAGTAATTTTGTAAGCTATTTAAATGATGCTCCCTTTTTACAACTCTACATAATTTGATTATACAAACCATCCTCCAATCCTTGGATATGCAAATGCAGCATCAAAATGATTTTTTTCCATATTTTGACAGAATTTGATGTTGTTGCAGTGATAAGATGTGACACAGATTGCAGCAGGGCTTCAGGAACCTGCTCATTGGGTACACTGAGGCCGTTCAGATTTTAAATGACTGTTTTTTGAGAATCACCCTTAGAAATAAATAAAAATTTGGAAACCAAAGACAGGGCAGTTAGTGGGGTTTGGATCTAATAGATCTAATCCCAGGGTCACCAGGATGCTGAATCTGTGAATTATACTCTCAGATCCTCAGTCTTCCCACCTGGAAAATGATGCTAATAAGACATAGGTCACAGAAATGTTATAAGGGTCAGCGGTCAGAGTGAAAACACCTGCCAGAACATGGAGAGGACCTCATATGGTGGCCAGAACATGGAGAGGACCTCATATGGTGGCCTACTACTACTATAACTATGACTATGACTAACACCTGGGCTATTCCTTTGGCAAAGTTATTTGTCAAGCAGATATCAAGTGTTGTAGCGATGCTGAGATTATGCCAATAGCTGAGCTTTGTAGTCATCTTAGAGGAGAAGGTAATTGAGATGCTTCTTTGAGGAGTCATCACCAGAGAGTACCAGCATAGAATGATGGACTGTACATTCACTCAGCATTTCCTCAACTCCTTCTGTGGATGAGATACTGTTCAGAGTGCTGAGGATTGAGGATATAGATTTGGAGGGATCAGCATTGACCCCTAGGAACTCATAGTCTAATAATCTCCCAGAGGTTGAAAAACTCCAAGAGGTCAAAGGGTAGGGAGAGACAGACAATTGCATAGCCATGGAATGAGCAGCAAGAGGGGTTGTGTGTGCAAATTTATCAGGTTCAGTAATCAGCAGAGAGAGAGAGAGAGAGAGAGAGAGAGAGAGAGAACTGTGCAGGACAGTTCCAGGAGGCTTCGTGGTGGACCTGAGGTTTGGGTTGAGGCATGAAAGAGAAGTAAGGGCAGTCTGGGTGGCTCAGCGGTGTAGCACTGCCTTCAGCCCAGGGCGTAAGCCTGGGGACATGGGATCGAGTCCCCCATCGGGCTCCCTGCATGGAGTCTGCTTCTCCCTCTGCCTGTGTCTCTGCCTCTCTCTGTGTGTCTCTAATAAATAAATAAAATCTTTAAAAAAAAATAGAGAAGTAGGTTTGCTAGACAGTGAGGTGTCAAGAAGCCCATTCCTGTTATAGCAGTGGTTATGGACTGGGTGTGATTTTGCTCCCCAGGGGACATTGGCAAGATCTTGAGACAGTTTTGATTGTCATGACTCGGGGGGTGTTAGTGGCCTCTGGCAGGCAGAGGCCAGCCAGGGATGCTGCTATGGTATACAAGAGAGTCCCCCCAACAGAGAATCACCCAGCCTCAATGTCAATAGTGCCCAGGCTGAGACTCACTGAGCTAAGGACGCCAGGAGGGCAGGAAATAACATGTCACATCTGGGAAATGCCAGCTGATTTGAGATGGCTTCGTGCCCTCACAGGAGAGGGCAAGGAATCTGGAGGACATCAAACCATGGAGAGCCTTGTTGGCCATCATGAGCTCCACTTCCCCTAAGTAGCCCTTATGTTAGAGGAAAACTAACCCCATTCACCACCTCAGGAAGCAGTAGCCTGAAAGAGCCCAAGTTCCTATATTATTTTAAATGTTGCTTCTCTTCATAATTAAAATTAAAAAAAAAAACAATAAGGTGTTTTTCTCTTACTGGCATGTATGTGTAAGCCAGGATAAGATGCTTGAATGAACAGGGCACTGAAGAATTTCCAACAAGGGGATGATGGGAGCTGATGTGTGGGTTTGAGTTGTCTGTCACACAGGGCTGTGTAAGAGGGGGCTGTGTAAGAGCCGTGCTGGCAAAACCCACCTCCCCAGAGGTTCCTAATCTGGTGCCATTGAGATCCAAGGTCACATCTAATTTTGAACTGTCTGCCAGCAGCAGTGGGATCAGAGGAGCAGGCTCCAGTAGTAGAAGGAAGACCAGGGACTTCTTTTTTTTTTTTTTTAATTTTTATTTATTTATGATAGTCACACACAGAGAGAGAGGCAGAGACACAGGCAGAGGGAGAAGCAGGCTCCATGCACCAGAAGCCCGATGTGGGATTCGATCCCGGGTCTCCAGGATCGCGCCCTGGGCCAAAGGCAGGCGCTAAACCGCTGCGCCACCCAGGGATCCCAGACCAGGGGCTTCTAAAGGCTCTGGCCTGGCCACTCATTAGCTGTGTGACCTGAAGAACATCACTTTCCCTCTCTGGTCTCAGGTGACAAGAGTTAGCTGGTCCAGAAGAGCCTGCCACTCCGCACCGCGCGGACCAGGGGAAGCTTTTCTGCGAAGTCCTCACACAGTGTGTTCTGGGAAGTCAGCTGTGTAGGTCTGGCTGGTCCCTGCACCCCAACACAGCATGGTTTTGGGTTTGGGGGAGGCTCAGTGGAAACTTAGCAGCAGTAAGTTTAGTTTTCCACTTTAATAACTTCATTCCTGCGAGTCTGGAGAATTCTTTGGCCTCCAAGAGTGCCTTATTATACAAATCTCTCGATTCCCTATCAGCTGACCTGTTAGGCATTGGAGGACCCTTCCACACGGTTAACAAGAATGAACTTGGGAGAAGGAGCAAGAGGCCCACGTGCGTTAGAAGAGCATAAATATTGCTAACGTTTTCTCAGACATAGTCACTCACCTGTTTATTTAGGTAAAGCTCTTTCTCTCTGGGTCACAAAGCATTTTACAAACCTAGAAGTGGATGGTTTCTATCTGCCCAGAGGGCTATTGATGAACAGAAGTGAGAGGGGGGGATGGGACTGCATACCTTTGTGCTTGGTGGCTACAGAACTCTGACACATCTTACTGGACATCCAGCCATGGACCTGAGTAAGTCCTTGACCCCTCCCATCTGTGTCCTTGTCTGTAGACTAAGACGTTGAAGCAGATGGCTCTGCAACCCCTTTGGCTCTAAACTTGTAGGATTATGAGAGGTAACTCTGGTTAGCAAGTGAACATCCAGGGAGGCAGGTGACGGGAACCTAAGGGCTGCTCCGTGGACCTCTCTGGATCGGCAGCGTGGCTACGCTCAGTAACTCATTGATAAGGAAAAAGAATGGCTCCAGACTGAAAGTTGCCCCCTTTGAAGGGAAGAAACCAGAGAGCCACAGGTGGGAGCAGGGGGCGGGGTCCCAGGAGGAAGAGGAGGAGAGGGCCAAGCAGGGGAAGGTGAGCCCTGCAGATGTTTCTTGGACCTCAGGTAACACATCCCGGTGTGGTTTGAGGAAGACAGACTTAAAATCTGGGGAATACCCTTTTGACTCACAGGAACTTGTAAAATACATTCTTTCCATTTCATCCTCATTATACCAGAGTTATTCAAGTAACTCAGTGACATCGTCCTATCATGGGGTGGTTTTCAAAGTGTTTTGAGTGACCAGAGTATGCAGCTTTTGTGGAGTTTGAATATGGACCAGATCCTCTGGCAGCACCCCAGCCCCCTGGCCCCTTCTTCCTTCCTCCATGCCCTGGAGTTCACATCCTGACCATTGCGCCTGCCGTTTCCCATGTGGTCTGGCACTGAGGGGACTCCAGGGCCCTTTCAGAGGATCTACAAGGTCAGAATTAACTTTGTAACAACGCTAAGATGCCACTGACCTTCATCCCTCTTTCTCTGAGAAGAATGCAGTGGGGTCTTCCAGTGGCTGCTCCAGGTGTGGTGGCATCATGGCCCCAATAACTAATGGCATGCCTGCTTGTGTTCTCATGTCTTACAATGTTTTGGTTTATCTCTTTGTCTCTTATCTTTATGTGTCTTTGGATTTCTCTATAATTTTTGAGTGTGAAGAGGTCCTTAAACAAAATGGTTTTAGAAGTGCTGCTCTGGACCAGGCACCCCTGGTTGGCTTCTTTGCTCCTGTTCTCTGGTTCCACCCTACCTACCCCTGTCCAGTGTCCAGGCCACCCCCACTCACCTGTCACGGACCCATCTGAGGTGACTTCTCCAATTCACAGCCGCCATGCCTGTACCATGGCTGATCATTCTCACACTTGATTGGAGACAGATACCTTTCAGTATCTGCAACCTGAAAGGGGAGAGAGCCTGGGCATTATCAGAGCAGCACACGTCCATGATGGAGTTCTGCAAAATGGCAGCAGTCAATGACGGCATCTGCTCTGGGTTCTGTGTTGGTTCCAGACGTGGATCATTGGTTCTTGTGTTAATTCTCTGAGCCACCCCAGGAACTGTCAAATATCTTTTTATCACTTAAAGTTGTTTGAATAAACAGAAGCTGAACTAACAGGAAAAATTTAATATACCTCTCCTAGATTCCCCACTCCATCTGCTTATTTTGATCTACTAATTTACCTTTGGGCCCTGTCAGCTGGCAAATTGCTCATCTCCTGTCCGAAGCAGCCTTGGTCTTGCTCCCTGTGGGTCACTCCCTGGCCAGTGTCAGCACCATTCCGGGTCTGCCCGGCTTTGGCTGGTGGCTTCGTCTCCTTGTCTCTATGCCTGTCCCATAGCTCCTCAAGGGAGACTTCGTGCCTCAAGCTTTGGTGCTAAGATGAGACAAATGAAACCTGTAGTTGGATTGGTCCAGGCACTTTTTGGAGTATCTTATTGTTTGGGCACAGACCCCCAGAGAGAAACTAGGTGCCTCTCTCCCAGAGCAGCCAGATTGGCACAAAACCCTCTGGTAATAAACTGGCCATTATGTAGCATGAGAAAATTTAATTAAAAGAAAAACAACAAATATTCCCCATGAGGTAACAGGAAAGGTAACATGGTTCATGTTGAACAATGAACATTCCCTCTCCCATTTATCATCGGCAGTGTGTTGATCAGCAGCCCGCCCCAAACATATGTCTGCCCCCCAAAAGATAGACCCACCTCCCAATCCCAGGAAGCTGTGAATGTGACCTTATTTGGGTAAAGGGTCTTTGCAGATCTAATTAAATTAAGGATCTTGAGATGAGATCATCCTGGCTTACCAGGGTGGGCCCTAAATCAAGTGACAGGTCTCCTTACAAGAGACACTCAAAGGAGGGACAGGAAGAAGAGGGGAAGGTCACATGAGGACAGGGACAGAGGTTGGAGTGGTGCAGCCATAAGCCAAGGAGCACCTGCAGCCCCCAGAGCTGGAAGATGCAGAGAAAGGAAGCTGGGTTAGAGCCCCTGAAGGGGCACAGTCCTGCTGACACCATGACTTTGGACTTCTGCCCTCCAGAACCGTGAGACATCAGATTTCTGTTGTGTTAAACCACTAAGTTGTGGTCCTTTGTTGTGGCAGCCCCAGGAGTCCACCACCCTAGATGGAAAGCCCATGATCTCGAGACTGCTTCTTGCTGGCTGCCCTTCTGAAAGGGTGGCTGTTCTGCTATCTCATCCAATGACCAGGGCCCATTCCCTACCCTTCTTACAGCTTGTGACTGGGGAAGCCTCCTGTGTGCTGTGGATCAACTGTGTCCAGGTCCCCTGCCTTTGCCCAGGTTCTGGAGTAGCCAATGGTGTCCACGGGTCTCCTTGGTCACTAGGACTATTTCAGTGTTTCACTGGTACACAGATCATGACCCACGTGGGTTCCAGCAAAAAGCAAGAGGAATTTATTCTGAGATGAATGGACCCCAAGGGCCAGAAGCGCAGTCAGGTCCTATGAAGAACCGAGAGCAGATACTGATAAGCGTTCAGAATGCAGGCGATCACTTGATAGCTCATCAAAGGTTTTTTTCTGTTCTTTTCATTTCTCTCTATACCAGCTTTCCTTGTCTCTGTGGGACAGCTCACGAAGGCCACCCTGCCTAACATCAATTCTAGCTTCCCGATTGGCCTCACCTCAGTCAGCAGAGCTGTGGGGAGTGGGCACCTCTCATTCCAGTTCCCAATTCTTGGGAGAGAGAAGCTAATTGGAAGAGACCCCCAGCTAAGGCCGAATGGGCAGATTCAGGTAGTCCAAGCGAAGTGGCAAAGGTGGCCCACTGGTGCAGTGTGGTGGGGTTCACAGAGAAGGGTCCCTGGTTTGTCCAAAGTAACGGAGTGCTGAGGGCCAGGTCTCTGGCCAGAGGTGCCGCCCTTGCAAGGGTCTCTTCATCTTCAACCTCCACACACATGGAAGGCTGAGCGTGTGCATGTGCTCTTCATTTGCTCTCTCTCTCAGGGTGGCCCTTGCCCACCTTCTTTCAAGGGGCCCATACATAACATATACTTGTTGAGAATGCCAGCCCTGTGTGCTCCCAACACCCCCACACTAGGCTGATCCTCTTTTAGGAAGAGCCTCCACTGCACGTTGGCTAACATGTCCCTTGCCTACTCCATCTCCCATCCTCTGTCTTTGTCCCAGCTGATGTAGAGAGGTACTGATGGGAAGGACACCAAATCCCCAAGCCCACTGTACCCTTCGTCACCCCGGGGGTGGGGATTTCACCTCAGGATGATTACTGACTACCCATGCTGGAGACTCACCTTCACACCCCTTCCATGTGCACATGAAGGAGGTGAGAACTCAGGCGATGCCTTAGCTGACCAGAGGTCACCAACGTGGACATTCTCTGATAAGGACCCTGCAGAAAAAAGTGTTCTGTTTTTGTGTGTGGGTGTATGTGTGTAGCTAAACTGGCAGCACAAAGATTAATATCCAATTTCCGAAGAGGTGAGAGAAGGAAAAACAGTAAACGGGGAAATGGGAAATGCTGTGCCCCCGGCAGCCCAGGTGGGATTTCTGAGTTTCCACCCTCTGCCATCGCCTGCTTCATGGTCTGCTGCCCCCACATAATGGAATTTGAAAGTGCCTCCCAAGCAAAGGGCAGAGCACCCTGTTAGGTCTGAAAATGAATAATGATGAACCCTAGGCTCAGTCCTGGTTGGATAAGGATAAATAAAATTAAAATTCGGAAATTTGTTTTAAATGGGTTGTTAATTGCTGTTGAGCTTTAAATATTTGAGTTTATTAATTTCTCCCTCACCCCCTGAATTATATTTCAGCAACATTCCCCTGTTATTAGGCTATTAAGTCAGACATATCAAAAAGGAAGCATTTATTTATATCTTCAGAGACATGTACATCTAATTAAGACCGTGTTACTGTGCATATTTTATATCAGGCAAATGCTGTCTGTGATCTCAGCCTCATCAGCTCTGAAGGGCCTTCATGAGTGTTTGGAAGATATGTCTTGAGCGGGATAAGGAAGACATCCTGTAAGATTTCCTATGAAATTCACTTTGAAAGAAGTGGCTGCTCCTAGACATTAGAAAGACCCTTCTCAAAGTTAAAGAATCCAACATGGTAACCTCTAGAAAACAAGAGATCTGAACATTGGCCGCACTGCCAGAATGTTTCTGTGTTAATAAAAGTAGTGAAACTGGCTAACATCTAGAGAGAAGCTCTTGAATGCCACAAATTCTTAATGAATGCTCAATACTTCACTTAAGGCTCACAACAGCTCAAGGATGGAGAGAATATCTTTATCCCCATTTTACAGATGAGCAAAACAGAAGCTTAAGAAGATGAATTAATTTGCCTAAGAGGTGGAGGCAGGACTAAAAACTAAGGCTTGCCTGACTGGAGCTCAGGCTTTTTCCATTGGGTTTCTTTTCAGAGTCAAGAAGAGTTCATTCATTCTAGAACTTTCTTGGCCAAGGTGCTATCATCCCTACCCCCTACAAGGGGAGGAGAATTGATTCTCGCAGAGCAAAAATCACATTATTTTTATGTTTGAAGCACAGATAAACATATAGTGAGTTAATTGATAAACAGCGTTTCTGTGATACTAAAACTTAGGAAGAAATGTCTGAAGAGGCATCTTAGGGAGACGTCAGTGAAGAAGGTTCAGAAATACTGTTTCATAGCGATAGCAGAAATGCTCCCTGCCAATTGCTCACTTGTCCTTCTGTACAATGTTAGAATCACTGTCGGCCTTCCTGTTGCTACTGCAGTTTTATTTTTACAGGTAAACTGGACGTGAACGAGCACTGTGGACTCCCCGTAATGGTAGGGCCCAAGCGCCAGTGCTGGATGGCGAATGCCTTTCGGCTGTCCCAGTTCCTTATCTGATGAATTTCCATCAACAAACAATGGATTCCATTTCCAAAGGACATTCAAGTTCTCCATGTGAAGACATTCCAAATTGAGGGATGGTCATTTCACACTTTGGGGGCTTTAGCCCAAGATTCCTGAATCTATCTTTCTTTCTTTCTTTCTTTCTTTCTTTCTTTCTTTCTTTCTTTCTTTCTTCTTTCTTTTCTTTCTGTAATATTGTACAAGAAGCTGGTAGACAAGGTCTGGGTTTGGGTTATATCAGAAAAACTCAGGTTTGAATCATGGATTTTACCCCTTCCAGGTCAACGAGTCGTTGGACGAGATTATCAATCTCAAAGTATCCCTGTTTTCTCACTGCTAAGCCTACATTCTGACTGTATGGTGAGCATTTTACCCATATTTTACCTGACACTCATACTGTCCACCATGGAGGCCACTAGTCACATGTGGCAATTTCAAATGAAATTTATTAAAATGAAATAAAATTTAGTGTTTTGTCTTCACCCACCAGCCACATTTCAAGTACTCAATACCTGCATGTGGTTACCAGTCAGACAATATAGATGAGGAACATCTCTATCACCGCAGAAAATTCTACTGGACAGTGCTGCTCTAGAGACACTAATGCCAAGAAGGCAGGAACCTTGCCAGTGAAGGGTGGTTACTTTTCATTTAACAGATTTGTAGTGATGACCGCTTTGTGCAGGCTTCAGTCTCAGCACAAGTCAAGATCTGTAATCAAACCAAAGTTCCTACACTTGAGGAGGCGATGATTACTATCCTTGTTACTGCCGGTTTTTATGATCTCCTGGTGAGTGGGCAGGAGGGTAGTGTTGAAAAATATTAGGAAGGAGTCAGAGCGCATGACTTTGAGTCTGAGCAGAGTGATATGAGTAAATTTACTCAGTCTCCCTGAAGCTGACTTTCCTCATCTCTAAAATGGGTATGGTAATAATTTCACAGGCTTGTTCTAAAGATTAAATAAAGGGATGGATGTAGAAGGTTTAACACAATGTCTAGCACAGTAGGTGCTCAAGAAATTACTGCTTTCCTTGATAAGATAAAACAATCTGGTCTGGTTTGTTGTACTAGTTTATTCATATAATAGGGTACTCCCTCTGCTGTATGGGGTTTATCGGTTTATTGTTAAGGATCTAGTTCAGGGTGGTCCTACAGGCTACCTACCAAAATAATGCTTCAGATGCCATTGGAATCCATTCTTCAATTCACATTTGACAATCAATTGGTCACATAATAATCTTAACAGCATTCTTGTTGGTCTTGGTTGCTGTAATTACAGAATGTAACCTTGAAGAGGTTAGAGAAAACATAATTGCATTCGTGAGCCATAAAGGTAAGGAAAGTGCATGGCGGGGAAGTGATGTGCCCAAGGTCCCAGCTCTGCAGAGGCAAACAGACTGGAAGGTGGGTCTCCAGTCATCAAATACAATGTGCTTAGCATTTTAGCAAATGGCCTTTGATCTGCCGCTCTGGCAGCTGCTCCATCTCCCCAAAGAAAGTTACTGTCAACAGCTGCCCATCCCTCAGAATAAGTCTCCTCCTCTTGGGACAGCGAAGTGGGTGTTCACTCAAACTAACACAGCATTTGGTAACAGTCGCCTCGACCCCGGAGCAGCCCCAGTGCTGGGGGCTGAGGGAGAATTTCCCTTCCCTCGTTTTTAGGCCCTGCTTTGTGCATTTTGTTATTTCCCCATCACCTAAGGAGTCTCTCTCCAAAATGTCAAGCCTGGGAGGTGGGAAGGGAAGCACCCTCTCTTCCTTGATGTTTAGGTATTGAGTGCTAGGGATGACCTACAAAGAGAGGTGCCAGAGTTAATCCTTTGGTCGGGTCCCTGCATGAAAAAGAATCTTGGGCTTCCACCCATCTTAAGTGACACATTCACATTTTGATAGAATTAATGTTTAATAGCCATATATTTGATTTTTCTGTTAGAAATGTTTTTTAAAGAATTAAAAAGTTTAGTGGCTGAGTAATAGGCACCAATATGGTTTTGCCATTGTATAAGACAAGTGTACAGTTACAGATGAATGGCGTTGTAGAAGGGATCAGATTGCACTTGGGTTTTGAAAAGTTTTCTTTTCTTTTTTTTTTTTTTGAGGAGTATGGTTAGTCTTTATGATATAATTGACTGACTATGTGACAGAAAGCCCGGCCTTGCAATTTGATGCTGATTTAGATCATCATAAAGCGCTCCTATTTCCTTTGGAATCTTACGGCACTGGGCATGTACAAAAATGTCCCAACAGGAAGAGGAGGGAAGAGCAGGAAGTGTATGGATACTTAGATAAGTATGGAAACTGTCACAAAATAGCGTGCAGTCCTATCCCCTCCACACCCATGGAGCAAGTGAGCAATCACAAACTCGTTTGTACGTATGGTGTTGATTGCCTCGCTGCCTTCGCACCTTTTGCGGCTAGGACATTTCTCTAGACAGGCTGGGAACCCTGGATGTTCTATAGGGCTATGCAAAAATGGGGACTGATTTCAGTTTGGGTAAAGGTAACATGACTAAACCTGAAATTGCCTCTGTGTGTATCATGGCTCGTTTGGGGATTAAAATAACAAAAGAATAGAATTTCTTGCCTATGGGTGAAGAACTTTAAGTCAGAGTTTGCTTGGAGGATCCCTGGGGGCAGGTGGAATGATCCAGTAGATGAGCGTGCACACATCCGCCTACTGCATGTGCAGGGGCCTGGCACCCTCCCGGACCTGGCCAGCCTGCGAGCAGGAGCGCTTCATTGACCTTTGACAGTGTGATCTGCTGCACGTCTTTGCTCTCTCCGTTCTTGGCTTGTTCTGTGGCTCAGCACCGCTCATTTTGGCTCCAGAACTCAGCGCTCGGTTTTCTGATAGTTACTTTAATTTATGACAGGGTTTGGACACACTCGTTGGCCATGACCTTGGCCCTCAGCCCAGAATATTATTTTCAGCATTTATCCTCTAGCTCTCTCATTGCAACCACGGGCAGGAGACGCTCTATCCTCTCACGGCCCCACGGTCAGGCGCAGGAGGGCAAGGGCCAGGGCAAACCTACTGCAGTTTCCACCCCCAGCTCCCAATCAGGTACGAGGTCCACATGGGAGTGGGGCAGAGTGATGGAGGGGGCCACCTTCCCTGCCGTGTGTCCTACTTTTACAATTACGTACCAATACCTTTCTTCTGGCAGTACTGGAGGTCTCCACACTCATCCTGCAAAGAAACTTGGCATTCACTAAGGTTTTACATTTGGGGAGACAAAACATGCACACCTAGCACCTTGAGAAGATGCAGGATGCTACCTCACCGAGAAGTGCCAACGGATATGCTCGGATCACATACCCACCCATATGAAGAAGCACTCCAAAAGACGGAGGGACAACAGAATAAGATCTCTCCCAGAGCATTACATTCAGCTTGGTCCTGAAGCATATGACAGACATATCCCACGGATGGGCAGTCAAAAATTAGTGGCATATATTCCAAGTAGACAGGGCCTACGTGAGCCACACAGAGAAGCTGGATCTAGCTGACGCACTGAAGTAACAGAAGAACGGGGTGTAAGTCCCCACCGCAGGGCTACAGATAACTACATAGGATGGGCACAGCCATTGCACAACACAACAGGTCCGACAGCTGACAAGAATCACCAGAGGGGAATTGTTCAGGAATGGAGAAGCTCTCCAAATTGACCTAGAAGGAAAAAGGAGGACATTGAAACTCCTGTAGGACCAGAGTTTGTATTTGTGTTGTTGCTCTACTGTTGTTTATTCAGGTGATACTCTAAAACACAGTCAACTCTGTACACCATGAATAATGGATTTCGTAATTTACATTTTTCTAATTGAAAAAATTTCAGGAATAGCCCCAAGTAAATCGCATGCATGATTTAACAGGAGATGAATACAATTTTAACTAGGAAAAAACTCCGAAGTGGTGCTGTTTCCTAGCAAAATAGCATCAGAGAATGGTTCTAATCCTTGGCTCTGTACTTTTATGAGATTATCAATGGAGATAATCGATAGTTTAGATAGTCTGTTTAGTTTCCAGACAAAATGTAGCGAGAGAACTAGAATCAGTTAGTCTACCTCTTAGTGTTTTAGCACTTTAAACTTTTTTTTTATTTAAAGATTTTATTTATTTATTCATGAGAGACACAGGGAGAGAGGCAAAGACACAGCAGAGGGAGAAGCAGGTTCCCTGAAGGGAGCCCGATGCAGGACTCGATCCCAGGACCCCTGGATCATAACTTGAGCCAAAGGCAGATGCTCAACCACTGAGCTACCTAGGTGCCCCTGAAGGCATCTTTAAATTAATTCTGTAATTTGCTCCTCACGCCAGCTACAGAAGACTGGAGACGGTTTTGTTTGTCACCTGACAGCTTCACCCATGAGCCCAAGGTCACCTTCACCAGAGAATGGCAGAAAGGTCATCGCTCTGCCAACCTTCTGTGCTTTGGGAGCACCTACCACTTTGACTGCTTGGGACCCTTCCTCCTTTCTGGGAGGATCACCTCCTTTCTTAGGGAAAGTTGCTTCTTTCTCACTCCAACCACAGGCTCCTGGTGACACGCTCCCAGCCAGGGCACCTGACCTGAATTGAGGTGACCCTCAGAGTCTTTTTCAGGGACTTTTCGACTGTGATCAGGCTTGGGATGAAGAGGTGGGCAATTTAGTTTTAATTTTTCTTCTTGTGGCAAAAGTGTGAGATGTGTGGAGTGCGGTAGGGGGCAGGAGATGCTGGTGGCTCTGTGTCCTAGCCACGTGTAGGAAGTTTAAGAAAATTAAGAACAGGGACACCTGGGTGGCTTAGTTGGTTGAGCATCTGCCTTCGGCTCAGGTCATGGTCCCAGGGTCCTGGGATCAAGACCCCATATCGGGCTCCCTGCTTAGCAGGGAGACTGCTTCTCCCTCTCCCTCTGTCTCCCTCTCCTTCTGCCTCCTGCTCCCACTGTTTGTGCTCTCTCTGTCAAATAAATAAATAAAATCTTTAAAAAAAGAAAGAAAAAATTAAGAACAGTATGCAGTGAGGGATGCCTGGGTGGCTCAGTGGTTGAGCGTTTACCTTTGGCTCAGGGTGTGATCCAAGTCCCAGGATCAAATCCCACATCGGGCTCCCTGCATGGAGCCTGCTTCTACCTCCGCCTGTGTCTCTGCTTCTCTCTCTGCATTTCTCATGAATAAATAAATAAAATATTAAAAAAAAAAGAGAGAGAACAGTATACAGTGAGAAAAGAGAAAGTCTTCTGAGCGTCCAAATTTCTGGTTCTACTGTGATCCGTGTCACTTCTATACCCCACAACCCTTTTATAATCTACTCTTGTATAAGAAGAAATAAGGCTCAATGAAGTTAAGTAAGTTGCCCCAGTTGAGTTATTGTTACAACTATGTCATTCACCGGTAGTGTCATTAGGCCCCTACACATGTAATCAATAAAGTTTCACATATACTATCTACTTTGATTTCTATGACAAGCCCTTGAAACAGATTGGGAAGGCACTGTGAACCCCAACTGTTGATGAGATGGTAGGTGACGTCCCTGCTCTCAAACAATCAGGGAGTGATGGGACGGGGGGCTTGAACCCATGTCTTCTTAAATAACACCGAACGCTCCTTCTAACCACACCTCACCATACGTCCGAACGTACATACAACACACATAGACGTGCCTGAATGGAAAGGTCCATTTCAATGAAAGATGAAAATCAAATATGGTGAAATAACTGTCCTTCTTAGAATTATTTGTAAAAAGTGCTTCTTTACAAAGAAGATATTGCTGCCCATAATTATTTGCACTTTTATTTTGTGCCAAAACATTGGTTTAGGATCCACCACTGCTCTCTTCTGTAGATCTAACTGGGATAAAATATTTTCCATTATCTTGAGACTTGATAAAATATAAATAGCTTGTACTTTGTCTCTCTTGGTTTTGATACCTAATGAAATGTGAAAAAGCAAGATGACACATAAAAGAAAAGCAAAAGATAACTAATTTAGAGATTAACTTTGGAAAAGCTCCAAAATTAGATCATGTAATTAGTTCACAGTTTAGAAGCCTTTGGTGGAATTAGATTTATGCAAACAAATTCCATTCACATAGTTTAGGAAGACTGAATGGTTTTATAGATGAATCACGCTGAAAATTAAGGCTTACATAAGCCCTATTCCTCATTTTCTCTTATATCAATGGGTTTTAACAATCAAGAAAATCCAAAAATGGGCACTAATTTGTTCACTGGAAAAACTGATGGTGGGCACTAAAGTGGTGGAAAAAAGGCTATATAACAAAGCTAAATTATAGTTAGTCTTTAAAAGGCATAAACATTCCTTGAAGGCAAGGAGCAAAGGTTGGTAGGCTCCAAATGTGATCTGATCTGGTTTTCACGTCTTTGTGGGGTCCCGTACTGGGGTGAAATGAGTAAGACGCTAGGATGGATCACGGGTTTTGAAGTTGTTTTTTGTTGCTGGTTCAGGAAATCCGGCATACAAAACGGTCAAAGGTGAACTGCTGTCATCATATGGTCAGGGATGGAAACACAGAAGCCCGGGGCTCTTTGATAATCAGCGGCCCCTGGAAGCATTTAGGACTCGATAACGATATGTTCAAACACTGATCACAGTGATGTGATCGTCACTTACCACATTACTCAATGGGAATTCCTCCTCAGATCATGAGAATTCGGGTTTGAGATTCATCTATGTAGATAACGACTAACCGGTATAAACAAACCAGGCAACTGACTAAGTAAACTCATCAAATATTAAAAAGAAAATGTTTTAACGAACTGACTGGGTTGGTTGTCAGTATGGGCAAAATAAAAGATTATTTCATTGTGTAAATACTTCTTGGACAGCTTTTCCCCGTTTACAAACCAGCTTTTCTGTGGAAGAGTCAGTATGTGCATATACTGTCAGAGGACAGTGGAAGACAGGTCAGGGTCGTCTTGCATTTGGCACTTAGCCAATACACTTTTAAATTCAATTTGGATTTAGGCTCAGCCGTGAAACATGTGTCTCAGTGTAGGGAAATAACAGTTTTAGGTTGGAAAAATATCACGATGTGTACCAGCAGCCTCTCCCCAGGCTTCCATGAAAACAGCTGGGGCTGGTCGGCCTGT
The DNA here is from genome assembly GCF_053574225.1 of Canis aureus. Taxonomy (NCBI): domain Eukaryota; kingdom Metazoa; phylum Chordata; class Mammalia; order Carnivora; family Canidae; genus Canis; species Canis aureus. The sequence goes on from NC_135611.1 coordinate 52,287,688, forward strand.
TCCTATCATGTTTGAGAACTATGTGTAAACATTCTGAAATAGGCAGTATTTCTAAACTTTGCAATGAGTTGGGTGAAGGTTTCAAGGATCAAATATTTGAAAATGTTTGAGAAACAAAAATTATACTGAGAGATAAACCCTTGAGAAGAATGATACTGAATATAAAACTGGGATTTTTAACATTTCAGTTTTGAGTGAAGACTTCAAATAGACAATCTCACTTGTTCCTTGCTGTTTTAATACAGATTCGGGTCAGTTCTGGTTTGAGAAAAGACCATGTCCTGCAATGCTTTTCTGTTTGCATGAAACCTGATGGTAATGAAAGGAACTGCTTTTCTTAGGAAAAGCAGAGAGGTTAGATAGAAGAGGAAGTCTGCAGGTTGTTAAGAGTGTAAATGCTGAGTGTTGCCTCCATTTGGTGTGAATTTGGTTGTGTTTAAAAAAGCAAGTGAGAATTATAAACTGTTTTCAGAAATACACACATATTTGTTTGAAATAATTAAAAATTTCCAATTTTGTCAACATTTCTCAAAACATGACTGTTTCACTGACATTTCACATGTTTTATTTTAACATCAGGAGAGACACTCTCTTAAGCATATTGGCACATAGTTCTTCCATACATCCCTGGACCTGAGCATTTCTGTGATACTGGAGTAGTTTCCATGAAATTCCTGGAAGGGACGCTCAGTTGATGAGACACCAAGAAATCTGCTGACAGAGGACAAACTTTTTTCTTAACAAATTTTATTTCTTATTATATAATTAATTCATGATTATAGAAAATACAGCTAAGGAAAAATAATAACAAAATAATAAATAATAAGATGCAATTTTTTTCTTCTAAATCCTCATTAGAAATAATATTGCTATATCTTTACCCACCTATGATTATTTATGTAAAATAAATTCCCAGAAATGAGATTATAGCCTGAAGGCAAACAAATCCCAAATTCTGTGGTATAGGTTAACAAATTATCTTGCAGAAAACTCCTCTCAATTTATAGTACTATTATTAGTATATGAGAATATCAGTTTACTTGTTTTGTTTATGGTGGATTATATCATTAAGACATATTTTTAAAAATTTGCAGGTAAAAAGAAAATTTTCATTTTCCTGGACAAACTTCTGCACTGTCCATAGTTTTTCTTCAGCTTCCTCTAGCCTGCTAGCTGTCACCTTTATGTGCTAGTCTCCCCTACCCCCAAAAGGTATCTTGGGTTCCCAGGGAACCCTGTTCTAGCATGTTCTAGTACATTCTAGAATGTTCCTCTACAGGACACTGTTGCAATGGCCTGACCTTTTCCTCCCTTAGTGTATTCTGTGTTCTTGGGCTGTTTTTTTTTTTTTTTTTTTTTTCCTCTTTTTTTTTTGAGCTGGGAGGGGCAGACGGAGAAAGAGAATCCCCAAGCAGGCTGCACGCCCAGCCTGGAGCCGACTCAGGGCTCAGTCTCACAACCTTGAGATCATGACTTTAGCCAAAATCAAGAGTTGGACACTTAAGACTGAGCCACCCAGGTGCCCCAATTCTGTTTTAAGATACACTTTTCTCCCCCTTGCTAATCCAGTACAATAATCTTTCCTGTGAATCCAGTACAATACTTCTAGTCAGGGATTAACAATGGATGGCATCCTCCCAGATAGACACAGGCTTATCACTATGGGAATCTTAAGAAGTACACTGATGAGGAATGTGTTTTTAGTAAAGGGAAATTTTCTTGGAGACCTTCAACTCCATGCAGAGCATGGCCTTCTACCGTGGCCTTTGAACGGCCAGCCCAGCTGTCTTCCACTGCCTATCGGGTGTGGGATGCCCGTTCCAGCCTGGGCCTGGTGATGAGTTGTGGGCGTGGCCCCTTTATGGCAGGTGTCCTCTGGATGACAGGTGCCTCCTGCACAGTCCCAGGAGGCTCGAGTAGGGGAGAGAACTTGGACTGACCTACTGAATACTCACACGGATTTTCCAAGTTATACATAAAATGCCCTTCTGAAGTACCTTCCGAATAATGTCTTTTTTTTTTTCCCCCTGGTGGGGGTAGGGAGTTCGAACAATTTTGTGAAGGTTTCAGTAAATTTTTCTTTAAAAGTTAGATACAGTTTTCTTTAAACTTAGACATAGCCAAGTGCCTATTCATTCAGACAAGTAAGTAATAGATGACTATGGAATAGTGCTGAGTTCATCCCATTCCCCATCCGTGTCTCAGACGAAAGACTGTTAGCATTTTCTGTGTGAACATTTTGTCTTAGTTTTTATTGATGACACTGACTTAAAGACACTCCGGTTTAAGCTAAGAATATATAATGTTTAGGTTATATAACAGTTACATAAATAGACTAGAGACCATTATTATCTGTACTTCAAATAACTATTAATCAAGTAACCAGCTTTTTTGGGGGGTGGGGTGGGGTGGGGAATGGGAGACTATGCTCTGTATTTTACTCCAGTGTGAAAGAAACAAATAAATACTAACACTCAACAACTAATTTTCAGTTGGTCACAAAAATGTGTGGAGAAGCCTTCTGTATGTTAAAAGGGAAGTTGGAGATTTAGTTTCTGCTTTCCCTCCTGCAGCCAGAGCAGCAGTGTGGGCTGTGTGGGGTCAGAGGTAGGATTTCTTAACCTTTTTTGTACCCTGTGAAGACAGGTGATGAGAGCCAGGCTAAGTATTTTTTGAATTGAGCAAGAATTCTTGAAAATAACAATCTTAGCCTTTCCGTATATTATGACCTACAAATGAAAACGAGGACCAGTTGAGGGGCAATATGTTTTTTAAAAAAAGAGGGGAAAAAAGCACCCTTTTAAGCCTCATATCCTGATGCACAAGTATTGCAGATAATTATAGAGTCTTGGGTGAGTGGGGCCCTGACTGCTGTGGCCTTCGGTGTGGCCTTCTCTTATTCACAGGAGAACAGGACTGTAGGGGGAGACCAGGAGGATGATTAAAGGGCTGCAAAGATGACTTTCTGGCAGTGTGATATTAAGGCCATTAATATGTCTGCATTTCAGTTCCAGTGTGCTAATATATTATTTTACCTATTAAAATATCATAAAGATTACCTATAATTAAAGATGATTTAGAGCCTAAGTCATAACTAGGTCTAACTTCATGCAAATACATTTAGAGTGAATTCACTATAAAGTGAAATTTAGCTAGCCTAATGAAAACAGTATCTATAAGACACTGAAAAGACAGAGAAAAGAAAGAGGCTATATATGGGCAGTACAATAAAAACCCTGACAACCCTTTTATGGATTCCTACCCAAATAGTTTTGTCTGGAAGGAACTTGTATAAAGCAGTGCTTAAGAGAAAATGTTGGTTAGTTTGTTTTCTAATCAACAATGCATTTCCAATATTGAAACTCTGTCCTTAATTTTCTTCATCACAGGGAAGAGCCCGGCAGCCAGTTCCTCTTTTTCAAACCATCAGCATGTTTTACTTCACATTTGTACCAACTTGAAACAACAGTTACATTTGCAACTCCAGAAAGCAAAGATGAAACTTTGTTCTTGCTTTTGTGTTGCCTCGAACAATTTATTTCTCTCCTGGCAACAGATTTTAAACCTCCCTTCCTCCCCCTCTCTCTTTTCTTCCTTTTCATGGGAACTGTTTGGTGAGTGCCGACAAAGCACTGTGTGTGTGTGTGTGTTTTTTTCCCCTTTGCCTGGTTTCTGTGTCGGTGTGCACAGGCACGCATTCATTAACGTAATTCCTCAACAGCCAACAAGAGTGCATCATAAACCCGGGAGAAAGAGCCTCATAAATATTTAGATGTTCCCTCTACCTTCCAAACTGGAGTGAAAAGCTTATTTAGTGAAGAGTTGGTCCCTGGTTAATCTGCATGTGAATCAAGAGGGGGGACAAAAGGATGAAAAGGTGCTGGAAACTCGAATACAAACCCTATGGTCTCCAGGGGGTCATTCATCTTGTTCTTGTCAATACCATCGTGGGGCTTGGCTTTTTTCTGCGCATGAGCACACAGAGCCGGTCTGCAAAGACAGCTGGCAAAAGATGTGTATGCTTTGTTCTAGCTTGTAGTTTTTTAAGGAATGAAATTGCTTTACACTTTATATTTGACTGACTTCTTCATTCTTCTAAGTTGCTGCTAACCATAGGAGTGATGCATCTATATTTAGTGATGCATACAAATACACAAGACAGGAAGTATGAACCAATAAATATATTTTTAAAATTGTGACAAAATATACATAAAACTTACCACTTTATTCGTGTTAACATGTATATAATTCAGTGGCATTAAATATACCGGTGTTGTGTAGCTGTTCACCACTCTATATTTCTAGAATCTTTTCCTCATCTCGAACATGAGTTCTGTACACATTAAACAGTAACCCCTGACACCCCCCTCTCCCAACTCCGCAGACAAGATTTTTAAAAACTCCATACCTAGGACTCTCCATGGAGTGAGAATTCCTGGCACTTGATTTTGGAGGTGTTGAGGTGTTGGACAACGGGGAGTGAAGGGAGATAAAGAAGATAAAGGTAACCAGAGAAAAGTCTTTTATCCTAAGTGTGGTTTCACTGAGCTCATGAACTCAAAGCCTGGAAATGAATATGGGGAAAGAAACTCGGCTGAGAAAATGAGAGTGAAAAGTTTAGCAGCTTTCGAAAATTCCCCATTATTATAAAGAATCAGTTTAAGAATTTCAAAATAAAATTCAAAGATAAAAGCCTATAATCCTTTATATGATCTGAGACAAGTGGATTATGTATTTTATAGAAGTATTCCACCAAATATTGGAGGGGGGGTATATTGTACTTGACAGAAAGACTGACATGAAAGCTAGGAGGATAACCTGTATAACTAACTTTAATTTATATTGTTATTTCCCATTTTACAAATCTCTGCGGTTGTAACTTTAAATGTTGCTTTAAATGAAAAACACTGAAGCGTTATTGGTCAAATTCCATCACAAGGCAACATATTATGAAGGGAATTTGCAACCCCAAATTCCAAGGGCACCACTTACCTTAAGAGATATTATAAAAAAAAAAATTTTCAATGGAATTAAAAAAAAAATGAGGGCAGTCCTACTGAGTTTGTTTTTATGGGATCTTGTTTTCCTAGCACAGATAGCCAGGCTCCCTCTCTAAGAATGAGCATTATCAGTTGAGACCACATGTGAGTCACTAATACTCTTCTTCTCTCTGTGGAAGTCATGCCTGTTATTGTCACTGATTATTTAAGGAATTTTAATATTTTATATACTGTGAAGATAGCTGCTTTCAGGGGCAGGTGTTGGGGGAGGGGAGACAGGGCCTGTGGAGCCAGAGGCCCAGGGGACCTGGGGGAAGAGGCGAAGCTGATAAATTGGGAGCTTGTAGTTCCCAACAATGGGAAAACTAGCTCTAATTAGCTTAACCAAAAAGGAGGTTCACTGACCAAGATAATTGGGAAATATGAATCAGACATTAATGCAGCAGCTCAAACGATGTCATAAGGAAATGTTCTTCCAGATTGGCTCTGTTCTCCATATTGGCTACTTTGGCAAGCTCTTTCCATGCTGCATTATCACCATCGCTACTGTAGCCTTAAAATAGTTTCATCTGTTGCAGCCAGCAGTCCCACCAAAAAAAGAGAAGTGCCTGTTTTCCTGAAGCGTCGGTGGGAGTGGTAGCAATGATTGCTCTGCCTGCCTTAGGTCAGGTGGATAGCCCGGAAGGGCATGGAGTCCTGTGTGCACTGCCTGCTGATGGTGGCAGAGGTGTCAAGGCACACCAAATTCACATCAGATTTCCTCTGAAACGAGAAAGGTTCTTCATGGAAGGGAGGAGGAGTAAGGGGAAATTGGCTAGGGAGACAATGATAGCTTGGACAGTTCACTGCAGAATTGATCCTTCATTGAGTTCAGGGTATATGAGTTGTATCGGTGAGGGGCAGCAAGGCTATTAGCCAAATGCATGTTAGTTTAAATACAATAAAAGTGTGTTTCTTATTTGGATAACAGAACTATACAGGTGAAGAGGTCTGCAAAATGGCTCCTCTCCAGGCAGTCATTTGGGGACTCTTCTGGACCCCAGCCTCCTTTCCAGCTGGCCCCAGTGGGACAGACAATGCTAGAGGACACTGGGACGCTTCCTTGGGCCAGGCTGGGAAGGGGCACCTATCACTTGGCTCATATTCTATTGACTAGAATTCAATCACATGGACACACCTGAGTTCAAGAGAGGTGGGAAATGTTCATTGGCTGTGTACCCAGAGAGAAGAGGAATCATTTTGGTGAATTGCTGTCAATTTTTGCCTCATCAGTTACCAGGATTCTGCAAATGGGCTGGAAACCAGAGACAAATGTAGTGGATGAGAACAACCATTACTGTATCTTCACCAAGGGCTTTGCACATACGAATTCATCAGATCCTCTCATCAACCTGGGGGTTGAGACAAACATCCTCATTGGAAGTGAAGAAATAGAGGCACTGAGAAGGTACAAAACTTGCCCAAGTTTGCAAAATTGTATTTGATACAGAGCGGGTTGAGCATACAGGGTTGTGGGGGAGACTAGGCGACATGACGTTTGTGAAGACCCAGGTCATGCCAGGTACTTGGGAAACAGTCAGTGGAAGTTGTTTTATACATCTGGTCCTCGGGTTAAGCACAACATCTCAGAGAAAGACTCATCCGGAGCCCAACCTTGAGACTGAGGGATGATGGGTGTCCACAGAGGTGGTTCCAGAAGGCTCTTTCCTACTGAGTACATGGGACTACTGGAGAACCTGGATCTGTTCATTAAATGAGAACCATTACTGAGCTGGCCATGTTCATGCAAGGGCAGGACCAGCCATCACCACGGCCTGGACATACTACCTTCCCCAGGTGGGAATGCCTGTATGATCTTCTCCTGTTCCTGTCTTCAGGTGGAGCTAGCTGCTCCTTGCTCAATACTCATGAAGGACTTCAAGCACATTAATAGCCGATTGCTTGTAATTTGGGGCTTACTCGCTCCCTTTGCCACCCAGCAAATTTCCTGAGGGCAGAGACAATTTCTCCGTGACCTCATAGAGTAAGCCATCTAAATGTGGTAACTGGATGTTGATAATAATCTCAATAGTCAATATGTATTGAGCAATCCCTGTATTCCAAGCCTACATCCAGCCTTGATCATTGTTACCCCATTTCATCCTCACAGTAACACTACAAGGTGGGTTTTATTAGTACCTTATTTTTCAGCTAAGAAAATTGAGAATTGCTCAGATCAAGGTATCCGCCCCACATTGCAGCAGAGCCAGTGCTTTTCATCATTGTACCACCTCACTGGGACAGCTTTTTTTTTTTTTTTTTTTTTTTTTTTTAAGATTATATGAGAGAGAAAAAGAGAGCTAGAGAGAGAACTTATGAGATGAGGGGAGGGGTAGAGGGACAAGCAGACTCCCTGCTGAGCAGAGAGCCTGAGGAGCTGGATCTCAGGACCCTGAGATTGTGATCTGAGCCGGAGACAGGGGCTGCTTAACTTGCTGAGCCATCCAGGCCACCCTCGGCCAGTTTTAAGTCCATGACAGAGACCCACATCCTATTCTAGCCAGAGGCACGGGGACATCCTGAAGGAGCAGGGAAGCCACTGCAAGATCAGAGAAGAATGGTTCAGTGGAGAAGTCTCAGATGTGGCTGGAGAGGCAATGGGGAGAGATCCCCAAGACCTCAACCAGGAGATGCTCCTTTAGGGACCAGGGTGGCAAACTGAGAGTCAGAACAGTATCCTTAAGCCCGAGAGAGAAGCCAGAGAAGGGAAAAAAGGGACCCCTTTGTCACAGGGTCAAAGATCGGGGCCTGGATCCCCGAAGAGCGAGGGCAGCACACCCAGTAACAGAGAAGATGCCGCCAGGGAATCTCTAGCCACAGAAAAGATTAATAAGAATGTTCAGAAACATTGGAAAGGGTTGACCCAGGTCTCTATTGAAATGTAAATGAGGTCAGGCTTTGGGAACCCCTGCTGGATTTTTCTGAGATTCTTTAGCAACCTTGTAAATTTTCCCAATGTTTGTAATTTTTAAAACTGACCTTTCTATAACTAAAACTCCTTTGTCCTTTTTTTAAAATTTGTGTTTGTTTTGGAGGCGGCAGGGATGAGGAGAGGTTGAGGAAGCTGTGTCCTTCCTGCAGGGGCGAGTGGGAGGGGCTGGCCAGGGAGGAAGGAGGAAAGCAGGTGGAGCCAAAGGGCCGGGGATGGCTGCTAGCTGGGGTGCAAGGGGACAGAGGAGGTTGATCCAGTTCTTTGGTTACTTCTAGAACTTAACCGGCAGACCCAAGAAGGATCCTGGTCACACAGAATTCCATGTCTCCTTCGGAGGGGAGGGAAGCCAGTACACACACTTATCTTTTTATTACAAGTGCAGTTTAAATTAAGTTAGGAAGGAGAGACTACAGGCTTTGCAAATCTCCTTTGTAAGAATCTGGGGATCAGAGGCACTTTACAGCTGAAATCGCTGGAGGCCGACCACTGAAAGCATGAACACTGGCTCCTGAGCTATCTGGTTGAAACTGCTGGGCCACATAGAAGCTTCTGGTTGCTGTGCAGATAGGGCCCCCGTAGAACAAACTGTGAGGTTTAATTAGCATGAAAATTTTCTCCCCAGATCTGGGGCTTCCTTTGGATTCTTAACTTAACGGGGGGGGGGGGGGGGGGGGGGGGGGGGAAGGCGGGGGGGCGGGGGGGGGCGGGGGGGGATAGAGAGTGAATGACAGCATGTTGCCGACCACTAATTTAATTCAATGCCAACAAAACAGAAACGGCAGGTCCAAGAACCCCTTTATTTTTTCTTCTCTGAAATGCTTCTTGATATTTTCCTGTGGTTAACATTATACAGAAACCAGGACCTTTTCTTCAATAACGCAGATCTTGCAAACAATTTCAAACACAGCACTGGATCTCAAAGGCCCATTGAGCCACCTGGAACCACGGCAAACTTTAGGATCCATGGGAGGACCAGAGCCGTGTTAACAGCACGGGGTCGAGAGACAGATGAGCTGAACTTGGAGCTAGCAGACGCAGAGTGGTAGTTGTTTAGAACTTGAAAAACAAAACCGCCTGGTGGAGTGTTTTCCTGGTGTTCATTTCTTCCTCATGCAATTCCCCTTTATTTCTTTTACTACAGTGACACAGTTAATGAACTGTATACACAGTGGAGACGCCTGAATATAGGGTCAGATGAAGGATAAATAGCAATAATAAATCATATATTAAGTACTTTCTTTATTTCTTATTTTTAAGTAGGCCCTACACCCAGTGTGGAGCCCAGTGCTGGGCTTGAACTCATGACCCTGAGATCGAGACCTGAGCTGAGCTCAAGACTCAAACGCCTAAACCAACTGAGCCACCCAGGTGCTGCAATCTTATGTTAAGTGTTTTTAAAAAGCTATATTGAGATGCCAGCTATGTTTCCCATCCAGGAATTTCATGGATGGACATTAACAACACAGTTACAGGAGAGACACAGTGTTGCTAATATGCATACACTGTGTTATAGATAAAAAGTTCTATCACATCACACCAGCAAGTTCCAAGTTTAAGTTAATTCAGGGTGCCACTGGGACTGTGTGGGGAGGCTGCTGGGCTGGTAGGAAATGACCCTCTGACCGAGATGACAAGAGAAAATGGGAGAAAGCAGGGGCAGCAGGGGGGTGAGCAAGTGTGCTTGAGACTGGGTGGGGGTGGGGCAGCCTCAAGAGGGAGGCCTGAGCCCTGAGCTCAGGTTTGTGACATTTAGGGAATGAGTTGACAGCTCAGTCACCGGACCAGGATTTTGCCTCGGGCAAATCTGCTGTAAAAAAATCAGTGATTTGTTTTTATTTTTGTTTTGCTGTGGTCCATATAGCATAATTAGTGCATAATTGTATAGACAGGTTACAGTAAGTGAGTTGAGTCAAAACAGGTATCAAGAGGACAATTCTTATCAAGTCCCTGTCAGGGATTCAGTTACAGTTCAGGCTGAATCACGGCCCCCAGCTATCCAAGTGATAACATTTGCCCTTTTGGTAACATGTGAGGCAAATGTAAATTTTGTTCAACATCAGTATTATAATGAGGTAAGTGAGTCACTGAAGCTGGGCTCATAATTATGAAAGTGTTTAAAGGATTCCTTCTTCTTTTCGGCTACCTTGGTGTAGTTGTGTGTACTGGCATTCATCCTGAATGACTCTCTGAAAGCTGCTTTGGTAACGTGAGAACCACGGAGAGAAAGTTTTGGCTCCCTGGGTAAACGTTTCGGAGTTGGGTGTATGTGCGGCCGGGTGTGCCGACGGGTCCCGAGGCAGGGGGAGGTCAGCCTCGGAGCTAGTCTTGCGGAAGCCGAGACCTGGACAGATCACTTCAGGGAAGGCCCCGGGAAGCCAGAGCTGTCACTGTATCTCTAGTTGCTTCATATGTGCCCTGATGCAACTGACTTGCGGGAGCCACTGGCGAGTGGATGAGTGTATGTGTCTCCTCCCACCCTGCTCTCAGACCTTAAGTTCCTCAAAACATGAGCTGTGTTTTCCCATGGCATCTGATGTGAAAGGGGGGAGTGCTCGTGGCTTAGCTGCTGAGATGTGAAGACGGCATGGCCGTGCTGAGGGCCGGTGGAGTAGACGCCCCTGCAGGGTCACTGGCCTGTGGGCCTGTGGTTGTTGGCTGTGGCCACCCTCGCAGGGATTGGAGAAGGCCCTTGAATTTGCATAATGCAGCCCAACGGGTGCTCCGACATCCCATTGTTTAACCTGGAGGTCAGCCTGCAACTGTCAGTGTTAGAACACAAGGATGGGATGCTGCCATCCTGGCTGCTCTTGAACATCTGGGAAGGCAGTGCCCGTCCATGCAGTCCTGGACCTTCCAGGAGGTGGAACTGCCCGGTCAGCTGCTGACAGGGCCAGGAGAGGGATGGAGGCCGCCTCCTTGTCCTCCTTTGTCCCACTGCTCCAGAGTCTTTCTACCACAGAGTCTTGAAGAGCTAGGGGGTCCTGGGCCAGCTTTGCATCTATGGTTTCTGCTGCTGGCACAGCCAGCCTAGGATCAAGGCTCCTTTTCATCAGGTTCTTTGTCCTTTTACTTCCTGGTGTCAGCAGTCCTGGGAACAGGAAATGGTTCGTGCAAATAGGAAGTGACAGGAAACTGATGACTAAGGACTTCTGAGTCTTGCGGATACAATTTCAATGTAAATAGAGTTATTTACACGCTTTCCAAAAACACATGTGCATTGATACACAGGAACTATACGGAGACCTCACTCTTCTTAGGTTTTAAAATGATACTATTCACGGAGGGCTTGCTCTGTGCCAGGGATTTGGCTGGGCACCTCGTGTTCATTTACTCACAGGAATGGTGACACCGTCTTTAGGTTGCATTACCCCATTTTGCAGGTAAGAAGAGAGGCATACATGGTTTAACTAGCTTCTGGTGCATGGCAGGGCCGAGATATGAACCCAGGGCTTCTGTGGCTGCTGGATCTCTGTGCTCAGCTGCTTCCTCCGAAGGCCAGTGAACCCTTCAGGGTGAACGTTTTAGGACTTGGTTTCCTTGGGTGGAGTTTAAAGACAATTCACCTACATCATCTGCAAGGAAAGCATTTCTAAGGTGTGGCAGGTAGTTAGGTATATGGGGCTAAGGTACTATTATTTCATATCTTCACACTGCGGGAGGAAGTACTCACAAGACACCAACTGACCCACTCCTTCCTCCCACCAGGCTCAGGGCTCAGCAGCCTAGACTCCATGGAGGCCTGGCCTCTCCCTTGTCCACATGGGGCGACAGGGTCTGGTTGGGGCCCTTTGATTAAGTGAAAGCTGCTGCCTTCCTGAAATCAGGCACCTACTCAGCTGAAATGGTGGAACCTGGGTAGCTGAGGGGCTGGAGAAGGTCAAGTCCGGCCACGGGTCCCCAGGGGTCAAGGAACCTCGTGCGGAGGAGGGGCTGCCTCTTCTGCACACCAGGGGCCAGAAAGCCCAAGAGGAAGCCGGTCCTGGAGGGACAGAAGGGTTATCGCTGGTGTGTCAGCTGATGGGACAGTTTACAAGCCTGTCTTTGAACTCTTTGAATGCCAAATCTTTTTTTCTTTCCTCATCTCATGATTTAACAGTTTAGTGTCATGATGCTCCCCTCACATTCCTTCTGTTCCCTTAACAGCTTTACCTGGACAGAGAAATGCTTTGGGTGCTGGAGAGGCCCCACCCCACCATCTGTCACAGTTTCAGCGGGCACTCTCCCACTACTTAATTCCAGGCTCACACTATAAATGCAGGGCACCCATTTTAGAACTGTTAAACAAATGTGTTACTCACTTCACCGTGCTGCATTTTATTTCTATCTGAAAAACCATGCTTACAACCAACTGGTATCGAGGAAAAACAGTGTCACCAAGGCCAGTTCACCAAGTTGGGGGCCCTAGAAGATCTACAGAATGTAACTGTAACACATTTTTAAAAATGGGCTTGGACAGAATAATTAGGAAATAGTAAATGCTGGCATCATCAGTATTACTTGTAGAGTTCAGCAAAGGAACGTGAATGGCTATCTAGGACAGAGGATAGAGCAGAACAGAGGTGCTTCTTTGGTGTGAAATACACAGTTTTCCATAAGGCGAATGATTACTCATTTTTCAGCTCTGGCAACAACTTGTTTTTTAAAACATTATTTGGCGGAAAATAGAAAGTAAAACTGAAAACTTTGGTATTTCATTGTAACTGGGTTAATATGATTTACATACATTTTTTTTTTCTAAACTTGGATACATACCCAAAGAGCCTATATAAATATATAGGTATATATGTAATATATATTAACTAAAACTTATTATATTGTTATATTATGTATATATTTATTAGCCAAATACTCAATTCAGTTGCAGCCAATAAAAACTAGTAAAACTCAGATTTCATGAAAATATGAACTAAGCAATTTTCTAAATATGCAAACAAGCTGACACAAATGTAAATATTATTCAAAATGTTTTTTGACAATCGGTACAGCAGAAGTGCAGGTGACCCGAGTGGCCGTCAGCCCAGCTGGGAGCAGGGCACCAGGCATTACTCCTTTAGTTTCTGGGTCAGAGGGATTCCTGGGGCTTCTGTGGGAAGGACAGGGCAGTGTAGTTAAGAGAAGCAACGATGCCCTGAGTGGTGTGGAAATAGTTCAAAATTTAAAAACTGACAAACTTTATGGTGCCTACTGGTTGAATATCAGTTCTGTGAATAATTGCTTTTAATTTTATATTTAAACGAAGTTAAAGTGATTCTGATAAAGCCTCTTTGATCTTAAAACAGGAAATTCTTGTTTTCTGACCTATTAAAGATTCAGGGGACTATGGATGTTCTGGCCCCTGGTACTCCAAATGGTGTGTTTCTTGTGGGGTGAGAGGTATCTCACCCTCCAAAATGCTTTTTAGGAATCATGAAATCACATTGCAAAAACTGTTCACATACTAACAGACCCTGAGGCCCCTCCTTCCCCTTCTGTGTTCCCTATGTCTGAAGGCAGATTTTCAGATGCTACTATTTACTCAGGTAAGTATTCTGGGTGAGCAGCTTACACAGCTGCTTGCCTTCCCTAGAGCCCAAGTAGGTCTATGTTTTTCTTTCTTTTTTTCTTTTATTCATTCAAACAAATAACTTTTGAAAGTAGCCTACTTGTAAAGCGTCTAAAGAGTAGAAAGAGGAAGGGGTCTGGAATCTACTCTCCAGGAACTGTTACGCTCTCCTAGTGGTTTCTCCACTAGGAACTCTAGAGGTGATTTTGTAATGTTCCACTTTTTCAGTTGTAATGTTAAAAAAAAAAAAAAAAAAAAAGGAAAAGAAAAGAAAGAAAGAAAAAAAAAGAAAGACTATTTGGTTTTACCTTTTGTAAATTATAAAAATGTAAGAATTTCAAATATATTGTCTAAGGAAAACCAATATCCAACATGACTTTTATTTCAATAAGGAGTGCAAAAAATGACACCTAAGAATTTTAACTAGAGTTCTTATTGCCATTCAGTGACCACCCATCTGTGTACAGGGTTATCCTAGGTACAGAGGTTAAATTACAACAAAATCAATTTACTGACAGGGATGAGAACATCTTATTCAGTATCACAGAATTTTAGAACTTCAAAGGCTTCCAAAATCACTTAGTTCACATGTCAGAGAGACTGAATTACTTACTTAGTGTTGCACAGATAGAGTGCAATTTTATACCCAGCTTTAGGATAGAGCAGATTTTATACCCAACACAGCAATCTTTTCTCTATAGGACATCAACAGTATTTCAAAGAGCTGTAAGAGCTTACTGTCTAAAAAGATTCAACATGACCACCGAATAGAACACTGAAAGATGACGGACTGAGAGAGGACAGCAGTTTAGTCATTAAAAGACAGAGCTCTAGAGGCACCAAGTTTCATGGCCAGGACGGCCAGAAGTGTGCTGTGAATCACTCAGGACTGAGGGTTGGTTTGAACCCGGTTCGTAGCATTTACTAACTGTGTCACGGGAGTCACATCACTTAAATTGACTCTCCGGGCCTTTGCTTCCTTACTATAAAATGGGGGCAATAATTAACTGAGAGTTGCCGGGTACTCAATGAGATCATAACTGAAGTGCCAAACAATTTGTAGGGACTCTATATATGTCAGTCTTCTTTTTTTTTGTCTCCCCTTTCTTACTAAAAACTATTTAGAATGTACAAATATACGGTAATTACAGGAAAAACGCAGCATTTTAGGCGATAAATTAAATTTTAGTAAAGGATAATGGCATTGGATTAGATGTCTGGGACATGAGCAGGCACTTCCCTTGCTCATAAAAAAATGTTTACTCACATTAGTTATTTAAAACTAACACAGAGAGGGAGCCTGGCTGGCTCGGTTGGTAGGGCATGTGACTCTTGATCTTGGGGTCATGTGTTTGAGCCCCATGTTGGGGGAAGAGTTTACTTAAAAAAAAAAAAAATAGATAAAGGCAGCATTTAAAAAACCAAAACCAAAACCAAACCAAACACCTACTGCACAGATTATGAATCAAACAGTATCAGTTTAATATGTTAAGAAAAATCTAATTACAGATGCATCCTGGATGAACCAGTTCTTGAAGACAAAAAGACAACAAACCAACAGTCCAGGGGAACACTATGGAAATTATTTTGCAATCATAAACCTATGAATCAGTCTGAAAGTTGATCAAAACAAAATGCATTTTTAATTCACTCTCAAATTTCTATAATTAACAGATGGTTATTTTTTTTAGTTCAAGTTCCTGTTTCAGTGTGGAATGAAGATGGGATTACATGGCACAAGCCTGCATCCTGGCTGAGAATGCTTTTTCCTCTAAAGTTTCATTTAGGGTCAAATGAGTAGAAATTCTACACCATCAGTTAACATTTAACCACTGTGCAGTGGTTTAAGCTAAATGTGAGTATTACATCTGCAACTATCATGTTGGTGGTTTTTAAAAGGCAGCACAATTAACGGAACAGCTGTGAAGAGCAATGCCTTTCATTTTACAAATGGTGCATTTGCACTAAGAGATATATAAATATGCCTCACTGAAAGGAATCCATGTTACTGTTTTAATTGATTCATTTGCTTGTATTAAAAAAACTCCCAAGGCTCTTCTCCATGAACACTTTAGCTTGACATTTGAGGCCAACACAAAACTGGCAGCTACTACTCTTTCTGGAAATTCTTACCCTGCAGCCTGACACTTTCCAGGTTTTTACCAGTACCCCCCACCTCCCAGGGCAGCATCACTTCAATGTCCAGGCCTGGGGTGCTAGTGCTTATTTCCATTCCCGTAGCATTTTGTCTTCAGCACTTGCTTTTATTAGTTAACTTTTCATCGGTTTGGGAAACTAACTCCCGGCTTAGCCTTAGGGGTAATAACAGGTATTTAGATATTACACGTACTCAAGTATTTGTCGATTAAAATATTCACACTTAAAATGTGTCATTTTCAACCTTTTAAATAGTAGCTGATAAGACATCTCACAATTGAAAAGGGCACTTGAGAAATCTAAGATAATAAACAAACATAATTAAGACAATAAACAAAAGATTATAGAAAAGCCCCATTCTCTTGTAGAAAGATTTAAGGATTAAAGATTTAAAAAACACAAACACAAACAGAAACATATTTGGGACACAGGGCCATCAAAGATTGGGATTCTTAAGTCTGAAGAACATTTTAGTTCCTGCAAGAACTCCAAGGTGATGGAAGAAAAAAAATGTTGGAATATTCAAGTTTTCTATTTTATTTTATTTTTATTTTTTAAGTTTTCTATTTTAAATGTCAAGAATAGCAATAAGCAAATAAAGCCAATCATATTTTAGAGAACAGAAGGTGTATTTCCACTCATGGTTAATTACTGATATTAGATGTGGAAACACTTTTAGTGTCCATATATTAGGTGACATAATTTTTCACAGTGAAAAAGCTATTATAAAGATCTTCAAGATGAAGTTCGCCCGTGGGTACCTCGTAACTTGTGACTATTGTAAGGATATTTTTGTAATCATGTGATTAAAGAGTCTTTCCATAGCAGCTTATAAATTTTTAAACTTCCTAAAGGCAAGTGACGTATCCCAACAATTTTTGTATTCCTCATGTACTTGTTATATATTAGGTAATTAACGGGGGTGATATGTACCTAAAATGCCTGAGGCAGGAGTGTGAGAGAGACAGGAAGGGATGTAGTGGATGGATAGCACAGTTGTCTCCAGAGGCATCACCCTGCATGGACCTGGTTCTGCCTGTATGGGATCAACTATTTACTACTCTGAAGCATCAGCCACCTCTCCTCTGAAGTCTGGCTATTCACACCTATCTAAAATGTTTGCTGTAAAGGATTAAAAGATTATGAGTAAGGGGTTTGCACAGTTCCTAATGTTTTTTTGAATATATTTTTAATGAGTAGCTACATGAAACATGCTATTCCAGGTGTTGGGAATTCCAAATAGAACAAAGTAGAGCCTTTGTTCCTGTGGAGTTTACAGTGTAGAGGGGAGGTGAGAGGCAAATCTACCCATAGACAGAATATGAGAGGTAGAAATAAATGCTATGAAAAGAATTAAAAACAGAGGGAAGGGAGTAAGCAGACAGAATACAGAGGGTGTGTGTGTGTGTATGTCCATGCATGTGTTATACAGGGTGGTAAGGGGAATCTTCTCTGATAAGACCTGAGAAAGCGTGGGAGGCAGGCCCATAGATGTGTGGGGAATGCTCTGCAAGGAAAGGAGATACCAAATGCAAAATCCTGGAGTAGAAAGCATGCTGGGCCTGTTTTAGGATGGGAAGGGATTCCAGGGGGAGAGCCCAGTGTGCTAGGGGAAGATTAGAAACAAGGTCAGCCAGGCAGCAGGGTCCAGAGCATATGGGGGTCTTGAAGGCCTTGGTAAGGTCTTTGGGTTTTTCATGAGAGGGGACACATGGACGAACTGTGAGCGGAGAAGTGATCTATGTATACTTGAAAAGGCAATATATAGTAGCTACTATCAAATGCCGTAACCACACGAGATTTAATACATGGGACATGAATATTGATTATTGTTCTTTAACTCTGACTTGGTTTACCTAGATTATAAGAACCAGGGGAGCCATATGAAACTGCAATCTCTATCCATCAAAAATGATGGAACATCGATCGTCAAAAGTTTCATCCTGACTTACTGCACAGGGTTAGTAAAAGTGTGAAGAACATAAGCTTCAGAAAAAAAAAAAAAATATATAAGTGGAACTGAATCCCAGATCCAGGACGCATGAGCTATAGGCTTGGGAAAGTTACTTAACCTCCTTCTGCCTGGGTTTTCCCTTACATAAAATAGGGATAATAGCATACCTAAATTACTAGGTTGCCTTGAAGAGTAAATGAGATATACATGGATATAAGGATTTAACACAGGGCCTGGGAGCTTAATAAGTAAGTATACTGATTAAGAAGGGGGAATGACATCTTTTACACTAGCAAATTACATTGAATAGCTTAGTTACCCTTTAAAATGCCTATTCTTTTGCTACTAACCCAAGTTGTTGCATACATTAATTTTTAAAAAGGCAACGTTTTAAAAAATTTTTTTTGAAGAGACAACTTTTTTAAAACCGAAATACCGTTTGCTGCATTTGCAAAATTCATCCTTTAAACTGATAACTGAGTAGGTGAATAGTCTCATGTTTCTGTTAATAACAACGTAAGTAGGAGAACTTAAAATATTTTAGAGTTAAATGTTTTTAACTTTGCAGGGCATTTCTATCTCCTCTACCAAAGTAGCTTAATTTTAGAAACAATGTTCCTTAAGTGAACAGAACAGAAGCTACATGGTACTCTCAAAAGAGTGTTTGTTTGAAATTCAGCTCGTTTCAATACAACTCAAACTTAAGTGTTCCTCAGAATTTCTACGAGGCAAAATTTTAACAACAAAAAACACCCCCACGTAAGCTCTTCCCAGTTAAAACACAGAGGACATGATTAGCCCATTTCAGCCACTTGTAGCTCTCACCACGGTCAGCTGGCCGGTAGGTTGTCACAATAGGGCTTGCAGAAAAATGCAGAGGCAGGTTTTGAGACTGACATTTCTATCGGCCAGTTCCGAAGCCCTTCCCAAGCAAACCTAAGTGTCCGACTCCGTCACGCCGCAGGAAAGCCCTCCTGCCCACCGTATCCTTAGGTCTACGCGTGGGCACATGTGCATGTTGCCTCCCACCTTCCCAACTAGGTACGTGATTTTTACGCGGTTCTGCGGCTGCACTTCCTAACCCGAGGCTGGTGCCATCAGCGACGAGCGCAGCCTCGCCCGCACCGCTCACGTCCCCTCCGCGTCTCGCGCGGCGCCAAGCTCGGTCCTGCCTGCAGCGGGCTCCGGAGGAACGGAGGCTGCGCCGCGGCGGCCTCGCTCCCCAGCGCGTCCCGCCCCCGGGACAGGTAACCGCGCAGGTGGCGGCGCCGTCGGGGCGACGAGGGGCGCCCACGCGGGACCCAGCGCTCGCCAGGCTGTCCCGCAGCGCGGCGCTCGGAGCCGGAGGAGGCCGCGGGGACGCGGGGACGCGGGGAGGGGGCGGGGGTGGTCGTGCGGCGCCACCGACGACATCGCCGCGGCAAGGAGGGCCCAGCCGGGACGCGCGAGCTGCGGAGAAGCAGCCGACGCGAGGCAGCGAAGACGCCGCAGCCTCCCGCCCCCGCCCCCGCCCCGCCGCTTGGGGTCCGAGCGCCCGGCCGCCCCACCCCCTCCCCCACGGCGCGCCCCCGCGCCAGCCCCCACCCGGCCCCCGCCCCGGCCCCGGCCCCGGCCCCGGCCCGCCCCACGCAGGCGCGCGCAGGCCCCGCCCCTCCCCCTCCGCTCGCGGGGCCCCGGCAGGGGCGGGGCGACCCCCGGAGGGGGCGTGGCCACCGGGCTCGACGCGCGCACGCGCTCTCGGGCCTTACGGCTACGTGTCGGGGCACGTGACGCCCACCCCGAAAGTCCCCCGTGAAGCAACAGGACGTTAAAAAAAATTCTTTTCTTTGGGGGGGGGGGGGGGAGGGTGTGAGAACGGACGACAGTTTTTCTTTTTCTTTAAACAACAACAAAAAACTATAGTAACGGAGGAGAGAATGAGGCGTGCGGCGGCGAGCGTCCCGCTGGCGAGCCCTCACCCACCGCCACAGCCCGGCCGCGCCCGCCAGACGAGCCGGCCCGGCGGCGGGGAGCGGGGAGCGGGGAGCGCGGAGCGGCGCGGCCCTCACCCCGCCCCCAGTCCAAAGCACCGCCACCCGCCGCCCCGCCGCGCCCCCGCCGCCCGTCCGCCCGTCAGCCCCGCCGCCGCCCCTCCCTCCGCCCGCCGCGCCGCGCCGCGCCGGCGACCCCAGCCCCGGGCCCCTCTCGGGCCGACCACCCGCCGGACGGAGGCGGGAGGCGGCGGCGGCGCCCGGGCCGGGGTCGGCGGCGGGAGGAGGAGCGCGCCGGCCGGGCCCCGCTAACGGCCGCCCTGCGCGGCCCCGCCCGCCGCCCGCCCCCGGCCCTCCCCGCGCCGCCGCCCCTCCCCCCGCGCCGCCGCCGCCGCCGCTGGCAGCGCCGCCTGAACTGAGGCGAACTCCGCCGCCAAGTGAGTGAGGAGGAGGAGGAGGAGGAGGCGAGGAGGAGGAGGAAGAGGAGGAGCGGAGTCAGAGCGCGGCGGCAGCGGCAGAGGCGGCCGCGGCGGGGACCAGCCCAGAGAGACCCCGAGCCCGCGGCAGAAGCGGCGGCGGCGGCTGAGCGGGCGCGACCAGCCGAGCGAGCGGCGGCGGCGGCGGCGGCGGCGGCGGCGGCGGCGGCGGCCCGGCTCCTCCTCGTCCGGCGCCGAGCGGCCCGCGCCCGCACTCGGCCCGCGGAGACCCGCCTCCCGCCCGCCGGCCTCGTGAGGGACGCGCCGAGCCGGCGGCCGAGGAGCGGCGGCGGCGGCGGCGGCGGCGGCGGGCCGGGAGCGCGTCGGGCCGCGGGCGGAAAGTGCCTGCGGGGGCGGGGAGAGCGCGGCGAGCGCGCGGTCCGGCCGCCCCGGCGCCCGGCGCGGGAGCGGAGCGGAGCGGGACGCCGAGTCCCGAGCGGCCGGCGGCCGGGGCTCCCCGCCCCTCCCTCCCTCCCTCCTCGGCGGCGGCGGCGGCGGCGGCGGCGGCGGCGGCGGCGGGCGGAGTGAGCTGCGGAGCCTGGAATATGGTCGGGGAAATGGAAACGAAGGAGAAGCCGAAGCCCACCCCAGATTACCTGATGCAGCTGATGAACGACAAGAAGCTCATGAGCAGCCTGCCCAACTTCTGCGGGATCTTCAACCACCTCGAGCGGCTGCTGGACGAAGGTGAGTCGCCTCGGCAGCCCCTCGCGGCCCCGCGCCCCGGGGCGGCCCATCTCCCCGGGACCCGACGCCCGCCGGCGTGTTGGGAGGGCGGGAAGGTCGCGGCTGGCGGGGACCGTGCGCCCGGGGACCCAGAGGCCCGGGCGGGGCGCATGGAGGCGGCGCCGAGGCCGGGCTCGCGGGGCGCGGCGGGCGGCGGCGGGCGGCGGCGGGCGGGCCGGGGCCGCGGGCTCGGGCGGGACCCGCCGGCGGGACGCTCCCCCTCCCCCTCTCCCCCCCCCCCAGGCCCGCGACCCCGGGCCTCGCGCCGCCGGCCTCGGCGCCCCGGGGAGGCTGCGGGGCGAGCCCCCTCGCGCCCCTGGCTTCCCGCCGCGCCTGCGAGCACCGCGACGGCCCGGAGCGTGGCGGGCCTGGCCGGGAGGAGCCCCGGAGGAGCCGCGGAGGAGCCGGCCGCGCCCGGCCCGCGGGCGCCTGAAGGACACCGGCCCCGGGGCGCTCCCCGGGGGGCTCTCCCGGAGGCCGCGCGCGTTCCCACAGTGGAGGGTCCTGGGGGCCGCGGCTGCTGGGGAGTTGGTGCGGCTTGCGAGTACTCGAGGGGAGCAGCGTGGGGCCGGGCCACTGGAGGGAATGTGCCCGAGGAGCCCGAAAGTAGTGCGGACCGAGCCGGAGGCCGGGGCAAGGTGACAGCCGAAAGCACTTTTCGTCCTTTTGTTTGGGGAAGCGAGAACTGTTGGGGAGTTTAACTTCACTTTGGGCGCGGGGGGGGGGGGTGAGTACGAAATACCGCGAGGACGAGTCTAAACGTCGTCCCGACTCGGAGAGAACTTCGGCGGAGAGCGAACCCAGGACGCCGCTGCCTCGCTCTGTAGGATCGACGTCCCGAAGGACGGGGAGAAGAAGGGGCAAAGTTTGCAGAAAAGCTTTGTTGGCGGAGAGCGGAGGGTTGCGAAGAACGACAAGATTAATGTTGGCCGACTCTGGGATTCCTTTAACAAGTTCTTGCTTAGAGCAGTGCCCTGGACTGCCGAATTCTAGCAGCTCTGCTTTTCTGTGGAAGCCTGGAGAAGGCAAAATGACCAACAAAGTCTAATTTGAAAATCGAGTACTCAGGAGGTTTTCTTTTTTCTTTTTTTTCTTTTCCTGTCTCAGAAGCATCCCTGGAAGACTGATAAACTGTTTTATAGAATTGAACCGTGGATTTTAGATTTTTCATAGGAATTTCGAGATCTTTATAGAACTAGAGAAAAGGAATCTGAAGCTTAGAGAGTTGGAATGTCACTAAAGAACAAAAGACCGGAAATGTCTTCGTGATTAAAGATGGTTAAAGAAGAATCCCGGGATCATTTGTTGTCAAGAAAGTCCTAGAAACAACTTTCAAAGTTCGAGACTGTTAGGTCTTACAGCGTCCTAGCTATTGCTTACGTATGTTAGACCGAACAGCGGTAATCCTCATCGGAATGGGCTTTTTTCCCTTGTTGAAATAGCAAATCTGTTAATTTTATATTGCTCCAGAAAAAACTTGAGCTGTCCCTTTAAGGGGTTCTGCTTTTTCTATTTGTGTTGGCATTTGAAAGATTGTGGAGGCAGAAAACTTTCTGGAATGTCGAAAAAAAAAAAATTGCTGGAACTATTAAATTGAGTATTTCCAAATGTGAGCGCTAAGGGGCGCCAGTTATTTTTTTTTAAACATGAGAAATGTTTGGAGCAAAATGTGTAATATACTCAATAATTTGATCTATATTATGTTTTAAATCTGAATCACAGTAGATCATTTTGCGTGTCATTTCGTGTTCATAATACACTTACCGTATTTATAATATATAGTTATAAACTCAGAACACATTACGTAAAATTATGGGAACAATTTTATTGCATTTCAAAAATGATATGTCTTTTCTGCCTTGGTATATTTTGGAAATTTTAAAATTTTAATAGTATTTGTTAAATTTTCTTTATTTAGTACAGTTTAGAAGGAATCTTTCATTGACATTAAAATGAAATGTGTCCTCACAATATTTAGAATTAAAGTTGCATTAGTCTTTTAATTACAATGCTGAGTTCAATCAAATGACATAGGAGTTTATGAAAAAAATTGAAGGTATTTCACTTTATGTGTATCTTATTTAAAAACATAATTTGAATTTCTCTGATTAGTTCTGAAAGACTTCTCACCTGTGCTTTTATGTTGATCTAAAATCTTTAAGTGATCATTTGGAGTTGTTCCTTGTTAAAAAGTTTCTAACGTTGGCTTCAATAATTTGTAATCTTCCAAATCTAGAATTCCACTTAGGTCTTTATCTCTAACAAAGGTTTGTTCATTTCTCTGTGGTTGGAAATAGTAACTATTTGCCTTTTAAAACTTGGGAGACCACTAGCTGAGGATGATACATTCTAAGTAATTTTTTTTTTTTCTCTTTTAATGTGGTTTACTCCATCTCTTATCTTGGTCTATCTAGAATTTTAGCCTTTCCTCCCCAGGGTAAGTAAAGATTGCTTGTGTCGTAGCTGGGATGTTTAAAATGGACAGCATAATGACTAGGAAGTTTGATTGTTTTTTTATCAGACCAGTACAAACATGCAGGAAGAGGGGCTATTCCTTAGTGTGGAATAAGCTGCTTCCTCTAATTGTTAGCTTTATTATAAACTTAATTTGACTTCAGAAAAATACTGATTTTTGAAATGTATCACGTTTTTTTTGGCCAGATGATTTAATTCTGAAAATTTGGCAACTTGCT
Organism: Canis aureus; assembly: GCF_053574225.1. NCBI lineage: Eukaryota > Metazoa > Chordata > Mammalia > Carnivora > Canidae > Canis > Canis aureus. Next base: position 52,311,177 of record NC_135611.1, read on the forward strand.
TTACCCCTTTGTGACCTGTCATTGTCCAAAACAAATTAATCAGGACTTCTGTTTGTGGTTAGGAATTACGTTTTCCTTTTCCATACGATTGGCGGAAAAATTTTTTCAATTTAGATAAAGTTACATGTTTTAGATAAAGTTACATGTTTTACGTTGATAATCAAGATACTGGACTTAAAATAGGTGTATTTTCTGATAATGAGAAATTTTGAATGATTATTTAGGAATTCTATTTCAATTTTATTTTTATAGTAAGCTTTAAAGAATTTGCTTGTCTGAGAATTTTTGTTTGGCTAGTTACAAATTTGGGAGTTATGTGTGCTAGATTTTTTTAGTTGATTAAAACTTAAATGTTTTAGATTGAACATTTTATTTCCATGCCAAGTTAACCTTTAGCCTATATTTTCACTATGGACACTGCTTTTGGTTTTTGGATTTATTTTTTGGGAGGGGGGAGGTAGGGATTGTCAGACTTTCCTCTTAAGTATCTTCAGTTATTCTTTTAAGTTATGAATGAGGTCTAGATTGGCTCACTCAAATAAAGGACGTAATTTCAGTTGATTCCAATGCTTAAGAATCTTTTGTTGAAGATAAAGATGATTACACATGAAACTGAGGTCTTAAAGCCTTAAACTGCTTTCTGGAGAGAAGTTTCCAAACCGAATCCTGGGACCATCCATGGGAAAGAGTAGTCACTAAAAGAAGTTTTTTATTTAAAAAAGAAAAAACAAAAAAAACTTTCTTTGTCATGAAAATGAATGCAAATTCTGTTTTTATAGAGTATTGCAATTAGAATTGAGAAGGCTACAAATGAAATCAGTTAGACTAAAAAAAAAAAAAAAACCCCATGGGGGAAGGGGATGAACTAGGGATTTTAAAATCAGATGTTGAGTTTTCATTTTTTAGGCAGAGGAAGGTTAAAGCTGCTGATGGGAAAATTAAAAATGCATGGTACGGTTTATAAGTAAAGCTAGCCTAAATCTTTTGTGAATGTTTGAAAAATTAGTGTGTGGCTCAGAAAAAGTGAGCAAACATGTTCAATTACCTTCTGTTTTGCTGATTTGAAAAATGCCTGTTCATTTTCTCATGGTCTTTTAAGAGGGTTGGTAATAGATTTTTCTGACCTCAATTTTCTTACCCTCTCCCTTAAAATGTGGGCAGAAAATATTTCAAATTAAAATTTGCTTTACTAGTTAACGTTTTTCCATATTAATGTTTATTTTCATTATGCATTCAGTATTGAAAGTATCTTATCGTAGCCTCGGTTTTCTTACACTTCAAAATTTTTTTGTAGGGGAAAATCTTGCTTGTCTACCAAAGCTTTGATTCAAAAATTATATGGCTATTTTTTGGTATTGAGAGGAGTTTTGCTGTATAGTTTGTTATGATTTTAGTGTTTTTTTTTTTTTTTTTTCTGGGTCACTGTTGACAGTACTCAATCTCTGTAACAAACAGATTTTATTAAGTTGAAGTAATTGTTCTTTAGGAAGAAAGATTTTGCAGTTGTAAGCTAACCCTTTGAATTAATAGTGATGAGAAGGATAGGATATTTATAATCAGTTATTCTTTTTTTCCTTACCCAGGAGGTGTCACCAGCTCTGTAAAGTAATAATGGAAATGATAACTTGTATCCTAGGTCATTTATTCTACATTCATTCTGTACTTTTGAAGCTTTAACTACCCCTTGGGTAGAATATATACTCAAAATGCATGCACATTCAATGAGGCAGAAGGTGATTCCTTTTTCTTAACTATCCGGTTTACATGTTTTGTAGTAAAAGCTGTACTCCCAAGGATATAACGTAATTAATAGAAATAGGTGTCTTTGCTAATCTCATTTGCTAGTGTGTTTGGTATAAGCACCTTTTCTTAAATGGCTTTGGGTATATAAAATGAAAATAAGTTAATTTGGCTTTTTAAGGTTTTGTACACATTATATTTCTGTTTATTACCCACTCACTTGCCACTGTCCTGGAGCTGACATCAGTGCACTTGCAAAGTGCATCAGTTTTCCATAAGAAAAAAATGGCTTTTTATTTACTTCCTGTGACAAAAGACAAGTGTGCTCCCTTCGTCCCCCAACACATGGATGCATGTTGCACGCGCGTGCACACACACACACGCCCTTTCTTGGAGCATTATTCACGTGCTCCTTTTTTGAAGCCAATATGTTTAGATTTGTAAGCGTTTTGTTTTGTTTTTTGACCTTTTTGGCCTTAATTAATACCAGTGTGATCCTAAGGACAGCTTTTTATAATCTGACTGGAACATCTTTTAATTTATTTGAGAAATTTATTCTAGTTAATACAATTTGGTTTATGATGGTACAATAATAAGCAAAACTTGTCTTTCTCTGTTGGAGATGGAAAATACTTTGCCATTTTTGAGTTTTATTCATTTAATAATTTAGGTGACAGTCCACTGAGCAACTTTCTGCTGTTGGCAGGCCAACTATTATGAAGATATCCAGTGATCTATTTTAGGGCCAAGGGATCAGGATAGTGCAAGAACTTGTGCCAAGAGGTCAGAATTATATTATGCACCAACTTTTTATTTTGTGATTGATAGGACTTCATTATATTTTCTGATCCCTCTCTCTCTCTCTCTCTCTCTCTTTTGACATCAAGCTAGTGTATTTTGCCCTTTCGTAGGAACTTTTAGGGAATGCTTATACCCCTTTTAAAGTTGACATTTCAGTTTTGGGACCCCAAATAGCTAGGTTGTTTGATTTCTAAGTGAGATTTTTACAGCTTTTTTTCATTTAACAGACAGCAAACATAGTATTAAACTTTTCATAGTGAATGCATTTTGTTTTGTTACTGTGACCGTGTTACAAAATTTGACTGTAGATATATATGATCCACTGTGTGTTAGGTACTTCTGTCTATGCATTTATCATTGTACTTCATGTTGTGATATTATTTCTCTTTGTGTGTGTGTACCTTTGTTCCTTGAAGGAGCCCACCTCATAGCCTGGCACATGTACACTATCGGATGTTTGTTGAATTAATAAGTAGGTTGACGTTGTTAGCCTCTCGATTTCTGTTTTCTCTGAAGTATGGGATTAAGCCAATTATATAATAGTTGGTGATAGTTTGGGGCAATTAGAAAAAAAGACACATGTATTTTTTTTAATGATATTTTTTAGAAATCGTACAATATCATTTGCAGTGCGAGTTCTCAAGAAGCTTTTGTCTTCATCTTACTTTAGTACCATTGGTGAGAATGGGAATTAGAAAGATCAAATTGCTTTACTTGGGCAGTCGTTTTCAGCCAGTCCTTACACAAATTATACCAATCCATAAGCAGAGAGAAGCTGTCAGTGCCCATCTCAGCTCTTAAAAGTTTTGGTGTCTGTGGCATTATATAGGTGAACTTTTTCCCTAGTCACTTACCTATAAAAGTCGACAAGTCAGCTGATATGTAGGTCTTGTACTCTGTAAAACACAGTATACGGGAAAGATTCCAGGTCCCTAAGTGCTACTTTGATGTGTTCAGGATAAATAAGGACTATTTGAATGGTTTTAGTTTAGAAGAAAACAGTATAAACATTATGTGGCAGTTACAGTAATTTAACACAAATAATTTTTTAAACACAGGTGTTTCTTTAAGCTAATTCGAAAGTGCCATTACTTAGAGGATGGTTAATAAGAGTTTTTAGCTAACTGAAACTTTTAACCCTCTTAAAAAGCAGTCGTCTTACCTGCTTTAGCCCTAACAATGTTTTAAAGTAAATCTGTCATGAATTTTTAACAAACATATTGCTTGTCGAAGATTAGGATTTATCCAGAATTCTTGTAATTAACGAGCAAATAATTGTACTCAGTGGTTTCATAATTTCTTCAGTTTCGCTAAGCAGCGACTCTAGTTTGAATTTCCAGGAAGCCTATCAGGTCTAGCAAAATTTAAAAAAATTCATGTTTATAATGTTGCCTTATATATTGATTCTAACATACATATTTTGTTAAACTAAATTTTGTGACTAGTGAAATGAATCAATTTTGTAACATTTCTATCATATTATGATAAAGCAGAACTTGTCAGTTTGAATGCTTTTTTAAGAGTACTGAAGTATCAGAAAAATGTCAAAATGCACTTAAATCCGTAGAGTAGTCTCATGTTAACCTGGCCATGATACTAAAGAAAGGGCTTGTGTGTGTACACACATGTAGGCACACCTGTATATGATGGGAGACATGCATTAAATGTGAACTGGCCTTGAATCCTTGAGAGTTGGCGCTAGGGCTGATGAAGTTCTAGAACAAGGATGGTTTTCGAAGTAATAGAATATCTGCTTGGCCCCAGGATTGAAATGATTATTTATTAACAGTGGAAAGGGTCATTATTCGCAGGTCCTAAGTTAAAAGACCTTGCCTTTGGCTTTTGTGCAGGGCAGGTTGTTGTAGAGATTGGGCATGATCATCTGGTCAGTTATTGGGGAACTTTTGGCTTTTACGCTAACTTAAGAGTTTAGAAAACTTTAATAAAAATGCATAATGCATATATATACACACACACACATATTATGTTTAGGGGTGCTACAAAATGCTGGTAAAAAGCAGTTTTATGAAATTTTTATTTCAAGGTTTTATTTATTCATGAGAGGCAGAGACAGAGGGATAAGCAGGCTTCCCTCAGAGTAGGGAGCCTGATGTGGGACTCGATCCCAGGGCCGTGGGATCACAACTTGAGCCACCCAGGCGTCCTGAAATTTTTCTTGGAAACCTTTTTTTCATTAACTCTTACTGTCATTTTATGGGGTCTCAGAATGGTTTTACAAAGAGTATTTGAGATGTATATGTGGAAAAAAAAAAAAACATTTCTTGGATTCAGTTTAGTGTAAGGAAAACTAAAATAATATCAAAAGAGCATTGAACTTCAGAGCTGCAAGGGACCTGAGAGGGGAAATCTTCACATTATAGGTGTAAGAACTGAGGTCTAGAGAGGTGACTTTGCATCTCAAGGCAAGGAGCATCGGAGTTGGAGCTTGATCCTCGGTTCTACCTTATGATCTTTTTGGTGAAGCTGTTACTCCATAGTGGAACTAGAGAAGAAAAACCCAGAATAGTTTTATGTGTTAAAAAACTGCTGTGTTGCCTTAGGTCACGAACATGAAGACAAAAAGTAAGTGGGAATTTTGTTAATTTGTGCTATGCTGGACTTGAGCAGATACTGGTCAAATTCGTGGAGCCAGAATTTTTTTTTTAAAGGTAAATTTTTTTGATAGTTAAGAGGCTAAAAATGAGAAAGTAAGGGTGTTTAGAGGATTTCAGCTCATTCACTTAAACTTGTTAATAACCATAGGTTAGTCTTAATTCTTTGGTAGGGACAAATCTAGTGTGTATTTACTATTATTGGTGGTATTATTATTATTACTCCAGTTGCTATTTTTAAAGCCATTCAAGGAAACCTAACATTTCTGACTGGAAGATATAACATAAAGGTTTATTATTGCTAGGTGATTCAAGTCAGGAATATACACTTGGTTCACTTTTACATCAGCTTAGGGTAGTTAGTACCATAGGTAGCAACTCTGTAAATAAAGAGTGACTGTCAGGAGGTGGATGGTGATAAATTGAATGGAAGAGGGAGCTGTACTAGTTGCCGCCGCATCCCATTCTTGATACCAATATCCGATGGATCAACTGATTCTTTAAAGTATATTTGAAAATAATTAAGTATAAACTATAGTCCTTGCTTGCTGTGTTACAGTACTTTTATCACTGAGAGAATTGTTACATGGTAGGTAAATAAATTTTTTAAGAACTAAAATTTCATACCAAAGCCAAATATAAGGTATTTGGAAATTAACTGTACCTAGTTCTTACTATTGTTGCTGCTACCATCGTTGCATTGAGGTTCCAATTTGTCATGACAGGTATTCACGTGTTAACTGTGTAATATGTGTATATATACATATGAACATGTGAGCCAGCACAAAGATAAAAATGATTTTGTGTTTCTGTCCATACACTAACGAGACCGTGTTGCAAGTAATAAGAATTTTTTGGCCAGTAGACATGAGATCTAATCATGAGTTGGCAGTTAACTAGTTTGGTGATCTTGGGCAAGATATCCAACCTCTCTGAACCTCAGATACTTCATGTGAAAATGGAATTAATAACTGCCCTGTCAACTTCAAATTAAGATATTTGGAGAGTATTACCTGCAAAAGAACTTCAGAGACTGTAAGGTGGCATCATCTAATTTTTGTTGATATTTTTAGGTTTTTGTTAGGATGGACAAGGAGATAAGCAAGGCAGCTTTGTAGAGGATGAAAGAAGAAAAGAAAAACGGTGTAATTTATCCATATGAGTATCTATTAGTTTTTATTTTCATGAGAATTACTCACTGCTAGCATTCTGATAGTTGAGACAAAGTACCTTTGAATTGAAATACCTAATATTTTTTGAGAAGTAGGATCTGACTTGATATTAATAGATGGTAGAATTTAATGAGGTGATTCAATTAATGAGGGAGGGATTTAATGAGGGAGGATGGAGGATGTTCCTCGAGAAGAGAAAGTGCTGTATGTCAAAATAGTGGTGATGGGAGATTGAAAGATTTTCAGAAAGTGTGTTTAAACTGTTAGTTGGAATGGCAAACGCATGCAAAGGAGAGTTAGAGTTAGGAGCAGAGCCAGCATCCTAAGTTCGGGCTCTACCATGATGGGCCTTGAATGTTGGGATGAACAGCATGAATTCTATTCTGAGTTTTGTAAGGAGAACCAGTCAGTGGAAGGCTTGTATTATTTTGGGGTGTCATAATAAACTGTTTGAGGGACCAAGTAACAAGAGTGTAGAATATATGAGTCTAAGGAAGTAGAAATTGGATGCATTATGAAAGGTTAAGTGGTTAGGTAACTTTTAAATAGTTCTATTTTTATTAAATATTTTAAGAAAATACATTTTGAGTTTTATATATTTTAGGTCTAAGCTCTCTTTAGACTTTTTTAAAGAATGTGTTATAGCTACAAATAAACATAGAAAAAATATTTTCCTTACCCACAAGTTTTTATGTTAATCCTGAGGTATTGGGAACATGTGGAGCTCATTTGTATAGCTGTCAGCTACAATTTTGGTTACTTAGAATTAAGCTTATGTGTGAATTAAAGAGAATTGAAGAAACTCTTTGCATTTGGGGTGTCTTAGAAATTCTTGAATTGATATGAGTTGGAGGAAATTTTGTCCCAGTTTCACTCATCTAATATTGTTGAATCTGGATGTGTTACTAAATACGAAGATTTTTGAGAACTTCATTATTTTCATCATCTATTGTACTTTATTTAACTATTTTTTATGTTGATTGTTTTAATTGCAGGTATCTTGACATTCCATTTCTGTGTATTTATGTATCTCTTAAAAACTAGCATTTTCCTTTATAGCAACATCACACTGAATAAAATGGATTGGTCCTACACTTAATGTAATAACCAGTCCATAGTCAGATTTCTGTAGTTATCCCCAAAATACTTTATTTATTTATTTATTTATTTATTTATTTATTTATTTATTTATTTATTTATGAGAGATAGAGAAGCAGAGAAAGCTACAGAGATAGCAGGAGCTGGGAGGAGAGAGAGAGAGAAAGAGAAGCAGGTTCCCTTCTGAGCAGAGAGCCCAACACAGGGATTGATCCCAGGACCCTGGGATTATGACCTGAGCCTAGGGCAGATGCTTAACCCACTGAGTCACCCAGGTGCCCTCCCCCCCCCCCCCAATATTTTTTTATAATTGGCTTGTTCAAGCAAGAGTCTGACTCAGGACCCCACTCCTTGAATCTGGTTGTTATGACTTTACATCTTTTTAATTTAGAACCATCTTTTTTATGGCACTGCTATAACTTCCTTATTGGAATTGTTCTTTTATGCTCTGTATATCTAGTGCTTGGGAAGTTAGGTTTAAAGGATGAAATAGATTCAAGTGTGCATCAAATGTGATGCTATGCACTTGATTTTGCCTCAGGCTGGGGGCACCTTACCTGGTTCCACAATTAGTGAAATCTGGGTTAGTGTGGTCATAGACTGATCCTCCCTCTGTAGTTAGGTAAATCTTTCTTTCACCAGCAGGTAATATATTGCTATTCTGAAAATAGTTCCTAAATGGAAAAGCCAGATAGATGCTCACTCTTAATTATTGGTTGGTTCTCGAAGTTAAGTGTGGGTTCGTAGTTGCCTCAAATGGTGACTAATGAAAAGGTTTTATTTCTAAGTAGTTGCAAAATCTCTACTGCAAAGTTTTTCTCCTTAAGAACTCTTAATGGTAAGGAGGTTATGTTCCAGCAGATGGAGATACTAGTACATAAAAGACAGTGTTTAGTGATTAAAATTTGTTGAGAAATAACCCTTTCACCAGAATAGGAAGTTTTTTCCTTTAAATTGTAAGAGGAGAGTTGCTCAGGAATATGGGAAATAACAATGATTAAATTTAATATTTAGCAGTATCCTGTAGATCAGTTGTGATATTTCTTTAAAGAACTCTTTTTTTTTTTTTGTTTTAAGAAACCATGTGTTAGTATGTTGACTATAAAATGTGACTGGTTTATTTTTTTTATTTTTTTGTTTTTTAAAGATTTTATTTATTCATGAGAGAGAGAGAGAGAGGCAGAGACACAGGCAGAGAGAGAAGCAGGCTCCATGCAGGGAGCCCGACGTGGGACTCGATCCTGGGTCTCCAGGACCATACCCTGGGCTGAAGGTGGCGCTAAACTGCTGAGCCAACCGGGCTGCCCAAAATGTGACTGGTTTAGAACATTCCATTGAGTATAGCAATTTTCTGAAATACCGTTTCTGCCTTTATAGCTGAGTTGTTTGAAGGTCTTTTGTTTGTTTTAGTGTAGGTCTGAGTCAAGTCTGTTGAAAAGTATTCTACTTGTATATTTTCTTGGCAGTTCTAAAGTCTGTATTAACCAGGCAATTGATTTGTTTACTAATGTAAAACAGAAAAAAAAGTATCTGTGCCATAGTTTACTATTACATGTGACATGAGGAGAAAGTTCTTTTGGGGATTATAGTGTTATTGTAGTAATAAAAAATTATCAGGAGTAAAAAAGGAAATCTTATCTCGCTTTATTGTGGTTTATAGCATTCCTTATCAGGGTTTTTTTTTTTTTGTTAGGTAAATATATATCTTAAAAATACGGCCTGCAATTGTTAAAGAAACATTGCTTATTTAAGTTCCTTCTTAGGTAGGATTTGGAAATATGAGTTTTTGTTAATAACACATTTAAATTATATTTTCTAAGTTGTTATTTTGAGCTTTTTGATTGCCAAATCAGTTGTAAAATACTTTCCTTCCTTTAATCACTTGAAATTGAACTCAGACATGAGAGAACTGTTTATAAGTGGAAGACAAGAGAAGATACCAACTGTGATACCTTTGCAGAAATGATAGTAACTTGCATTTTACTCCTTTCTCCCCAATGTTCTTTATTTTTTGCTATTCATAAAATGTAGAAAATTGAAGATGCAAACATTTTCAGCTCACCTTTGATAGTGGTGTGGTTTGTGGCCTCTGAATCTTGGGAAAGGTGGTGATGGGGGCAGAGAGGTGTCATAACATATTGTCTCTGAACCTTAATGTGAAGTATTTTTTGGGAAAAGCTTTTTCCCTGAAAGTTTTTGTGTATACATTTGAAAAATTGTTTCTTATAGTCATTTTAGAGATATGAGAAACATAAATTTCTTCATTCTAATAATCATTGTGAGATGTGTTGTTATAAAGAATTAAATACATTGGTTTTATTCCTATAACAAGTATTCTTCATTTCATGAAAAAGAACTAAACTGTATCAATTAAAAAAGCAAGAATTTCTCATAGTTCAGTGATAATCACTCTTAACATTTTGGTGAATTTCATTCTTGTCTTTTTCCTCTTTTCTATTTGTGGATAAAACAAAATTGTGATCCTGCTGTGCTATCCATTTTGTGTGTTTGTATGCGTGTAAATCTGTCATGAGCATGTTCACCTGCCATTTCCTTTTCTTTGACAATATAGTTTTATGTTAACATAGTCATCTTATAGAGGTATATTATAGTTTACTTACCTGTTCCATTCAACATTCACTTTGTTTTCAGTAAGCTTGTGTGATATCAAATGTTTTCGGAATTTGATTACTTGCTGTTTAAAAAGCCTTATCAGAAAAAAAAATAAAAATAATAAAAAGCCTTATTAGGTTACTACATATTTTAACAGCCCTGTGAATACCAGGCTCTTTTATTTTTGCAGTGTATTTAATTGGAAATCAACATTTTTATATCGCATTCCAGTAGAAAGTGATTACTATTACGTGCCATTTAATTTTTGAGTAATGTCAAAGTTGCATATTTCACTTTTTTTTAATAACTTGACATGCTTATTTGAAATTTTTTATTCACAAGTAAATTTGAATACATTCTATGTCTAATCAATCTATGAGGTATGCAACAAACCTTTAAATTCATTCCTTACCTCCAAATTGAGTAATAGGGTAGAGAGTATGAAAAGAAAGTAGTGTAAAGCAATGTAACCCAAGAGAGGTTGAAAGACTGGTGTTAAGATCACGTTAGGCTGGGGAGATTATGGAATGTTTAGGAAAAGAGGTAAAATTTCACCAGGCTCTTGCAGGACAGATAGGATTTAAGTGGAGAAAAGGCAAGGTAGTAGTGTTTGAGACACGGGGACCACTGTCCTGGAATGGGAGGACATTCTGGGTAGGAGAAGGAAAGTAAATTACTCTGTGTCTTTTCTGTAAAAGCTTTAAATTCCTGGAAAGAGATTTCATCCTGTTAGTAATGGGAGACCCATTTAAAGGTTTTCCTTTTACATCTTAGTTTTTTTCCCCCTCTTATCTGCCTCCATATTTCTGTTTAGTATGGATTAATGTGGTAGATTGCTCTGCCTATTGCATATTTTTAGACTCTGGACTTATTTCCCACCTTCCCCCACCCCACTATTTTGCCTCTTAATGTCTATTTTAGCTTTATTTTTTAAACCTGTGCATTTTTAGTTTTGCTTTCTATTTTGTTGTACTTTAGTACATTTGGATATACTTAATTCACTCTTTTTATGATACCATTTAGTTTATTTTTTTCTGTTTGTGTCTGTTGGGGATTGTATTGGGTTTAGGTGCCTGGAAGAAGGAGGTTTATCTGGATTAGTAAGTGTGTGATTTATAGAACTGGTGAGTCTAAGGCTCTACACCATAGATGGGTTGCTAGCATATCTTGCCCTGTATGTATGACGAGAGTTTTTGCCATGCGCCTGCCCTTCATCATCCTCTCCATTTGCTTTTGCTCTAATGGCTTGAAAGACCTATCAATCTTAGATTAGAGGGGAGAGATGGAAGATTTGTTAATTTAACTCCGAATTGAGGAAGGCTCTAGGGAAAGTGTTTGCAAAGTGTGTTCCATGTAATACTGGCCTCGTGAGGTAGTTTGAGAATAAAAGTAGTCAAAGAAGTGCTGCATATTCTTTTGTGAATTCAACATGTTGGTAACATGTTGAATATCCAGGATCTTCAATAAAAGAAGCTAATAACTTGGTTTAATTGAGTATTTTCTGAAATTACTTGGTAAGGAATGCTTTTTTCCTTTTCTTTTTCTTTTTTTCTTCTTAGAACTAGTGGTCTGAGGCTACGTTATGATAAATGTTAGAGGATTATAAAGAGTTGTGGATCCCAGGGAGAAGAGGGTTAAAATAATCATTGTTTGGGGATCTTAATTAATTTTGGGTTGAGAATACTGGCTCAAGTCAAATCAAAGTACTCTTTGAAGAAGATAGTTACATTTCATTTAGTTTGGGATTATTTCAAATTCCATCTTGAAGAAAGCAGGAATAAGTTTGCTTTCTGACTTTATATAACAATTGTGCAAATGGTTTCTATGGTGAATTTTGTTTAATTCAAATTATGTTATTTACATAAAAATTTAGACTTGCTGTTTTTATTTTTATTTATTTATTTTTTTAAAGATTCATTTTTATTTATTTATGATAGAGAGAGAGAGAGAGAGGCAGAGACACAGGCAGAGGGAGAAGCAGGCTCCATGCCGGGAGCCCAACGCAGGACTCGATCCCGGGACTCCAGGATTGCGCCCTGGGCCAAAGGCAGGCGCGAAACCGCTGAGCCACCCAGGGATCCCCAAGACTTGCTATCTTTTAAAAAATAATTTTCTAAATGAAAGAAAACAGAATTTTGACAAACATAAAACTTAAGAGTGCTTTAAAATAGATAATGCACAGAGAAATAATGTTGATCTAACATATGCCTGGTTTAAGTCTAAAATTTTTAAGTTAGGAACTACTGAATTGTTAGATGAAGAGGAATTGTTAAATTTTGAACAGAAAAATATTTATCTTTTAGATTGTTAAGTAAACATTGAGTTGCAGTGATATAGTAGTTTTGTAAGAGCTGTAAGTCAGTAATTGAGTTTTTTCTGTGAGCTTAGATTTTAATCTATAAGATATTTGTTCTCTTTTTGTTACAGCAATTAGTCATAAAATGAAGCTCTTAAAAAATGAAGTTTTTTTTTTTTTTTGGTATACCTTTTTATTGGAGTTTGATTTGCCAACATACAGTATAAGACCCAGTGCTCATCCGGTCAAGTGCCCTCCTCAGTGCCTGTCACCCAGTCACCACCCCCCCCCCCACCTCCCCTTCCTCTACCCCTTGTTCATTTCCCAGAGTTAGGAGTCTCTTATGCTTTGTCTCCCTCACTGATATTTCCCACTCATTTTCTCTACTTTCCCCTTTAATCCCTTTCACTATTTTTTATGTTCCCTGTATGAAATGAAGTTCTGAAGACATTTAAAATTAGCGGTCTTTAAAGAAGGGTAAGTGTAAGGGTGGATGGTGGAATAATAGCATTTCATCTGGAAGGCCCAACAGATTTTTGTTAAAAACATTTTTTTCTAGTTCAGAGAAAAGCCTATGATTCAGGGATTTGAGGTTGGAATGGATCTCTGATCACAGTTCCATCTTTCTGTTAAATATGTAAGTGCAGTTCATTTACTAAGGGTATGAAGCTTTACAGATTAGAAACTGCTGGCTTCAGGAATGGTAATTGATTTGGTTCTCATGACAGAAATATGTCTGTAAGTGGTATCATTAGCCAGCCAGAGAATACCTTTGGGCCTGATCCCCTCTATGGAGAATGAATGTCATGACTGATAATTTATGTACTGTGACTACCTTCTAAAGTGAGTAGTCATAATAATAATTATTATTGTTACTATTATTATTTTGAGAGAGGGAGAGGAGGGGAGAGAGAGCATCATAAGTAGATTCCATGCCCACATCTCACAGCCCTGAGATTATGACCTGAGCTAGGATCAAGAGTTACATGTTTAATCGACTGAGCCACCCAGGAGTCCCTTTACCCAAGATGTTTTTTAACTTTTCCTATAAATAAGAAAAAAAAGTAAGCATCTAATGCATGCAGTGATATTGTCATTAAACTGATGTTAAAGACAAAAGGTTCTCTTAGGTTCATTTTCCAGCCAGCTGACCCTAGGTCTAGATACAATTTAGTTTATGTTTGCAAAGGAACTTCTATGTTTTTTTACACAATATTTTATTTTACACAATATTTTAAAGTCATAGGTTAGAGTAGAGTAAGGTCTCCCCCCCCCCCCCCCCCCTTGTAGGTTTAGGTCATTTGCCCTAGAATAATGAGATAAAAGTCTAAGAGATAAGGGAAAATGAGAAGGCCACTTAGCGTCGTCAAAATGCTCAGTTCAGATTATCTGTCATTGCTAGACTTAGTATTTGGGCTTGTATGTGGTGATATCCTGTATATGTTGTATAGACTAATTAAGTTTATATAAATTTTGAAGGGTGATATGTAGGAGAGATGTCTTCAGAAAACATTTCATGTTGTTCCATGAATTCTGAGTAAAAGAAAAAAGAAAAGGGGAAGAGAGTAGAAAATAAGTGGATCCCAAAAGAAAATAACAGTAATTAGGGAAGGTGAAAGTGAGATCTGAGTTAGAAAATCCTGAGTTTTTAGGTTATAGAAAAATTCATTTATTTTACTGGGTGGTAAGGAACATGAGAGTCTTATTTTTCACATATCATTTTTATTCAAGGACTAACACCTTTGATTTTCTTATTGAAATATATAACTGGACATCATAAGATATGCCACATTGGTGCTGCAGGTGTGTCTCAAGTTCAAATTTATACAAAATTTGGGGCAGCCCTGGTGGCCCAGTAGTTTAGCACCACCTTAGCCCAGGGCCTGATCCTGGAGACCAGGGATTGAGTCCCACATCAGGCTCCCTGCAGGGGAGTCTGCCTCTCCCTCTGCCTGTGTCTCTACGACTCTCTCTCTCTCTCTCTCTCTCTCTCTCTCTCTCTCTCATAAATAAATAATAAATAAAACCTTTAAAAACAAAACAAAAAATCAAATTTATACAAAATTTTTAGCTATTTTATCTGTGGATGTTAAAGCTTTGGAGCAAGTAGTAATAATTAAGAGGAGTCTCAAAGTGAAATCTTTGATTTTGTGAATCAAGAGTCTTTGGTTATTAATGCTGTTATTTATTGAATAACAAGTACATGTATCCTGACAGTGTAAGCCAGAAAAATGATGTAAATGTGAGCCAAAAAAGGCATGTATTTTTAGAACGCTAGCTATAAAGAGAAATACCTTGTTATGAGCATACAATTTTATATAACTAAACAGCTGAAATGAAAGCTTTATGAAATAATGTTTGTGTTACTTAACCTATGATGTAGTGTTTTCTTGCTCTATGTCATTTATTTATTTATTTTAAAGACTTTGATTTTTTTAAAGATTTTATTTATTTAATCATGAGAGACACTGAGAGACAGGCAGAGGCACAAACAGAGGGGGAAGCAGGCTCCGTGCAGGGAGCCTGATGTGGGACTTGATCCTGGGTCCCCAGGATCACGCCCTGGACTGAAGGCAGTGCTAAACCATCGAGCCACCTGGGCTGCCCAGATTTATTTATTTTAGAGAGAAAGCGTGTGTCCAGGTGGAGGGTTTGAGGGTGAGGGGGAGAGAGAATTTCAAGCAGACTCTTTGCTAAGTGGGGAGCTTGACACGGGGCTTGATAGCACAACCCTGAAATCATGACTGGAGCCAAAATCAAGAGTTGGACGCTTAACTGAGCCACCCAGGCATCCACATTCTGTGTCATTTAAAAAGTGCTGGTTGTGACTAATACTATAGAATAATTATTTTAAAATACTATAGAATTAATAGGTTATGCCTTGTGTAGTTTTAGGAAAACTGATGTTGACTCCTGCTATAACTTAGTTTTCAACAAACTTTGTTTTTTTTAATCTACCACTTTGCTGAGTGCTGTGGATACCAAAATGAACTAAGCCATAGTCCAGCACTTAAGGAGCCATGTAATAGTATGGAGAGAGAAATAAACTGCAGTATAGTGCTTTAACTGCTGTGGCAAAGGCGTACACCAGTTAAGATGGAAGGGATCACATTTTCTAGCAGAAGATGAAAATTTCTTCAAGGTTCACATATTAAATAACCTGATAATTCCTCTGATTATAGGTTTCATTTAATGTAAAATTTAGTTCTCTTTTTTCCCGTGAAAGTTCTAAAATGGATACTATCAATTTTACTGGAATAAGAGATTTCTGAGTTTTCGACATAAAAACCAAGTTTGTAAACATGAATGTTATAATTTTATAGAAAATATTTTAAAAATAATAAGTTTTACAAACAAGTAATATTGTGGTTTTAATTATGTCATTGTTATTAGACTTAATGCCTTTATTTGGAAAATATTATTTTTCTGACTTTATTTTCCTTCCAAACCTCATATTATGATTTACTCAGAAAGTGAAGTTAAGTAGAAGTGTTATATAAGTATAAACATATCTTATCTATATCCATGTATCCATCTTACAATATCTTTGACCATTGGCTGTTTGCCAGGTAGTGAAAGTTAGCCTGCAGAGCAAATCATGAACTTATAAAAAAGATGGATACTTAATTATCTAACACTTAAAAAGTTATTTTGTCATTTTATTGAAATTTGGAAATATTCCCGGTGTTAACTTCTTATCTTGTGGTTAATGCACTCACAATAATACTGAATATAAAAATTAGGAGTTTGAATTTTATCCAAAAAAGTTTGGAGCATGGCATTTCTATAGAATTTAGGTTCTGTGAGTTACAGAATTGTTACAGTTTTTCCTGTGAGTGATGTAGGCTACTACATCAGGTTGAGGAAGCTAATGTCTGAGTGGATGTGGTGGTTGCCTTAGAATGATTTTGCCGTTAGCAGTGAAAAATGTTTTTCTTATAGTTCTTGTGCAGCAGGCCATGGAGTAAAGCACATTTTTATAATAAAGGTGATGAATTTAATCGCAAACTGGCAGCCAAATGGAAATTGCAGACCTTGATACTGGGAGAAAATTGCCTATAAAGCAACTCTTGAGGGAACAGGCTTTAAATTTATCCACCCATTTCGACATTGAGGAGAACATAGGAATCACAGGATATTTTGCTTGGCCTGCTTAGTTCAGATGAATGACACTTGAGTGTTCTATTTAAGAGCTAAAGATGGTTGGTTTAAAGTTGCTTACACTTTGTATGTTAAAACCTTAACCACATATATTTTTATATTTCATTAAATATCTAAAACATTGCCGACTTTTCATATTTCAGCACATGATATGCCTAATGAATTGAAATCCATTTACTGTATTTATGGTGATACGCTGTATAATTTATGTTTCTGCCATTTGTATGATGAACTAGACTTAAAGGGTGCAGAATACTCAGGTGTTTATAAGTAACATTCGATTGATAAAATGTCATATAAACTATGAGTCTTAACTGTTTTATATCGCATTTAAATAGTTTATGTTACAAAATTTAAACACAGTGGAAGTATTTCTATTATGGGAAGTCTGGGCTTTGTCATTTTTTACCCTAGGTGACTAATGCTTGTCATTTCTTAGAATAATCTAACCCTTGACTCAACATACAGTCTTTAGAGTGTAATCCTGAATCTTGGTATCTTGTACCATGCTTTTTGGGGCACACTTTCTTCCCATGGTACACATATTTGTTAACAAATATCTGTGTCCAAATTCAGAGGATTATTTGTGACTATTGGAAAGTGAGACCTATTCGAAGGTTGGTAAATATTAAATGAAAAATGCTAATGTAAAATAACAAACATAATATTTCTTAGTATACTTTCTGAAACTGTTGGGAAACTAAAGGGAATTGAGGGTTACTTTTAAGAGGTTATTAGATTTTACTTGGATGCATAACCATGATTAATAGATTATATAATGTACCATGCTCCCTAGAAAATTTAATAGGACTATAGCTGTGGTAAGTCTATTTTCTTTAAATACAGAATAATAGAAATATTTAATTTGGAAGTAAATGTGGGAAATCAATATTTGATGGTTGAAAGAATAGAAGGAAGAAAAAAAAAAGTTGTACAGATTCTCTATATTTAGGAAATAGTTTATTGAGGTTGTGCACATGGACTGAATGTATGAAAACCTGCAAGAAACAGTATTACTTCTTGTTAAAATAAGTTCCAGTACTTTCATTTAAGTTACTTAAAGTGCTAGATTGTAATACATCTATATTGAGAAGTCAGCCTACATGTGATGTTGAAGATAAAGTAGAATACCTAGCCATCTCTGAAATTTGCAAAGTTTAAAATAAATCAGCACTTCCAGGGGCTCCTGGGTGGCTCAGCTGGTTAAGCATCTGACTCTTGATTTTGGCTCAGGTTATGGTCTCAGAGTCATGAGATCGAACCCCACATGGGGCTCCACACTCAGTGCAGAGTGGGCTTCTCCCTCTGGCTCTGTTCCTCCCCCAGCTCATGCTCTCTCTTGCTCTCTCAAATAAATAGATAAAATCTTAAAATAAATCAATCCCTCTCTTTTCTTATCACTGATACAGATGCTTTGTCATTTGGTTTATTTGGCTTATATAAGCTGTGGCAAGTTTAGAATTCAGAGATAGAGCCTAAAGATAAATACTCTTTAAGCTAGGCCTTTGTGAGAGAAATACAGTATAGTTATTTTAACTCCTATTTCTGATCCAGTAAATCAATATGTGGAAAGCTATATTTTCAATTTCAGAAAAAAATTAAAATTTTTAACGTATAAGATGAAGCTAGAATAAGGCATATGGAATATTTATGCATCGTATACATATGTAAGAATTAATATATTTTAGTAATATTTAATGTTTTACATAATGTTATACATATATATGGGAGTATACAACATGTGTAATTCATATATATTTTACTGATAGAAGTATTATATGTGTATATATGTATATACATATATATATATAGTGCTTATTAAAATTACCACTTTTCTATAGCAAGATGGCTACAATTTATAATGATTCTGAATTCCAATTTCACTGTTACTAGTGGTGGGTTTACTTTTCTAAAAGGATTTTTTTTTTGGTGATATGTTTAAATTCACATCCAAATCTACTATTGTGATAAATGTAGACACAATTTAGTTCAAGACTGTTTATGCCAGAGTCTGAAACACTTGAAGCATCTAAGTTGTTCTGAAACGATTTTAGAATCATGTGTTTGAATAGTCACATCACTGAATTAGCTCAAGTAATGGATTGTCAGAGCAGAGTGAAATAAGGGGAGTGTTTACAGTAATACTGGGGTTTCAAGATGACAGTATAAGATGTTATTTTTTTCATATTGTTTAGTTTGTTTTTGTTTAGACAACTATTTTAAGTTATTAAATTGTAGTTATGCAAATACACATTTACAGGCCAAATTGTTTCTCCAGCGTTTCTTCCCCCAAATTATTTATTTGAGGCTAAAGTAATTTTAAACTCCAGAACAGTGGTTAAACCAGAACAGGTCAGATCTGGATGCAAAGAGCTCTTTTACCTTTTTTAAAGTGTGTTCTGGGAAAGTGCTGTAGAGAATATTTGCTCCAGGTATTTAAGACTCATTTTTAACAAGCTGAATGTACTGTGGTATTTGTTTTTTTTTTTTTTTTTTTAAGTTTTTTTAATTTATTTATGATAGTCACACAGAGAGAGAGAGAGAGGCAGAGACACAGGCAGAGAGAGAAGCAGGCTCCATGCACCGGGAGCCCGACGTGGGATTTGATCCCGGGTCTCCAGGATCGCGCCCTGAGCCAAAGGCAGGCGCCAAACCGCTGCGCCACCCAGGGATCCCTACTGTGGTATTTGTATTAGAGTAGTTTGACTGTTAGAGGAGGTGCTTAGTAAAAGTGAGTTGGAGAAATTAAACTGTATCTTTGTTGCTTTCTACTTGCACTTTGCCATGTATGATTAATTGAGAAGTACTTTGCACAGTTTTATTGGTAGGTGCCTTTTCTCTGTGTCTTTTATGCCTCTAGAGTCTGGGAAAAGACCAGATTTTAGGTAACATATTCATCAAATCAGCAGATAGTTCTCTTTACAAGATACGTGTCAAGATAACAGCATTTGTAGAATACATGGTTTTATATCACAATTCTCATTAGTAATGATGATATGGACATACTTAAGCTTATGTATCAGGTACTTTTTATAAATATATATTCATTATCTCATTTAATCTTTACAGCAATCCTGTGAGCTGGAAAGAAGTCTGATTTTTAGATGAAATGGAGGCAGATTGAGATATTACAATAGTCTTTTTTCAAAGATTACATTTTCAGTAGTTTCTCTTTGTCATTATTTACAATTTTCTAGTCAAGTGTTCAGTAAGTTTTTTAAAAAGTAAGATTTTATGTGACTTGTAAGCTGTTATTAGGTTAGTTCTGTGCAGAGACCTGGAGACAATGTTTTTCTTGAGTTGTCCTCCTTTATATATACATTACATTAAATTAATTTTAGTTGCTGTCACTACAACTGTAAGAAAGGTGATGATGGTCTGTTGTGTCAATAGCTTGCTTTGACATTGTCATTCTTTTCATAAGAGAAAAAAAAACATCACAGCATATTCAGAATGTAGGAAGTATATTAAGTTGCTTTCAAAGCTTGTTCCATTTAACAATATTATGGAAGTGGGTTCACTTTTAAGTTTTATATTCCGATGTGCCTCTTACTGCAGGTTACTAATGGCCCCAGATGCCTGTGAATTGGCCTGGTTTTGAAAAATTTTGTGGCCTTTTCTACTTCCCCGCTTAAAATCTGTGCTGAGGAGTCCTAAGGTACATCTTACTCTTCTGTTGCCTATGAAATTCTCTAACAAAAGATGATATATCTATATATATCTATCTACATATATCTGTCTATATTGCTATACTTTTTCTAGTAGTGTTTGGTTTTAAACAACAATTAGGGAGGAATTCATTTTTAGTGAGTGGATTACATTCATTTTCCAGTGTGATGGGGTTTGTGGAGTGCTGTTTGAAATAGGTTACTTTTAGATTTTGATTTGTATCAGTAATTTTACACTTGCCCCTACTAAGGCAGGCCTCGGTGAAGATAGAATTTCTGTTCTTAGAAATTCTGTTCTTTATGAACTTTCTTTCCACAGAAAACTTGTATTGGTTTTAAGAAACAAATACCTAATTTGCATAGTAACTTCTGTATCTTTAAACTTTAGTGTGCCGACCCAAAAATACACAACTCTTCATTGACCTCTGCCTTTGAGAAGTTTTTAGTAAATGAAAAAGTACCATGATTGAGAAAAACAGAACCATTTGCTTAGATAATTATAGGCATTACTAAAAATAGCAGTCCAGTACAGAAATGAGATTAGGAGTCAGAAAACTACAGTTTGGAAAAAAATCCTTGAGGGGGACAGAAGCATATATTTTAAGCATTTTTCGTGTATCAGGTCCATTAACGTAAGTATGTATTATTAGAGTGATAAATACCATGTTTTTTCCACTTATTTTACTTTCCTTCATAATAATTAAAGTGAGGATTTGCATACCATGAATCCAGTTTTCCCTAGTATGATCTTTTCTACTGTGGAACCAAAAGAAACCATAGAACTCTGGCTTACTCTAAAAAAATTATTTTGTCTAGTGTTCAGGTTCAAGTATTTATATCTCAGGACATTTAGCCTCATCTGTCAATGACTTCTAGCTCTTTGATTAAAGGTTATTTACATAGAAACCAGTGCTTACTACTAGAAGAATTACGATGGCAGGAACCATGTTGCTTACCAGGGTGACCCTAGCACCAAACACAGTGCGTGATACCATAGAAAAATAGAACATACTCAGTCAATAATTGTAGTTTGAGTACATATTATGTGCCAGAGACTTTGCAAATATTATTCTAGTTGAGGTTTTTTTTTTTTTTTTTTTTTATGAAACTCAGAAGTTTGGGTCTGGAGTTATCTTAGATAATCCTTACAGGTGAGAGTAAATATAGACCATGTTGGAGGATATGCTGCTAGACCCTGCCAGAGCTTAGATGAGACTATCATTCTAGTTTTAACTTTCTTTCTTTTCTTCATTATTGTATGTATCTCTCTACTTGTCTCTATTATATCTTTTCCCATCTTTTCTGTCTGGCTTTTACTGTATTCTATACTCTTCCCATCTTTTCCCCTCTTTTCTGTCTGGCTTTTTCTGTATTCTATCAATGCTTTTCCCATTATCAAGATGGAACAATAATGTTCGAGAGGCAGTGTGATATGGAGGCCTAAATTTGGATCCTGACCTTTACACTTACAAATTATGTCATCTTTGGTAAAAAGTATTCAATCTCCAGATCTTAGTCTCTTAACTATGAAATGGAGACGTGAGCAGTGCTTATCTTTAAGGAAATGGGTCTAACCAGATAATAAAACATTGACCTCCAGGGCAGACTTTGAAGGGCCACTTATTGCTTAGAAAGAAGTTAGATCTCATTACTATAAATTCTGTTTGAGAGATGCTACCATTACCACCACCAGCTAACTGTGTGTCATTCTCAGTATAGTACATTGCTGAGACATTTAAATCAGCCCTGACAAAGGTTTAGATAACAAGAGAAGTAGAGTAACAGCTGGGTAATTTCTTTACAGAGGGGAATTCATTTTAAACTGTCTTCTATAGAGATGCCTCCTTGTGCCCTGCTCTAATGTCTGGTTGGCTTGCTTTCTAGGGGGGCTTTGTCAAACATATCTGCTCTTAGAAGACCAGTCTTGAGTTGGAATGTGAAGTCCAGAGAGAGTAGGAACTCTTTTTTTACCTGAATTCTAGTTTCCTGTTTGAGGACTCCCATGTTCCTTGAATAATTACTCTTGAGAATGTCTGTCTCTTAACCATATAAACTCTATGAGCACTGAATACAACATAATACTTCTAATATTTGTCTGACTTACTGAGATTGTTATAGGATGATAGTATGGAATAAAAGTCCAGTAAAAGCTAAAATTCTTACTTTGCCATAGGAAATATATTGAAGTCCTTCTTTGAGGTCATAATTGGATGAGTACTTCAAGTATTGTTTTTGCTCACTTTGTGATGGAGCAAGGCCCATGTCTGTTTTTGCATATGACTATATCCCTAGGGCCTTTGCCAGTTCCTGACTCATAGTAGGTATACACTACACATTTGTCGAATGCATATATGAACAACCAGTATCTTGTACTATAGATTATTAATACAGTTAAAAAGAGAAAAGCAGGGGTGCCTGGGTGGCTCAGTAGGTTAAGTGTCTGCTTTCAGCTCAGGTCATGATCGAGGGTCCTGGGATTGAGCCCCACATCCATTTCCCTGCTGAGCGGGGAGCCTGCTTCTCCCCTCTGCTTGTGCTCTCTCTCTCTCTCTGTCAAAAAAATAAAATCTTAAAACAAACAAACAAACAAACCTCTAATTCTACATTATTCAGACCAATCCATTTTATAAACAGTCTGTACTTTTAGGAAATAAAATGGAAAAGCTTTCATTTTATTCTTAAAATTTTTACTAAGTAAGCTTTCAACAAAGAGTTGACCAAAACTATGCGGATTGTAAATATAGAGGTTATTTAAAAAAAAAAAAAAAAAAAAAAAAAAAAAAAAAACCTCAAGAGGAATGAATCATCAGAACCCCTTTGGTGTAGTCCTGATAAGTGGCACCTTAATGGGTTAGGATTTTTTTGGATTTTTTTTTTTTTAAAGATTTTATTTATTCATGAGAGAGAGGGGGTGGGGGGACAGGCAGAGACACAGGCAAAGGGAGAAGCAGGCTCCATGCAGGGAGCCCTATGTGGGACTTGATCCCAGGACTCCAGGATCACACCCTGGGCGTGAAGGCAGGCACTAAACTACTGAGCCACCCAGAGATCCCTGGGTTAGGATTTTTTAAAGCTAAGACTATTCATTTAGATGCATGTGCATTTTATCTTGTCATTTGATCTAAAACACACCAGAAGAATTTAACATTGATATCATGAACATATGTTATTAACCAGGTGTTTTAGATTCTCACAAATCCTGAATAAATACAGCAAGCCCTTTTGAGGCTTGTATTTCTGTCACTTTAAAGGGAAGAGGAGTAAGTCATGAAGCTAATAACCTATTGATGCTTGAGTTAAATTTCAAGCATGTTTTTTGCAGCTTTGCATATTTTTGTACTAATTGTCCTGTTGAGATTGTTCAAAAGGTAGTTTGGTTTTTTTTTTTTTTTTTTGTCCCAAGGAGACAGATCCTTAGGAATATAGCAAAAGGCAAAAACAAAGCAGTCTATCTTCCCAGAGGTTATATTCTTTATGTAGAAGACAGGCAATAAGCAATAAATCTGTTGTATGATATATGGACACTATGAGTCCTGAGAGTGCACTGAACAGGATAAAAGAGATAGGAGTATTCTGGATGGATTGGGGAAGGTTGTGGTTTTAAATAGGGAGATCTGGGTTGGCCTCATTGAGAAATTAATGTTAGAACAGAGATTTGAAGGGGATAGTGGAGTGAACCATACTGCTCTCTGGGGAATAGCTTTCCAAGAGGAAGGAAGGGTCTGTGCAAAACTGAGGTCAGGACCTGCTGTTCCTTGTGTGGCTGTAGCTGTAGATGTGAATGAGGGATGGTGGTGGAGGGGGAGACAGTGGTAAACTGTTTAGGAGATAGTAGGTCAGAAAGGTAAGGGATGGGTGGTAAAGTGGAGCTCCTGTGAGGACCTGGGCTTTTACACTGAGATGGAAGGTCATTAGAGCACTAGTGTGAAAATGTGGTCTGGGTACTCTCCTAGGGAGTCTGTGAGGGCCAGCTATTTTGATGATAATAGTAACTTATTTGACTTCTTACTCTCCTTGCTTGAGTTTATAATAGCGTGTTTCAGAGGCTATATGCTGTGTGGTATTGCAACAGATGGAATTCAGGGAAAAAAAGGTGAGAATTCCATTGTCTCCATTAAGAAAGACATTTAAACAATTTGCAAAAATAGAAAACAGTGTCTCTCCTTATCATTTTGTTGGATAAAATGTTTTTATTTTTTGTTTTCTGTTAATATGTAGTGGAGTTTACTATTATGTTAAAGTGAATCACAAGTAATTTAGATTTGTAGTATGGTATTAACAAGTGTAACTCTCACAAACGCAAGCTCTTTTATATAAAGGCTCCTTGTAGTAATTTTTTAAGCATTGAGTTCTGAGACCAAAAAACGTGAGAACAACTCCGTTAGAGAGTTTTGAGCAAAGTAGTGACATATTACTTGGATTTTAACATGCTAACTCTGGAAAATAGAGACTAGGCCTTGAGGGGCAGTGGTGGAAATAGGGAGACCAGTTAGGTTATTTCAGGTGCTATTTATGTGAGAAATGATTATGGCTGGGACTAGTGTGGTAGCTGGTGAAGGGGTCAAGTGAGATTCTGGGTATATTTTAAAAGGTGAGTAAATAGTGTTTGCTGGTGGATTGGATATGATGTGTGAAAGAATGGACTTGGCAGTTTTTGAGATCAGAAGGAACAGGTTTGGGGACAGATAGGAGTTTGGTTTTATGTGTGTCAAGGTGACTTCTTTAGAAGACAGTTGGATGCTGGCATTTGGGAGTTCAGGAATGTTCTTGATCAGGATGTTTTCTTGTATTATTTTGGTAATATTTTTATATGATAATTTCTATTCTAATAAACTTATGATCTCAAAAGTGCTATATTCTGCATTATATAAACTCATTAAAATTGCTTTCTAAGAATATTGTTATGATAGTAAAATGTATACTTTAAGAGGCAGTAAAAATGTAGTAAATGTCAGTAGCATATATCATTACTTAGATTTTCTGAATCTAGTTCTTTGTAAAGTAAACCAACCTTGGTTTAATTAAAGGGGATTATAGTATAATATATTAAAATCATGTTTTCGGTATCGATTATGTTGACATCTGAAGGTACTGTATATGTTGCTCTTGCTGCAAAATTGGAAATTTTCTCATGCAATCTTGATGCTTGCTATAAAGGACCTTTGGAATATTGTATACAGTAGATTGTTTATTATGGCTAAAAAAAAATTCCTTAGATTTTCTAGTATGAGGAATTTCTCATGTACATGGGCTGCTGTAACACCTGTGAATGTCATTTGACATTCATTTGCTTCAGTTTATGGAATTAAGGTGATGTTCAGATACACAAGTGGTGCATGATTACCAGTCTTTGGTTTCTCTTCCATTGAGCTTGGGAAAAATTTGGAATACGATTGAGAAGGATGATTAAAAATGAAAGAAATTGTTAAGTAGGAGAAACAACCTACCTCCACCCCTCTCCCTACATAATTCCTTCGGAGTTTTAGGAGTTCTGTTTCATTTTCACTCATTTACCAAATTTCTTTTATTTTTTTATTTTTTATTTTTTTAAGATTTTATTTATGATAGTCACACAGAGAGAGAGAGAGGCAGAGACACAGGCAGAGGGAGAAGCAGGCTCCATGCAGGGAGCCCGATGTGGGATTCGATCCCGGGTCTCCAGGATCGCGCCCTGGGCCAAAGGCAGGCGCCAAACCGCTGTGCCACCCAGGGATCCCCCAAATTTCTTTTAAAGCCCTAAATAATTTGGAGCTTGAGGAGGATAAAATACATAGGGCGGACCTGTCCTAACTTCCCACAAAAATAAATGTGTAGAGCCTGGTTATATAAGGATTTGGTGCTTTACAAGGATATCATTTAAAGTAAATCCTGGTGTCCAGTAGTTTAGGACATTTTGAAATGTAAATTCTGAAAGGACTAGGCTTGGCTATCTGTAGTTCTTGATTGGTTGTTGTGTTTTTGAAGCCCTTTCTCATGGACTATTGATAACAGAGAGGGGGAGGTTCTAAGAAGAAATAGGAAGGTGCCCAAACTTCTAATGGATAGAACTATACCAGGAAGAAACCACAAATGTAATCTGGTCTAACCTGATTTTACAGAAGAGGAAACTGAGACCCAGAGAGTGAAGTTCAAAGCCACACAGATCTTGCAGGGAATCAGAAGTAAAACCTAGGTTGCATGAGTTTCAAGGCCAGTGCTTTTTTCCTTACTACTTGCCGTATTACGAAAGGTTCTATTCCTGTAGAAAGATTGTTTATGGATTATATATAGTCTTCATATTCTTAAAGTGGGTTTAAAGTACATGTGTTTTTTTAAGCAGTAACTGTTAAAATCTAAAAGATTATTTTGAATTAAAGAGATTATTCTTATAGATTTTCGAGATCCTCAGTTTTATTGGTAAGTAGGCATTGTATTTTTTCAAAGACTAGAAAAGTAAGACATTCGCATGGCTTTCATTTTCTCTCACAACTATCCCCCCTCAATGAGAATAACTGAGGCCGAAACAAAAACTTTATTTTGCAGCACATTTAGGCTTATACAAAAATAGAAGTATAGCACAGAGGTTATTGGTTAAGAATTCATACAACTACAGTACAATTAGCGGAACTGGGAAATTAACATAGATACAATATTATTAACTAATTTGCAGATCTTACTCAGACTTCACCAGTTTTCCTATTCACATCCTTTTCCTGGTAAGGATCCAATCCAAAGTCCCACACGGCATTTAGCGGTGATCTCTCTTTAGTATCCTCCAGTCTGTGACAGTGTCGTATTCTTTCATGATGTTTCTCTTGGTATTTTTATTTTTATTTTTTTTTATGTTTTTAAAAAGATTTATTTATTTATTTATGATAGAGAGAGAGAGAGAGAGGGAGAGAGAGAGAAAGAGAGAGAGAAGCAGGGACACAGGAGGAGGGAGAAGCAGGCTCCATGCCAGGAGCCCGACGTGGGACTCGATCCCGGGACTCCAGGATCGTGCCCTGGGCCAAAGGCAGGCGCTAAACCGCTGAGCCACCCAGGGATCCCTCTCGGTATTTTTAAAGATAACTGGTCAGTTATTTTGTAGAACATTCTCAATTTTTGTTTGATATTTTCTCATTATTAGATTGAAGTTCTGCATATTTGACAAGTAAACAAAATTACTGTTTGGCCTATCCACCACTTCTTGTATTTATTTATTCAGTTATATCATAGTGGTCTCATGGATTATAATCTGTTATTATCATTACCGTAAAATCTTTTAAAGCAAGCATTTATTTTTAAGAAGTTAACATATTGAGATGTTTAAATATTTAAAAGGCATGTAAGAGTATATGGTAAAGAAATTCTCTCTTCCACCCCTGTAATGTTGGACACCCATTTTCTGTTGTTATGAGTTTCTCTTCTTGTAGTAATGTTGAAAGAGTTGGGAAAAGAGTTATTAATAAGGATTGCTAGATTCTCAAGTGTTACTTTTTACCCAGATTCCAGTAGCATCTGCTGGTTAATTGTTGCATTTTCAGATCTTCATTAACAGTGTTTCTTAACCAGGTGTCTTAACCTTCAGATTTAAAATTTAATACAGTGGGTATTATATCGTGATAAGGATTGGTTTCCCCTGTGTATTTTAAAAAACTAAATGACTAGAAGGCAACATTTTTCTTAAAAACCCATGACATATAATAACATACAACTAACTAGATTTAAAATGACCTCCAAACAAAATCCGATTTAAATGAAAAAGTTATTGGTTTTCATTCCCTTTAAAAATTTCCCCCATTCTGTTCTTTTCTTTGTTTTTTATTTTTTATTTTTTGTTTTGTTTTGTGTGTTTTGTTTTGTTTCTTTGTAATGGCTTGTTTTGCCTTCTCTGTATGCCAGCATTCATTCATTCATTCATTCATTCATTCATTCAGGATTGTCACTTTTCTAGGCACCTAGGGCTAGATTTCACCTACTGTGCTGTGTTCTGTTCGCAATTTTTTTTTTTTTGTGTGTGTGTTCTGTTAGCATTAAGAGAGAACTGCAGTCTTTTCTGCAGTCATTCGTAAACAGTGGACTGAATGTTTTTGGAGCACAGGCTAGCAATAAACTAAAAGTTGGTTTGTTCCATTTTCCTATTTTCCATTCTTTAATTATTGTTTCTTAAAGTAGGTTTTAAGGGCTTATTCCAGGAAGTCCTTTATGAAACTCTAAATAAAACTAGTTGGTCTTGATGTGATACTGAATCAGTTCTTAAATCTCTGAGCACTGTTTTTTTTTTTCTTATCTTTCTTTCTTTCACTTGTTCTTTGTTTCTTTCTTTCTTTCCTAAAGTGGGTATTGTATCTACTTCACTTTATGGTGAGAATCGGGATAATTCATATATAAAATGCCTTAGCATGGTGGAAGTGCTCATATTAAAAAAATAGGTCTTTGTAGTTTATTTTTATAGTTGGAAGTCAGTGACTTAATCTTGATTTTACTATTACAGAGGGAATCCAAGATTATATGCAGCATTTTGACTTAAAGTGCTTTCTAACATCCTAATGAAAATATCTTTACTATTTTACAAAAGTAAAAAAAAAATTCTTAGAATAATGTGAGAGCCAATAGTCCCTGTAAATCCATCTCCCAGAGATGATTACTGTTAATAGTTATATCCTTTTTTTGACTTCTATGTATCTATCAAAAAATACATGTACTTAGTATAATTTGGATCATATAATAGACATTATTTTCTGTAACATTTGAAAGAGCTTTTCCAGGGAGGTGCAGCTCCTGTTAAATGCCTTCCTTGATACAAAACTGCTACTGAGAGCAATTATGGAACCAGGATGGACATTTCTATAAGAACTTTGCTGTTTCATGTTTTTTATGTGAAATTTATCCACAGTTTTGTACAATTGTTAATTAAATTAAATTGCCAAAGCAAATTCGAAGGAGAGCCATGATGTGAAATCTAATTTTGTAGTTTTTCTCTTTTTGCATGTAGTTGTGTTTATCACCCTACCCCCAAAATCAGGTCCCATTAGAGAATTGATAGCTTGATTTATTTTATTTTATTTTATTTTATTTTATTTTATTTTATTTTATTATTTTATTTTATTTTATTTTATTTTATTTTATTTTATTTTATTTTATTTTATTATTATTTTTTGCCAGTTTTCAAGCAGTTGCCTCAAAATTAAATCTGATTTATTTGGTTATTCAAGTAAGCAAAACACATTTTACTAAGTGTGGCATAGTCTCTATTAACCTGTGTTTTCTATACCTTGTAGGTGTGGCTTTTAAAAATAAGTACAGTACCTTGTAGGTGTGGTTTTTTAAAATAAGTACAGTGAAGTTATATTATTTTTGCTCTTCTCAAAATAGCTTTAAAACTTTCCTGTATTTAGTAAAACCTGAATTAGAGGTTACTTTTTACAGAAGAGATCTTTGTTCCCTCTAAGTACATAACAGCCAACACCTAAAGTGGTGTTTGGTTATAAATAGACTCTTAATACTACTCTTTTAAGATTTGGTATGTTTCATGTAACTGGAGACTGGTAATTTGTTAATTAAGACCTAAAATAAAATCTTCCTTTGCTTTTTATGTTCCTTTGCCAGATTAGTATCCAGCAGATAGTGAGGGAATAATAGAGCCTATTTAAAGTTCAATTGAAGTGATGAAAGTTGTCATTTTAACTTCCAAAATTTTTACTGTGTACATCAACGCATATATTGTTATAAATGGTTTTTATTTAATGATTAAATTAATGGAAAACAATTTTAAGATGCACTAACATTTTCATTTCGTTCTATATTTTAGGTCTAGCTGTATTTTAATGATAATTTTTTGATGGATTTTAAATGTAAGACTCAAAAAGCAAATAGATGTCAAGATAAAATGTATATGTATATGAGTAGTGAGCCAGTTGAACAATTGGAATTAGCTATCACAACACTGGGTATAAGATGAGTTTTGTCTGAAATGTTTTCAGTGTTTTAACAAGTTGTCTTTTAATTTGTACTGTTAAAATCCTGAAAATAAATCTTTCATGCATTTTATTTTTATTATTTGTATATCATTAATAGCTTTTGTGTACTACTGAGCCAGTAAATATTTTTCATATTTCATTGCCTAATTTTTATTTTCTTGGTTTAAGATTGTTGAAAAAATTCTAAACCAGTTAGTAAAATAGGGTTACATTCTAGTTTTTGTCTTCCGACATTGCAGCATTGAATTTATACATAGTTATTATCTATCTGTCTTTCTTGGTAAATAACTGCTTAATTTTATAATTTAGATTTCTCAGCCTTTATTTTTCTATTCTCTAATAGTTCTTCATGTTGTTCTTATTTCTGACATTTTACTTTCCCACAGAGAGGTTGATATATTAATCTAGTAATTCAGATTTTTTTAAGAATGTGCAAATTTTAAAGTACTAGAGGGTGGGATGCACATACAGTAATTCAGGTATTCTAAATGAGTAGTGGTGATAAAGAAGCCAGAGGCAAAAGTAAGCTGAACCTTATAAAATGTTAAGAAGGATATTAAAGCAAAGCTTTTTGTTTTTGGTGAGTTAGGTGAATTAGGGAAAGGAAAAAGGTGATGTAACATTAACAGATCATATAGAACAGTGACCATTTTCCCTCTGAGGAGGAGAATTCATTGATAATTGACTTTTAGTTTGGAAACGGGAAGAATCAAGATCTTTAAAGCAGAGAAATGTAAGGAGACAGTAGTATGACTAAAACAATTTTCATGCTTAAATAAAAGTAGTTTTCAGGATATTGAAATTTGAAAAACTGTCATTATCAAATATCAGTTCTAGAAAATACGGAAAATGAGAGTACCCCGAATGCTGGAAGGTGAATACTCCCAAAAGCTGGAAGCTTTTTATTCTAAACTTGAAGGTGCAACCTTTAGAATCCCAAACACATTATTTCCTGATGAAACTATGGATCCCAAGGGAGATTCAGGTCCTACTGTGGCTTGAGATGTCAGGTCATTGATCAAGTATGCAAGCTGCAGAAATGTGTGTGCTATGAAATTTTAGTTAGTTAGATCCTTGACTCAGAATAGTCATCCCTAAAGGATGTCAACTAATAGATTAACAGTCTGAAGGGATTTGTCTAGTAGAAAACAACCAGGGAAAACTTGAAATCGCCTACTGTATTGGTGTCTAAACAAATAGTTGTGGAAGTATGAAATGGTGGAAGCTTGGTTTAGCACCACCAACATTTGAGCCTGATCTGGGTGATGTGCTTGTTGAAGAAGAAAAGGTGTTCTCAGACACACTGTGGCCTTGGGGTGTTTGGGACTGGAGGTAAGCAGCCTGTTTACATTCTCATCAGTTGTCAGGGAAGGAAGTGTGTGATACAGGATTTTCCATTTTAAAGGGCATAGATAAATGGAGTGGGTCTAAATGAGTGAGAGGGTATAAAAACCATGTTATTAAATAGCTCAGAGAAGAGGATACTTACGAAATTGTTGTATTTTTAAGGCTGTCTAGGAACAAGGCATTGCATCTATGTTATAAGCTTTGGAATGTTGAGTGGGGGGCAATTGGGAGAAATTTTAGGACTGGTTTTGATTCTTGTAAACTTGAATAGCTTCAGATATGTCTAAAACAAGTTGTTCTGATACTGGGGATTTTTTGTGTTAGTGTAATGGGAGTTTTCATACTAGGTGATTAAAGAAATGGTTCTGAACTTTTAGTCCTGAACCACTGTTGTAGATTAATGAAGGTAGTTTGGAAATGAGATATTTGAGCATTATCATGCAATGTTCAATACAACAAAAGTTTATACAGTTGCCTCTTGAACGTCACAGGAAGTTGGGGCACTGATTCCCATCATGGTTGGAAGTCCATGTATAACTTTTGATTCCCCAAGCCTTACCAATAATAAAAACCAGTCGATTAACACATATTTTGTATGCCATATGTGTTATATTTTGTATTCTTACAATAAAAGTTATCCATAGAAAAAAATGTTAATAAAATTTTAAGGAAGAGAAAAATATTTTGACTGTACTTACTGTGTTTATCGAAAAAACTAGCTGGGTTATTATAAGTGGACCTGTGTAATACCAACTGTGTTGTTTAGGGGTCAGCTGTATAAAATGTATTAATTATGAAGCCCTTCTGTGTTTCATAAACACCTGTAAACCCAGCACTTATAAAGGAATTAGCACTACCCATACACATGACATGTTTCTGTAATATTTTGTCCACGTTTATTAGAACAACTTAATGGATAACATTAACAAAAACCTGATTGCCAGGACAGATGTACTAAAAGCTTTGGCGACAAGACTTTTTAAAATGTGGGGTTAGGGGAGAAAATAATAAATGGGGTCCTTGCTTATTAAGGTTGGAAAACAATGGATTTAGTTAAGTCATTCAATAAGCAACCTCTAATTATGTAAGGTACAGGTGCTGAGAGGTTAAGTAAGAGACTTATCTAAAATCACATAAACAGTTACTGTTAGAACTGGAATCAGAACTTTTTTTTTTTTTTTTTAAGTAATCTGTATACCCAACAAGGGCTTAATTTAAAACCCTGAGATCAAGAGCTGCACGCTCTACCAGCTGATCCAGCCAGGTGCCCCAGAACTTGCTTTAACTTGAGTGTTGTAAATAACATGCCAAGAAATGCTGGTGATTTCCTGGCTTTTAGAAAGGTGCTGTTGATAAAGGTAGTACTCAGCTGCTTAGACTCCCACGGAGGGTAAGATTGTAAGATCCTTGAGAACTGGGACTTAGTCATCTTTTCATTCATATCAATATTGTGTTGCTTAATTTGTGTCCTATTATTACACTGAGTAATACATCTGAAATTGAAAGAAACATGGTAGGAAGACTTTTTATCTTAAGAAAAGTAGAATTTATAATTACATTGTTTATACCTTTGCCTCACATACACTCTGTCATTAGAAAATAAAGGTCAGAGTTTTTTTCCTTTTGACTGGTCTCTTGACCTTAACAACCTTTGGCAGAGTCCTGCTTTGTGCTACTACCATCTCTAAGCCATACCTCTTAGTGTTCTACTTTAGGGTATCTCTTTGTTTATATGCATATATGAAACTAACTTCTTTGAAAGCTTGAAATCATGACTTGTTTAACTTAAATGTGCTCATTGACCACCCACCTGCCCAATCCACTGAGTATTAACAGAGGGCCCACTGTGTTCAAGGCACTGTCCTAGGAGCTGGGGACATAGTGGGTAGCAGAATCTCACAGAACTTCCAGCTATTAATTAGAGAATCACACAAATATTTAGAGAAATGTAGTTTAAATGGTAAATATATCTTCTATTTTATCATTAACCATTTAGATGTGAAGGTCATTTATTGTAATATTTATGTATTTTTTAATTTAGTCATCTAATCTGGATTTCCTTTTACTTGATTCTCTTGGTTTTTCTAAGTTTGATACATTTGTTTACCTGGATACATGTTGTTTTCCTTTTTAGTCTTTTGTATTACTGTGGTTATAGATTTTTAAATATTGGACTCTTCTTGCATTCATGGTATAAATTCCACTGCCTTGGTGCATTATTTGATATGCTGGTGCCTATTTAGGATGTTTGTGTTAACATTTATACGCACATTTTATCTATAGTTTTCCCTTACGTTACTGTTAGGATTTTTATATCAGCGTTCTTAATGCCATAACAAGAATTAGACAGTTTCTGAAGAGGAAATTTAAATGTACTAAATTAATATTGAAAGTCCTTTTATATAGCTACCTGGACTAAAGGATATATGCATGATTTTAATTAAATTTCCCTAATGTCCTTTGATTAATTACTTGCTGTAATTATGTAAACAGTTTTTTATGTTTAGCTTATTACTTAATGGTTGAAAACGTGATTGGAGAATTGCTGTCACATGCTAATTTAAAATAAACACTAGTTTGATACTGGACATTTTTAGGCAAGATTTCATAATGAAACTAGAAGTATTAAAAAGAACTTAAGGAATAAAGTCTTGCCTTTATGATGTAGTTAAATCCAAGGTACCTTCTTTTGATTTCTTAAAAATTGCGCTTGCTATTCAGAGGTGCACGTTTGGTAAGCTTTGACAAGCAAATTGTTATTTAAGAGATAAGATTTGTTGTAAAATGAATATTGCCATCATTGAAGCAGAAAATGTATTGTAATACAGTATTTTCACTGATTTAAGACTATCTGGGTAAGAACACGTTTGATCATGACTTTTTGCTGTGTTGAGTTTTATTTAGTAAAGTGATTATATACATAGTTAAGAAAATTAAAGTGTGCATTCATATTTCATAGTTCCTTAATAGCAGTAGATTGAAATTCCATGTTTGGAAGGCATATAAAACAAATTTTAAAAATAAAAGGCATTTTACTTTTAAATATTAATGGATACAAGCCTCTTCCAAGGAGGATGTAATGTGTAGCATGGAGAGACCGTTGCAGAGACATTCAGCTAATTTAGTTAGTGACAATCCTTATTAGACAGTATAGTATGTTCTAATGGGCAGAGGTCTGTCCCATAACACGTTGTGGAAGCTTAATAAAGATTTCTTGAAAATTAATCAATTTTTTTGTGCAAGTCTTGATTCACCGGATTTCTCTCTTGTATTTTTTCTTAAAAGTATATTTATACCTGGGAACTGTCCTAATAATTTTTTTAAAAGGTCGTTGACTTTAGGTAATTCTGCTTTTCTTATATTTCATTCATTGACCTGATGTAGTTTGGTCTCTGTTAACCATCTTTTCCTTGAAACTTCTCTGATCCCCAGAGGCTTAGGGGTCAACTCCAAGGTACCTCTCTTTTGCTCTTTACTTTACCATACTTCTGTGGTATTTGACATTGTTGATTACCCTGCTCTTGGGTCTGTCATTCTTAAGCTTCTTTGACACCTCTCTCTTCCCTGCTTTTGTTATCCACCTTCATTTCTTCTTGATTTGGATCTTCTTTGCTTTATTCCTTTAATGTTGCTCTTTCTAGGATCCATTCAGTCTTTCCTTCTGTCCTAAGACATCTCTTCTGTTCCTATAGCTTTGACTAACATATTTGTATATCAGACTCAGACTTCTGCTGAACTTAAAAATCCGTGTATCTATTGGACATCTGTTCGGATATTCCAAAGATATCTAAAATAGCCAAGGAAGTAAACCAGCTTAAATCTCATTCAGATTAGTTCTGAAGTTTAGAAGAGCCTTTGTTATTAGTTTTGTCTGATAGGCCTTCTTATTTGACTAAGGCTCTTATTGGAATGACTGGCCTCATTTAAACATGGAGAAATTAGGTGAAATGACAGGTATATATATCATAGAGGGTAAGAGCTTCGGCTCTGCAGTCAACTTAAAATATAGCGGCCCCTGGATGACGCAGTCAGGAAATGTCTGACTTTTGGTCAGCTCAGGTCAATCTCAGGGTTGTGAGATCAGACTCCATTGGGCTCTGTGCTCAGGGCAGAGGCTGTCTGGGACTCTTCTCCCTCTGCCTGCCCCCTTTCCCCCAGTTTACATGTGTTTATTCTCTCAAATAAAAAAAATCTTTTAAAAAATATTATTTGGTTGATGTAAATTTGATTTCTGGTAGAAATTAATTAAGGCTATAGTCCTGTTAAACATAGACTTAATCGAGGGAATAATAGAATAGGTTAACAGTTCTTTACTCTTTGAGTTTTAACACTTTATCAATGAAACCCTCCCCTACCTTCTTTTTATTTTTTTTCCTTGACTAGGCGGAATATTTTTTTGTCTAACACATTTAAAATTTTTACTTTTAACAGAAATTAGCAGAGTACGGAAAGACATGTACAATGACACATTAAATGGCAGTACAGAGAAAAGGAGTGCAGAATTGCCTGATGCTGTGGGACCTATTGTTCAGTTACAAGAGAAACTTTATGTGCCTGTAAAAGAATATCCAGATGTAAGTATATTTTGTTGTTTTATTCAATTTTTTTTTTCTGCTTCACCTACTTTGGGAAGGGATGTATCTGGTGATAAATACTTAAGCATTGTCAGCAGCTTTGAAAAGAATGGCATGTGAGGGACTAAAGGTGTGATTAATTTGGTGTGGACAATTAAAAAAAATTTTTTTTAGTTATGTTTTCATTTAGTTGCTGCGATGTCACTTTTGGAAATGCATATGTTAAAGACTTGGTTTTAGATTTCAAATCAGGCCAGAATTATAGAAAGAGCTTTGGCCTGAATGTTGCAGAGGGCACCAAATACAATTCTCTACACATCTTTAATCTGACCTCAGAAAAGGCACAACCTGGGCCATGTCATCCTTTCAGTAAAAGGAGAAGTTGAACTATGTGACAGCTAAGCTTCCTTTCAGTTCCACAATTTTTATGATAACCACTGTTCATAATTTTTTTATTTTGTCTTTTTCATTCTTGTTTCTTGCCTATTCTTCATAAACATCATGTTTCAAGTAGCCTCCTTGTCCTATACCGCTTAATTTATAATTAGCTCCAAACTCTTTGTGTTTGTTACAAAGCCCTATGTCATATAGTTCTTTCTATCTCTCTGACCTCATCTTAAGTGATTTTCCCTCTTCCTCAATATGCTGTAGCACTGTAGTCACATTGACTATTAGAACAAGTCAGGTCTATTCCCAGCCTAAGTACATTTATGTTAGTTATATACTGGCTGGCTTCTTTTTGTGATTAAGATTTTTTAGCTCAGATGTCACTCAGAAGCCTCCCCTCACTATTTTATCTAAAACCATCTGGTTACTCATTGTTTCACACTAAGTCTCTCTTTTTTTTCTGAGGAGCACTTGCTATTTGGTATTTTTAAAATTATTATTTTTTATTTCTTTGCATCAGAATACAAGGTACTTAAGAACTTTTTGTTATTGTTGTTTACCATGTACTCCCAGTACGCATAATATTTGCACATAATTGGCTCCCTGGAGCCAATAAATATTTATCCTTTTGAATAAATAAAGTCAAACGGGTGGTATTTTGCTAGGTCAGAGAATTATTCTGAAATCAAAACTATTCTGCAAGAAGGAGTTGGTATTGTAAGGTCAAATGTATATTTATATTCTAAGGTTCATTGATTTGGTGGACAGTATACTTATCTAAAGATGGAAAATAAATACCTTAAGTTGGATTAATGGAAAAACACGTTGACATTTCACAAGTTGCATTTCTAATACCATTTTCTTTAAGGCTAGTACATTTACCTTGAAAGTACTTTTGGTTGCACACGTATAAACAATTCTGGGTAATGTAGGCAAAGAGTTTATTGGAAGATAATGTGGTATAAAAGGGTTAAAGAAATGGCTGGAGAACAAAACCTCATGTAAGAGAGGGCCCAGAGCAGCTCTGAGAACCTCAGCACTAGGAATTTGGACTTTGTCTTTGAGACCTTTACTTTTAACATAATTTGGCTTCAGCGCCTCCCAGACTATCTTCAAACTTCAGATTCTTAGGAGAGCACATGTGTTTTGGACCAATCTACCATGACTAAAGATGGGGGGTTAACTAGACGAGATTACTTTGGTAATCTCTAACATAACCTAGACGAGATTACTTTGGTCTCACCCTTGAGGATTGGAATGATTTCCTAGAGATGAGAAATTATGATTTGGGCAGTTGTCCCAGTTGGTGTCTACTGCTGTTTGGTGTTTCATTATCTCCTAAATGATATCAACCTTGTCATCTGCTTCTTTAAAGGATAAAGTTTTAGCACTAGCCATTAACATAGAATTATGTAAGATCATCAGATCTTGTTAGAGGATATAACCTTGATCTGCCTGGACCCCGTTGGAAAAAATCCTGTTCAGGGAAGGTGATATTTGTATTGCATTATTTAAAAGACATGTTTGAGGGGTACCTGGGTGGCTCCGTTGGTTAAGCAGCTGCCTTTGGCTCAGGTTTTGATCCCAGTGTCCTGGAATTGAGCCCCTTGTTGGGTTCCTTGCCCCGTGGAGAGCCTGCTTCTCCCTCTACCCTTCCCCCCCAGTCATGTGTGCTTGCTTTCTCTCTCCCCCTCTCTCAAATAAATAACACTTTTTTTTTTTTTTTTTAAATCAAAGACGTGTTTGATATAATCCTCTAAGTCAGAAGGGATAGATTTTGTAGTGCGGGTCCAGAAGGAGGTAAATTTTCACTGTATTCCTGTCTTTTTCCCACCTGTTGGGCTTCATTACTATGGTCCGCTCCTGTTGCTGACAGGTGTTTGGCGGTGTACCATTGTCTAGGTCACTGGATCTCAAAATGTGGTCTCAGACTGTAGTATCCATGCCCTCTGCGGACTAACTTGTCAGTTAGTTTCAAGCCCTACTCTAGACCAGTTGAATCAGAAGCTCTAGGGGCAAGACCTAGCAATCTGCCTTCCAACCCATTTGCGTGTAGATGATTCTGATGCATGTTAAATTTTGAGGAGCACTGCTCTTACTTATCATCAGAATAAGCAGGGCTAACAGGTGGTTCTTTTGCTAAGCATTGTTCCAGGAGGTAGGTATAGTGTTGGATTAAACAATGCTTCTGCTTTTGGGGAGCAGACATTGTGGTAGCAGAAACTGGCAATAAACAAATGAATATTTATTTTAGGTGCAGTCAGTGCTATGGAAAAAACTAAGGTAGGCTAAGCATGTAAATGATGACTGTGTATTTTTGGTAATAGTAGCTCTTAAGAGAGAAGGAATGCAGAGACATGACTGAAGTGATGAGGAGGAAGACATGAAAATTATGTGAAGGGAGAACATTCCAGGCAGAGTGAACAGCATGTGCGATGACTGAGGCATGAGTATCTTGGGAGGTGTGGGAAGATACAAGATCATGTAGGGGTTGTGGGCCCCAGTAGGGATATCAGATACTGTTCTGAGTGAAATGGGAAGCCATTCAGATATTTTGAGCCAAGGAGTGACATGGGCTCAGTTGTTTTTTAATAGATTCATTCTGGCTGCTGTGAGCAATGGTGACAACAGGGACACCAGCTTAGGGGGCAGAAGAGGAACTTGAACAAGAAGACATAGAAATTCTTGGATCTTGCATAGACTGTCAATTTAGAGCCAGTAGCATTTGCTGATATATTGGTTATGGAGTGTGAGGTAAAGCCAGGAATATCTCAAAGTTTTTAATCCATTGAATAACAGAATCACTAGTTGCTGAGCTAGAAAAGACTAAGGCAGGAGCCCATTGAGAAGGTGGGGATTCCGCAGTTCTGATGTAGAGGTGTTGAGTTTGAAGTCAAATGTCAGTGTGTGGGCATACCAAATAGGCAGGTTGGTGGATGAGTTGCGGGTGACTTTTGGTACCCAACAATATCGATTTTAACAAAGCTTTTTAAATGAGAAATTTAGTTATAATTCATAAGAGGAGTGATAGGGATTTAAAACCATCCTGGTTCTCCAGATAATTTTTTTTAATACCTTAATTTTAACTCTGTTACAGGAATTTAAGTTATATTTTATACAAGAATTCTGTTAGAAGAATTAAGTTAATTAGGGTATCTGGGTGGGTTAGTTGGTTAAATGTCCGACTCTTAATTTTGGCTCAAGTCATGATCTCAGAGTCCTGAGATTGAGCCCTGCCTCTGTCCTTGTCTGCTTAAGATATCTCTCTCTCTGTCTCCCTCTGCCCCTACTCCCCCAGTGTGTGTACATGTGTATGCGTGCGCTCTCTCTCTCAAAAAAGAAAAAGAAAGAAGTTAATAAAGTGTGTTAGAGAATTTAAGATTTTTTCTTTGTGGTTATTAATATATACCAAATGAGTAGTAACTGTTTTGTGGTCTATATTAGGATATTTATGTCATCACCTTTTGAAAAAATGAAATACTATTAAAGTAAAACATAGGGGTCTGTCAGATTTTGGCAGTCTGGGAAAAGATTTATTTCAGAATTATTAATTAGATAATGGGCACAGTGAAACAAAGAGGCATTCTTGCTTTTCTTCACTTACTGAATCTTAGAAATCATTTCATATGCTTCTCTTCCACCTTCCCCATTTGCATGTAGGTTTGATTTTGTGAGTGAATTCATTCTATTTAACTCAAAACTGCTTTTATTATTTAATATTTATTTTAGAGACATATGTGTGCATGCGTGGTGGGGAGAGGGAGAGAAGATCTGAAGCAGCTTGCACTGAGCATGGAGTCTGATGCAGGGCTGGATCTCACAACCCTGAGATTACTACCTTAGCTGAAACCAAGAGCTCAACTGACTGTGGCACCCAGGTGCCCCTGCTTTTATTATTATTAGAGCTTTGAAGGGGCATGTGACATAGTAGTCAAAAGTGTGGACTCAACCCAGACCTCTGCCTGGCTCTACCAACTTATTTTGTGACTTTGGGCAAATTACTGGTCATTTATGGTTCTCCATTTTCTTACATTTCTAAGGAGATAGTCTCTCACAGGTATATGAGGAGTTAAAAGTGAGTTAATACACGTAAAGCACTTGAAAAATGCCATAACACTGTATAAGTGTTAACTAGAATGCAGGGTCCATGAGGATGGGGATTTTATGTCTCTTTGTATTCTCACTGCCTAGAATAGTATGTAGTATTTACCATTACATTTACCATTGTATATGGTATAAATATTTGTTGTACATATCTATGTGAAAGCTTCACTTTTTCAAATACTGCTAAACTTTTAATTTGTCCTTTGCATTTGCACATAACTTATTTTATGGAAGTATTAATTTGGAGATACTGTTTTGGACTTGGTTGTGTATAGCTCTGGGACTTACAAGAGAAGAAAGTTTTAGTATTTGAGAAATGAAGTAGTGTGGTATAATGTCCTTCACAGTATTTTTTTAATCAGTAGCTTAATGATGTTTGAATGGGAAGGGAATTGAAAATGAACTGAAAAATTCTTCAAAATTGATATTTAGCATTTATATTTATTAATAAAGCAGACTTTATTGCATCTCTGCTGTGTCCAAGCACGTCCTAGAGGTTGAGATATTAATTCTGTTGAGAAAACTCTTGGACATACTTGAATAATAGTGGGTTTTTGAGCCAGACAGGCCTTAGTTTTGAATCTTGGCTTTACTCCCATATTGGTGTATTTGTCAACAACTGTCTTAATACTCCATAATAAGTTACTCTAAAACTTACTGGCTTAAAGTAACAAACATTGGTTTTTGTGCTCTTTAGCCTTCACTGTATTGTGGCTGAGATTCTGCTGATGGGGCTTAGCTTCACTTGACCTAGGCCAGCTGCAGGTGGGTTTAGATCTTTGTGTTCTTGCAAGGCTCAGTCCAAAGGGGCAGCAGCAGCAACTAGGAGTATGCTCTTCTCATGGTAGGTCACTGGAATACCAGAGCGAAACCAAATTGCTTAAGCACACGTAAGGCCTCTCTTCTCATCTGCTAACATTCTGTTGGCCCAGTGATTGTCAATTGTGGATGATTTTGCCCCTCTCAGACATTTGGTAGTATCTGGAGAGATACTGGGTTGGCGAAGCTACAAGGGGTAGGGGTACTAGTGGCATCTACTAGGTGAATGCCAGGGATGTTGCTAAACATGTTAAAATGAACAGGGGCAGCCCCTCCACAACAACTGATTGTCCTACACCAAATGTCAGAAGCAGTGAAATTAAGAAAGTGCAATATGTCACTCAGTCCACAGTAAGAAGGAGACTGGAATAATTACTTGCTGAAAAATAATCCAGACTATCACATTGGCTTTAAGCAGATTGTTAAATTCTTAGAGTATGTTTCCTTGCTGGTTAAATTCTAAGACCCACCTCATAAAATTGTTTGGAAGAATAAAGATAACAAACATATGGCATCTGATAGTGCACTCAGTCTGGCTCTTGTGGTCGTGAACATGAAAAAAAATTCCTTTTGAAGGAGTCATAGTCTTTAATGAAAGATAAAGTAGATTA
The DNA here is from genome assembly GCF_053574225.1 of Canis aureus. Classification (NCBI taxonomy): domain Eukaryota; kingdom Metazoa; phylum Chordata; class Mammalia; order Carnivora; family Canidae; genus Canis; species Canis aureus. Next base: position 52,353,121 of record NC_135611.1, read on the forward strand.
CATCAAATCATTTAAGACTATGTAAGTTTATCATACATGCATAAAGTGACAGGCATGAAGAAGATTAAAGTTACACATAGGCCATCAAACTGGTAATTTGGTTGGTTGAGTTAGTAAGGACTTGTTTGAATTCATGGAGATCTTATAAAGCACTATGTGAATAAAGTTAACTCTGATGTAAATAGGAGTTAAGTTTCAATGAGTCAGTAATAATTCTGTCACTAAATATGCCTAGTTATTCAGTTTTGAGTTGTCAGAAATTCTTTTATAGGATCTACCTGAGTGGTAGATAAGTTCCAAATACTGTCAAGGTCTATCTGTTACGGGTATTAGTCGTGTAGTACAAACATGAACAGATTAGATTAGATTGTTTAACTCTTTACTTGGGTTGTGATATAAAATTGTACTGAGACTTTCTCCAGATACTTAATATGAAGATAACTCTGAGTTTTTGATGTTTTTAAAATGAATTTTAATTTTGAATGATTGTAGCCTTGAAAGGTAATGTCTTGGGTGTAAGCTATCATGAAGACAGTTGTCAAAGATTTGTAAGATGGAGAAATGCATTTTCAAATATTTTTGCCAAAAAGGATCCCAGCCTGGCCACCTTAATAAAACAGATTTATAATAATTACTCGTCACTTCCTGCAGTCTCATAATAATAATAATCTATGTTAATGGTAGAGTAAGAGTTTTAAGTTCTCTTTCAATCTATGTTTCCTGAATTTGGCTAGTCATAGCTTCTAGTTGAGTATATAGTATAAAATAGTTGATTTTTTTTTTTTTTTTTTTTTTTTTTTACTTATTTCTCAAGGTTGTCTCCTGCAAATTGGCTGTTGAGCTAGCATTTGTTTGGGATGGGTTATAAGGAAAAAAGGGGTCAGTGCAGTTACTTTTATTAGGCTTTTGCTCCTTTGACTTTTGTGGCTTCCTTATTGTGTTGAAAGAATTAATCAAAAGTCTTCAAGAGTCCTCATATAAACTACTTTTGCCTTTGTTCATAGAAACAAATGGACAGACATGAAATCAGAATTTAATAATCTACAAAATCTCCTTTTCATTATCTAGGTTAAGGCTTAATTTTTGCTTACATATGATCTTAATTATAAGTGAAAATACAATACATTAAAAGTAAGATCTACATATCTAATTGTTTACACATAAAACTATAAAGATAGATTATTGATTTTTTTTTTAAGGACGGTTGGTATATTTTTTGTTAAGTTGAATTGTAGAGTGTTTCAGATTATATGTTAATCTGTTGGGAGTTTTTTAACAGTAGCATTTGATAATATTGAGCGTATCTTGAAGTTTTAGGTAGAGAAACTGTTACGGTTGACTTTGAACTTTATTTTTTACTTAATTTTTTTAAAAGATTCTATTTATTTATTCATGAGAGAGAGAGAGGCAGAGGGAGAAGCAGGCTCCATGCAGGGAGCCTGATGTGGGACTTGATCCCGAGTCTCCAGGATCACGCCCTGGGTCAAAGGCAGGCGCTAAACTGCTGAGCACCCCAGGGATCCCTGACTTTGAACTTTAAACTGATAATTTAGTGAGGTCAGTTTCATGACTTTTGTCTTTGTGGTTTTAGTTTGGAAGTTTCCTTTTTATTTCACTCTGTAAGGGCATATGAAGGCCTGCTTTGTATCACATATTTAATAGGGTTTTTATGGTCTGAGCTATACTAAATTTCTTAGGATGTCAATAGAACTTATACCAAAAAGGAATTCAAGACATTCTGAAAATAATAAATTTTGTTTAGCTGTGGTTTTTCTCAAAGTTTAACAATTTTAAAAATTATAAGCCTTCTCAATGTCTTAAAATGCTAAAGCTTTAAGTAATATATTTTAACATTTAAAAAGAACTAATATTCAGAAGAACAGATTAGAAAATGGTCTTTAGGGATCCCTGGGTGGCACAGCGGTTTAGCGCCTGCCTTTGGCCCAGGGCGTGATCCTGGAGACCTGGGATCGAATCCCACGTCGGGCTCCCGGTGCATGGAGCCTGCTTCTTCCTCTGCCTGTGTCTCTGCCTCTCTCTCTCTTTCTCTCTCTCTCTCTCTCTGCGTGTGTGACTATCATAAATAAATAAAATTAAAAAAATTTAAAAAAAAATGGTCTTTAGTTTTAGGGGAGTATTACTTGTAAGCAAATGTTTTCCAGGCCCACCTGAGATAGAAAGTTTTGCGTACAAGATTTTTTTTTATCCAAAGAGTTTGTTAAGATCTGATCTGTTAAAAATATTGTTGTAAGAGGCTTATCAATGAGTTGGATACCTAATCACTGATATCTAACCTCTATGTCTCTTAAGATCGTCTTTGAGATAACCAAAGGAATGTAATACAAAAATTAGAGAGAAACCTAATTCTCAGGGCTATTCATATTTCAGAAATATCAAGGTATTTCTGTTAGATATTAAATGAAAGTTTGAGATGTTGATCTGTGTTGGCCCATCTTGAGATAGCATTATGGCCTGGAAGTGAGTAAAGCAGTCTTCCTAATCCTAACCGTCTTCCCTCCCAAACTGGCAAACAGAATGGGTTGTGGGGTAGTTGAAGGTTATACCACTTGAGCTTGACCACCTACCTATCTTAGTTCTTGTTTACAGTAGATGACCTAAATTTATTTTATGAGTAAATGAATTCATCAGTTATACTTACTTTTGGTTTGAATTTGAGCGGAGAACTACTTTAGTTTTTGATGGAACCTACCTTAACTTGAAAAACATTGCAATCACACATTTCAAAAACTAGCCTTGGAACTAAATTCACTTAATTATTTCATAAGGAAAGCATTACGTGTCTTAGTAAATTCAAACCTTTAAAACAAATAGTAAATAAATTAGGTACATCCTAAAATCTGGTTTTGACCTGCTATAGAAAACTGTTTTTCCCAAGTCCAAAAACAATATCATCGGGTAAGCAACCTACCTAGCATGAACTTAGCCATCTCCATTTTTCATATTGGTATGATAATTTTTTCTTTCTTATTTTGTAAGGAATTAATTAAGCTTTAAAGAAATGTATCTGTATTGTATTCTTTGGGGTTAGAGAGCAGTGGTTGTTTTGATTAGCTTTTACCTTTTTTTTTTTTAATAAGTTGTATGAAAGCAGTTTAAGTTTGCAATTTTAACAGATTAAGACGAAAGAAAACCAAAATTTGAAAAGTAATTAGAAACATGAAGGTGAGGAGATCTGAGTATAAACCAGTAAAATTTTGGCATCAATCTTTTATTTCAGAAATGTGTGTGGCCTGTTCTAGGCACCAGACACAAGAATATGAAAAAATGTAATCCCTGCCCTCACAATACTGTTAGAGGCGTAATCCTGTAATAGAGTATCAAGGACTAAGAGAACTAAGGCGGTGAAATTGAAGTAAAGACTAGGGGACAGATTAAATAATGAAAACTTTAAGATATCTTAGTTTCTTATATGTGGAGGCTAAGAATGAGAGAGGACTTTGCTTAGTGGTGCTATTCATTTAAAGTAGAGACTACAGGGCAAGATTTTATAATTTAATATTGTAGAGGAATCAGGAGTAACAGATGAAAAACACACTGTACTAACCGAAGAAATGATCAAAAGTGTTTGTAAGCTTCGCTGCTCTTAACAGTGTAGGAACATTGAAATAGGGTGGTGTAAAAGTCACGTGTGACTAAAATTTGTGCCAGAAAAAGCAGCTTACTTTAATAAGAGCTGAATTAGTAATTTTGAAATAGTATATGAGGTTGATAATGTTTATGCAGCAAAATTTAAATCAGTTTTAAAGAGCCTTAGATAGTATCTGTAATCTGAAATCTGAGGTCAGAACGAGACATTTAATCTCCTAGATTTATTTTCAGAGTTTGAAGTGACACTTGTTAAGCTCAGTTTTGACTCAAATAATCATATTCTTCTCTTTCTCTTTTTTGAAGTTACACATTTTTCATGGAGATATGTGGATGAAGTGATAATCACATAAAGGTTTTCACTCATATAAATAAGTATCATTTATGGTAAAGAGGATGTATATGATGATTGTTAAGGAATGATCCCAATCAGTAAAAGACACGAAAATAGCAAGGTGTGGTTATGTAATAGTAATATAGTAATAATAAGTTTTGAGATCTAAGTGGAGAAGAAATTTTTTTTTTTAAATTTTTATTTATTTATGATAGTCACACACAGATTGAGAGAGAGAGGCAGAGACTAGGCAGAGGGAGAAGAAGCAGGCTCCATGCACTAGGAGCCCGACGTGGGACTCGATCCCGGGTCTCCAGGATTGCACCCTGGGCCAAAGGCAGGCGCTAAACTGCTGTGCCACCCAGGGATCCCTAAGTGGAGAAGAAATTATAAAAACTCAATTGGACTCTGAAAGTAAACTTGAATCTGAAGAGAGTTTTTTAAAACTTTTTACCAAACATTTTGAATGATTAAACAGGAATCAGAAACTAAAGGTGAGTTTCTGGTGTGTTTAGGATTTATAGATTAAAGTCTTCAGAAGAGAGGCATTATACTATACTTATGACTAAGTGTCCAAACTCTGTCTTCAGTCGAGGTATTCTAGGATTGGGGCTACTTTTGTAACTTCTTCTGTATTAAAGATTAATGATAATGATAACTGTCTTTTCAGCAAGGTTATGAGGATTAAGTGACTTAATGCATGCAAAGTTCTAAGCATAGAAGCTCATTCATATTGGAGCACTCATAGTAAAACATACTTCAGTGTACTCAACACTTAAGAAATGTTGAATGACATAGTCATTGCACTCATGATACTTCCATATTGAAATGGAAAGTGGAAATAACATTTTGTTTCTATGGCATCATTGATTTTGTCATTTGGAATTTACCCTGAGATCAGTGTTATCAGGCTTATCATTTGAGAAATTTCTGAAATGTTTGAGAGTTCTTTGCTGCATATGACACGATTTCTGTGAATGCTTTTAAATTGTATCATCCAACAGTCTGAATAAATACTAGCTTCTTCAATGTGCTTTATATTGTGTGAGGCACTGTGGATAAAAAAAATAATAAAGAGGATGAGATACTGGTTTCTGGCTTATGGAATGATCTGCAAGAGACATCTGCATTATGGCGTATCATGTGATAAGAGCTGTGAAGCAGATGGGTACATAGTGCTCTGAAATCCTCACTTTGGAGGGGAAAACAAATGTCTCTGGGAATCAGAGAATACAGAAAATTACAGGAGGAGGAACACTTGAGTTCAGTATTGTGTGTTGAGGAGGATTTGACATATTTTGAGGGAAAGGAGGAGAAGGAAAGGTGTTACAGGAAAGAAAACTTGAAAGTACCTGCCATTAAAGAAAAAAATACATTTTTTTAATAGAATGATGAATTATGTGTCTAAACATAAGGATAACAGCAAAAACAAAAGTTTCAAAAGTAGAGACCTTTTAAGGGGCCTTGTGTATAAGAGTTGGAACTTTACACTGTTAAAAGTTGTATCATAAATGCTTGTATCATCTACTTGTGTCATAAAACTCTTGTTGACTTTCATTGCCTTCATATTTTTATTTTAATTGGTTAAGTAATGTTTGTTTTCTGAAGCACTTGTTATTTAGCTTCTAGAAAAAAATCATCTTATTCCCCTGTTTTTGTTTTGAGTGGTTTCAGCTTCTTTCCCAATTTATCTATACTCAAAGGATGGAGATTTCCTATAATTTAGATTATACAGATTTATATGCTACAAATTTCATGTTTTGTTTCATGTTTTGTATAATTTAGATTATACAGATTTATATGCTACAAATTTCATGTTTGGTAGTTTCACACACACACTTAAATTTGCTGGTGTAAATGCCTTTTCTTGAATAGCATTGTGCTACTTACTAGCAGATGTTTATAAAGGCCTAATATATGGAAGTTTTTACAAAATGGTTCAGGTAATAGTTATGTAGCATAAGGAGACTTATTGGCCGCTTATCTAGAATTAATATGGAGACAGAAAAGGGATAAGACATTATCTCCCCCCAAAACACAAGACATTTTGATATATTCAATCTGTTTTTTGTTTTTGGGGTGTGTGGATATATGTTTTACAGAATGCTTTCATGATTTTTGCTGAACTTCTGTTATCTCTGGGCAAACCCATGATTAGAATTGATGAATGAGTATACAGTTCTGACATGAATATTGGTTGGTTTCTGCATTTGCATTAATGAGTCATAGATGAACGTGAAAATCAAAAACGTGTTGAAACTTCATTTGTTCGTAAATGACAAGAGCAACTTCTTTGCTGTATTGGATAATGGTTTTTGAATATGGAAGAACATTGTGCTATTCACAGTGAATGTAGACACAGCAAACTTCTATATTTAATCTGTATTAATATTTTCTCTAACTGCCATAACTCTAGAGCTGATCAGTAAAACAATAAATCAAACAAATTATTATTCTGGTATTTTATTTTATTCTATTCTATTTTAATTATATGTTTTTTAAGCAGGGGGAGTGTGCATTGTTGGGGGCATGGTAGAGGAAAAGAATCCCAAACATGCTCCATGCCCACCTCGGAGTCCAACATGTGGCTCAGTCTTACAACCCTGAGATGGTGATTGGAGCTGAAATCAAGAGTGGGATGTTTAACTGACTGAGCCACCCAGATGCCCCTCTTCTGGTATTTTAAAATAAAACCAGTTGTACTGCTAAATAACCATGACTACTTTCATCTTAATGTACTTGCACAATATAGGCTCACTAGTTTTGACTATGTTAGAGTTAGTATATCTTTTGTTATTTGCTAAAAGAAGGACTTCAACAAATATGCATTTGTGTGTGTGTTTCATGCCAACTATGTCACATATGAAGTAATGTAAGATTATAAGGTGTCTGACTATAAAATCACTTCAGGAATACCAGAAACGGTGTTTAAAAAGATTATCAATCTGTTGTACAAAAAACAATCCAAAGAAGCACATGTTCTTTTTAAAATTATTTTTACAAAATTTTAAGCAGAAATTGCTTTTTAACATTTCTTACAAGTGCTTCACTGAAATACTTTTGGAAAGCCATGTTTTACTATTTGTTTTGATAGAATGTCAGAAGGTTTTATCTTTAATTATAGATTTCTTAAAAAGTTAATGGAAAGATTTGCCATATTACTTTGTATTTTGTCTTTGTGAAAAACATCAATTCTATTTAAAATATGAGCAGCAATTAAGAGCATTAGTTAGACATGATTATTGTTAACCTCTTCTTTAGAAATTAACATGCCACTTGGCAGAAATATAAGTGTTGAGCCACAGAGAAGGTCTGTACTTTAACAGTGGGGTTAATGATTGTTCGTTTGTCTTTTTTTTCTTTTGTTTTCTTTGGTTCTCTTCTCTTCTCTTCTCTTCTCTTCTCTTCTCTTCTCTTCTCTTCTCTTCTCTTCTCTTCTCTTCTCTCTCTTTTTTCTTCTTTCCCTTTTTTGGCCTTTAAAGTTGCAGTTAACTCAGGCCATTTGAAATGATTTTCTTTGACTGTGTTGTGACATTGTTTTAATTGAATGAAGCTGCAGAACTAGCATGATAAATCAACATGGAATGAATTTTAATGCAAGGCAAACGATATTAACTTGGAAATTGGTTGCAGTAGACAAAGCAGCTGCTATGATTAATTTTTTTTTTTTTTATTCTCTACTTAACAGCATTTTGAGAAGGATGACCTTGACAGTTTCAATTGTGTTAGAATCCCAGTGGTATGCACTTTCAACACACTTCAGCTCCAGTTTGTTGATTCTTGGGCAGTAGAGATTGTTTCATTTTTTTAGGTTAGGAAAATTTTGTTTTGCAGATTTATTACGTTGCTTGTGACCGGTTTTAAAACATTTTTTATTTAGATAATAATTGTGAGGATTACTTAGTTGTGGTAGAAGTCTATTTAATCTTAACACTGTGGTTCTGGCAGTAAAAGTTTAATAAGTGAAGGAATACGATGTGTCAAAAAGGATCTTTTAAGTGTATGTCACAAAGTGTATGCCAAGCAGTTTGACAAAGAACACAAATCAAAACCAACTAAATATCACTTATCTGAAGCACTAAATTATCTCTGTTTATAATGTATTTTTCTAGACGTTCTTTTCCATATGTGTGTCCAGTACATGAGTTTCCTTGGAAAAGGATATATAGAGCACAGCTATTACTGAGAGAGAAAAGAGATGACAAGGCCGCTTATTTTAAGAAACAGTCAAGGTAACAAATAGAGTAACAGCATCTTCACAGATTTCATGAGAGCAGGGAGAGTTTCTCTTCCTCCTCCTCCTCCTCCTCCTCCTCCTCCTCTTTTTTTTTTCTTTTTTATTAAATCCCTAACATCTCTTATACTCTACTACATAACAGACCTTGAATAAATGTTTTAGTGAGTTGAATTTGAAAATGAAAGCCTATTTTCTGTTGTACTAAAAAAATACCCAAACTAAACAAAATGAGGGGAGATGGGATGTGGAGAGTCTTGTTTCTGTTCAGGGGTGGAGGGCAGGGACAGGTGAAGTTTTATAGAATCTGTGACTGTGTAAAAAGGTAGAGTTAGGAAATGGCAGATAAGTAGGAAGAGCCAACATAGGGCCAGGCCTATAGATAGACTTTTTGTGGTATGTACCTTATTTCTCTTCCTCAGACCCTCATTTTGATGTATTTTTACCCCATACTATATGAAGTTACATTATTTCTGGATCTGTTTAGATTAAAAGACAAGCAACAACTTTAAAAATGCTGTGGGCTTCTGTTTTAAGAGATACCAGGGTAATTCAGATCAGCTAGTAAATTTGTAGTTAGTATTTCAGAACAATTCCAGTGAAATAGGACACAAGACGAAGAAGTATTTGCTGAACTCATCAGAGTCCCAGGAAGATCGAGGGCAGATAATCAAAGATATAAGTCTGGGTTTTAGAAACCTTTCATTTGGTATGTTTTCTGAATCTGGAGAAGACCAAACTTTGGGGGACAGAAGTTAGAGTCTATAACCTATCTATGTGGACTCTTCATCCCCAGTCTTTGCTTGGGGGAGAGGGATGCTGATGGGTATGAATTCTGGGAGTAAAAGTGAACCAGAATTTCCCAGGTTCTCACAGACAGTGCATGTCAGCATCAAATTGTTTTAACACACGATACTGGATTGTTAGTAGTAGTAGGTCCCTGGGAAAAGCTGATGCATAGCCTTTTTGGAAGAGGGTAACATCATTTTGGATCTTATGTAATTTCTGAAAGCTATGTATGTAGTAAGTATAGTGTCTGGCACCCAGTAGAAAATAACCCAAATCACAAGAAGATAAGATGACAGTAACAAAAATCTGAAGAAAACAATGAACAACAAAACAAGAACAACTCCACAGGGACTCTAGGTATTAGAATTCTCATACCTAGATTTTCTAAGAGCTATGTTTAGTATGTAGAAGGTGAAAAAAGGACAAGTTAGAGAAATATGGCAGAGAAATGGGAACTGTAAAAGAAAAATTAAACAAAAAAATTCCTTAACTGGAATTAACACGTTTACCAGAAGATTTACAGGAGCATTTGAAGAGAGAATTTGTGAACTTAGAAGGTAGCTTAGAAGAAAATAGCATGGAAAAGCAGAGGGATAGAAAAACTGTGAAAAATGAGAAGAAAACTGTGAGAAAGTCTAATATATGTAATTGTAGTTTTAGGAGAAGAGATAATGGCACAGAAGCAGTGTTTGAGAGGAGTGTGGCTGAGAACTTTCAAACCAAAGCAATAAAGCCATCAGAGGTTTGTGAAACTGAACTGTAAAACAAAAGCCACATCATAGCCACTGGGCACATCATAGTAAAACTTCTGAAAACTAATGTTGAAAAGTTGTAAAAGCGAACAAGAGGGAAAAGATTACCTTCGAACCTACAGTCAAGACTCATAGCTCATTTTTCAGAAATATGACAGAGGAAAACAGACAAAATAAAGGGTCTTTAAGGTGTTGAAAGAAAATAACTGTCAAACAAGAATTCCATACTCATCAAAAATAAGACATTTTCAGATAAGGAAAAACTGAGAGATTACATTACCAGATGTTCACTGAAGGCAATACTTAGGATGTTTTTTAGGATGGATAAAAGACATTCTTTGGAAAACTGAAGATACAGAAAGGAATAAAGAGCAATGAAAATGGTAAATGTGTGGGTAAATATAAATGTACATTATTTGTATAGAGTGATAATCTGTTGAGTTAAAAATAGATACAAAATTTTGAAAAACACCTAATGGCATATAAATTGGTTTGGAATAAATGGTGTTAAATAGTCTGGGGTCCTTGCATTTAATAGGAAAGAGGTGAAAGTACAAAATAACATTAGTGCTTGATAATTCAGTGATGCATGTTTAGGATAGACAAGCATGTAACTTTCAGGCTAACAAAAAAAGAAGAAGAAAGGGAGAAAACATGCTCATTTCCATCTGTGTCCCTGACCCCACCCCCCACCTCCCACAAGAAGACAAGAAAAAAGTAAAAGGAACATAAAAGAGGTCAGGCAATTAGCACTTTAGTAAAGCTTGTATATATAATCACATACTGTAAATGGGCTCAGTGTTCCAGTTAAAATTCAAAGATTACAAGATTGGTCAAGAAACAGATTCATTTTGTTGCTGTTTAAAGAAATCCTGTTTAAAATATAAGGATAATGAAAGATTAAGCATAATAGGATCACAAAAGACACTTTGAAGAACAAAACAAAAAATCTTTACCTCTATATGAATATCAGTAGGCGAAAAGTATTCCTGGAGAGAGAGTAATTTCATAATGTAAAAGGCTACAAGAATTTTAAATTTGGGGCAGCCTGGGTGGCTCAGCAGTTTAGCGCTGCCTTCATCCCAGGGCCTGATCCTGGAGACCTGGGATCGAGTCCCACGTTGGGCTCCCTGCATGGAGCCTGCTTCTCCCTCTGCCTGTTGTCTGTATCTCTCTCTGTGTGTCTCATGAATAAATAAATAAAATCTTTAAAAAAAAAAAAAGAATTTTAAATTTGTATATATCAAATAACACAGCCTCTAAACATATAAAGGCAAAGTAGATAGAACTACAAGGAAAAATAGAAAAAAGTTATCATGGAAGAATTTGCTTTTTTTTTTTTTTTTTTTTTTTTTTTTTTGAGCATCCATGGAATATTTAGAAAAATTGGCCCTATGCTCTGCTGAAAAGTTTGAACAAACCATGCAGGATGGATATTCTGCACACTATGTTTTTTTATTATAATGTAGAATTTAGAAATCAGTAGATGATTAGGAAATCTCCTATGTTTGAAATGAGAAAAACATTTAAATATTCAATAACTATTAAATTATTTGATCTGAATGATAAGGGATATGCTGCATATCAAAACTTCGGTTTGCAGATAAAACCAGTTTAGAGGACTACTTAAAGCTTTGAACGTATATATATATTAGAAAAGAAGGTACAGTAAGCTAAGCATCCATTTCAGCAAGCTGAAAAAACATAGCGGATTAAACCCAAAAGAAGTAGAAGGAAGGAAATAATAAAGCTAAGAATAGAACTCTATTAAAGATGAGAAACCACAAAAGGAAGCGAATCATTCTATCAGATGGCTCTTGTGGCATTATAATAAGCTATCCCAACAACTTACGTTAAAACAACCATCATTTATTTAGCTCTTACATCTCTTTGGCAGGCTAGTCCTTTAGATTGCATTCAGCAAAGTAGTTCTTCTGGTCTGCATCTATAGTCAGTCACCTGTAGGTTTTCTAGGGAGCCTCTCCTTTTATGAGTTGTCTGGCTCTTTGCTGAGACATTGATGGTGACTGGATCACTTGTCTTTTTATTCTCCAGTAGGTTAGTCTGAGCTTGTTTGCATGGGAATAATAGAGCTCTAGCAGAGTAAATGCACATAAGACAGATTTAAATTTAGGCTTTTAACACAAATATTCTTCCCACTACTTGTATTGGAAAAGCAAGTCACAGTGCTAGCCCAGATTTGAGGGTTGAGAGGAGCTACGAGTTTACAATGCAGTGGCATACAATGCAGTGGCATCTTTAAGGGGGTAAAGGGTAAGTCCTTCTACCCCAGGCAGTAAAAGTAAAAGCAAAAGTAAATTTTTTTAAAAGACTGGAAATTTTTTTGAAAAGACTGGAAGACTTATAAAGAACAAGGAAGACATAGATAACCAGTCAGAAATGAAAGAGGGGACATCACTACAGATTCTGTAGATACTGCGAAGAAAATTAGACTTAAGCTTTTACATCAACAAATTTAAGAATTTAAACAATACGAATGTATTTCTAGGTAAATACAGGTTGCCAAAAATTGACATTTGAAAGGCTAGAAAACCTGAATTAAAGAACTGAATCTATAATTAAAAACCTTGCACAGAGAAAAACTCTAGGCCCAGGTTGTTTCACCACTGATTTTTTCTATTCAAATTTAAGGAAGAAATAACATGTCTTCTACAAGCCCATCCAGAGAGTAGAAAAAGAGAGAATGCATCTCAGCATATCTTGAAGTCAGAATAACCTTGATGCCAAAACCCAAGAAGCATGTAATGAGAAAGGAATATTACAAGCCAATTCCATTTATGCATATAAATTTTTTAAAAAATCATCAAAGTGCTAGCAAACTGAACCTAACAATTTATGAAAAGGGTAATGCATCAAGATCACCTTGAGTTTATTTTAGGAATGTAAGGTTGTTTAACATTTGATAATTGATTATAATCAACTGGTACTAACAAAATTAAGAAAAATAGTATGATTTTCTCAACAGATGGTAAAGAAATGTGATAAATTTAAGCATCCACTCATGATTTAAATAAAAGCCTTTAGCAAACTCAGGAATAGAGGGAAGTACTTAATTTCATAAAGTATACCTACAAAAAGTACAGATTACTTTGAGCTGTAGGGTGAACTGTTGAAAACTTTATTTTTGAAATCTGTAACAAGTGAAGGATGATAGGCTGACTTTGACTTTAACTTCAGATGCATTGCCCAGTGCCATATGGTTGGGAAGGCAAAAGGATATGTAACAGTCATTATTTGCGAGTGATAGGTTTGTTTATGTAAGGAATCCAGAAATACTTACAGAAAAATTATGAGAATAATGAAACAGGCTGCTGGTTACAAGGTTTAATACAGAGCAATCAGTTATGTGTTCATGTCCAAGAAACAAATGAAATAAAAAATATATACAATAGCAAAAATGAACTCCCAAATATCTAGGAATAAGTCTAACAAAAATCAGTAAAGTCACAATAAAAAAGCCTTATATATTCTTGATAGAAATTAAAGAAGACCTGGCCAAATGAAGAAATTACACTGTGCTCATGGTTTTGAAGCCTCTGTTGTAATATCTCAATTAAAATTACCACCAGTATTATTTTGGAACTTGACCAACTGGTTTTAAAATCTGTACAGAAACCAAGGGCAGACACACACTCTTGAGTAAGAGCAAGGTGGAATAACTTTGTCCTGCACATCAAGATTTATTATAAAGTTACCATAACTGATCCAGTGTGACATTAAAGCATGGGTAATCAAATAGATGAATGTAATAAAATAGCTCTGAAATAGACCCAAGTATATATAGGTGTTATTTATGACAATAATGGCACCATACAGAAATTGGGAAAGGATAGTTCTTTTTAATAAAATAATGCTAGGACAATGGGGTATCCATGTGAGGGAAAGAGAAAAAGCTGTACCATAACAGACATTAATTCCTGGTACACTGTGGGTAGAAATGTGAAAGAACATTAAAGCTTCTAAAAGTTAATACAGAAAGACATCCTGATGATCTTGAGATGGGGAAAGACCTCACTAACCATGAAGAGAAATGACCTGAGCTACATTAAAATTAATTCAATCTAATTAAATTCAGTTATGTAGCATCATTAAAGAATTAGGAGGGCAAGGGGTGCCTGGGTGGCTCAGTCTGTTAAATGTTTGCCTTTGACTCAGGTGATGATTTTAGGATTGAGTCCAGTGTTGGGCTCCCTGCTCAGCACAGGATCTGCTTCTCCCTGTTCCTCTGCACTCGTGTTCTCTTTCTCTCTCTCAAATAAATAAATAATCTTAAAACAAACAACTAGGCAAGCCACAGCATGGGAAAAGGCATTTGCTACACATGTAACCACAAAGTAGAAATCAATTAAGGAAACACTAAATAACACAATAGAAAAATAGTCTAGAAACTTCAGTTGTGTTTCAAGAAAAGTATAGATCCGAATGGTCAATAAACCTGAAAAAATGATGAACTTTACTAGTAATCAGGAGAATGCTAATTCAGAGATTGAGCAAGTGCACCTGAATGGCTAAAATTAAAAAAACAAAACATTGTTAATAAGTCTGTAAAGGAAGTAGATCAAAAATACTTATTTTCTTCTTTGGGGAATTATGTAACCATTTTTAGGAAATAGTTCAGCGCTATCTACAAAGGAGTTCTTTTTGGATATTATCTTCTTTACGAATAGTCTTTTCCTCAAGGAGCAGTTCCTTGGCCTGCTTCTTTATTTTGTACTATTTCTTTCATGTTAGCCTTCTCAAGTCTTTGGTGAACCTGCTTTGTCTATTCATATTTCAGTGTGAAGCGCTGAACATTTGAATTATGAATTGTGTTCATGCACTGGGCTCATCCACTGCAGGCTTCAGTTTGAGGTGATCACCTGAAGTGTCAATTTTGAAAAGGTAGCCAAATGCTGTTTATGGAGGCAAAAACTCAAGCCTGTTACCTACAAGTTAGATCCCTGTTTGTTGGTGTTCTGTATACTGCTTCCACCTTTTCTTTCTGGTTTTCTTCAGAACTCTGAGTATCAAGTTTCTCTGGAGTTCTCTAGAGTAAATTTGCTATGGATCAATATCCCTGTCTATGGACATTCTAAGTTGGGTATTTAGTTGAGGGCCTGAGGTTTCCTAAAGTGAATTTGTAGTGGACTTGGTAGGCTATTAATCGTCCACTATTTGCCAGATCTTGTATTGGACCTTTTATATGTATTGTGCTGTACACACACAGACGAATCAGTACTGCTCTGCCAGAGAGTATCCTTTTCCTTATATAATTCAGGCTTACTTGATGTGACTTTCAAATTCCTAATTATTATTCACTACTGTAGCTTGGATACCAGTTGGGATCTGTGTGCTTTTAGAGTTTTTTAAACACTTAATAATGGTATAGTTCTTGAGTTGATGACAGGGCTTTAGATTGATTAAAGAGTAGATAAAGTACTGTACACCAAGGAACTAGGCAGGGATAAGGAGTTTCATTTGAATATAAAGGTAAATTTCAGAATTGGGGATCTTGTAGAGCTAGATCAAGCGCTTATAGGATCAGTCTATGAGTCTTGGGATGGAAAAGTTCTATCAGAATCCTCTGAGGAAGAGTACTTTCTCTCCCCATGTAGGTATGTGTTGTATTATTCATCTTTGATTTGCGTATCACCCATAAGATATGGCAGTGTTTGTGAGCAGCTTTAGGGAGGGAAAGTAAAAAGCTGATAGTGTGCAGAAGATTGGAGCAATGCCTTAGCTTCTTAAACTCTTATAGCAGTGAACGTTAACATATTACTTTTATGTAATGTCATACTAATAGTAGGATCAAATGCAAGAAAAAAGTAGGAAGCTATAAACATAAGAATCGGTACCTGTTTGAATAAATAAAAACCAACATGGCTTTTTGTGGAATTGATGGCAAATAACCATTTTTTGTCTTTTGTGCAGTTGACTGTGAAAGTGGAAGTTTTACTTTTCAGTACTCAGAGTCAGTCTGTGTTTCCCATTGGCCTTTGTACTAGAAGTTTTTATTGAGGCATGGCAGTTATTTATGTATTATTTTTATCACTATCCTACTCATGGAAAGAATTAAGGCTCCTTGCAAAACTAGTAGTATAAGTTAAAGTTAGAAATGGAATAAAGAAGGAAGAAAAATAAGGTGCAGACATAAAATTGTGCAAACAGTATATGCTGTCAAGACTGAAATACTTAGTATAGGGTGGAATTCAAATTAGGCCATTGGTGTTATGGCAGCTGACTCAAAACTACAATTCTTGGGGTGCCTGGGTGGCTCAATGGTTGAGCATCTGCCTTTGGCTCAGGTCATGATCCTGGGGTTCTGGGATTGAGTTCTACATTGGGCTACCTGCAGGGAGCCTACTTCTCCCTCTGCTTATGTCTCTGCCTCTCTTTCTGTATGTCTTATGAATTTATAAATCTTAAAAAACAAAAACAAAACAAAAAAAAAAACCCTAAAATTTTCTTTGGAGAAAGTGTTTTCTTAGATAAATGAGACCAGATTTTTCCCCCCAAGAATCTCTTTAAAGAATGCAATTACTAACTAACATAATGAACAATTCCCTGTATGGTGACATTACAGAGTCTTGTAGAAGGGATTTGTTTTGGGTGGCATCTAAGATTTTGTCAAACTCTTTAATATACCATATTCTGGTTTAGATTGCATGTTAATGGACAGTTCAGTATAGTACCTGTTTTTCCTAATTCAGGATTTGTATTAATACATAGGAAACTTCATGCTGAGCAATGTGCTCGTGTAATTATATCCTCAAGCTGGGCTAGAAATTTATAAAGTCTCTAAGATTTATTTAAAAATATTTAACTTGACAAAGTAAAAATACATTTTAAAATGAGAGCTATAAATTCAAGCAAGTGAGTAATATATAGTGACTTTTTTTTCCCCCAGTTTAATTTTGTTGGAAGAATCCTTGGACCTAGAGGACTTACTGCTAAACAACTTGAAGCAGAAACGGGATGTAAAATAATGGTCCGAGGCAAAGGCTCGATGAGGGATAAAAAGAAGGTAAGTCCTTGAACATGGGGGCAAGGCTTGATGTGAATAATTTCCTTGTACTTTTACATTCTAATAATAAAATACCCAGATCTTTAGTGCATAAAGCACTACATATTATTTCATATATGTTCATATTGCATATGTTCATATTATTTTATTATTTCATGAAACTTTTGAACTTTTTAAAGATACTGTCATGATATTTCTTGTTGATTATCATGAGTTTTCATTTAGCTGACACAGGTATCACTCAGTCCATCATGTTAACTTACTTTGGTATTTATAGTTGAGAAACTACCAATTTGGAAACTAGACACACTAATGTTGTATGTATAAAGATGTCATTAAAAGTTTTAAAAATCTAAAATGTTTCTGTGATGAGATTGAAATGAAAGTGATCAAATGAATAACTTTGGCTGTGTGTCAGATCACCTAGAGAGCTATTAAACAGAAAAAGAAAGCTATAACTAGCCATATGATGCTCCTCTTAGATTTCACCAACATTTTGTGTTGATTATAAGTTTATTAGACATTCTACTTTTACGTATATTGTTCCTGTTTTCTTTTTTTTTTTAATCTCTCCTGCCACTTTTTATTCTTATTTTTTTATTTTTTACTTTTAAAAGATTTTTATTCATCCATTCATGAAAAACACAGAGAAGCAGGGACATAGGCAGAGGGAGAAGCAGGTTTCCTGTGGGGAGCCCGATGGGGAACTCCATCCAGGGACTATGGGATCACGCCCTGAATCAAAGGTAGATATTCAACCACTGAGCCACCCAGGTGTCCCTTTTCTGCTTGTTTAATTAATGAATATCTAACTACATACTTTAAATACTATTTTTAGGAAGGTTTACTTTGCCTAGTTTCCTGTTGTCCGTGATAGTGTTAGGGAGAATATTTTTGAATGTCTATCTTTGTAAAACAGTGTTTGATTTTTTTTTTTCAGTGTTTGATTTTTTTTTTAATAAACTTAAAAAAAATTCTTCCTATCAATAAAATCACATAGTATTATCTTTGACTTATTTCACTTAGCAAATACCTGCTAGGTCCATTTCCCCTGAAACTAATGTAACACTGTATAAGAATTATACTTCAATTTAAAAGAAGAAAAACCTAGATTTGATTGCCAAATATTAAATGTACTGTCAGGGAGGGTATTATTTTTTAAATACATTGCCTTGAAAGGGCTATCAAGTAATAGACTTGTGGTCAGCTTATGTTGGAGTGTGTACATTGAAACACTTTGTGGAGCTTATGGAGCAAACCCCAGATCTACAGAGTATTCTGACTTCATCCTGACATAGTTCTTTTCTGACCTTCCACCGCATTTCATTTATACTTTCCCACCACCTGACTGGATTGCAGTCATTTTCTCTTGCAGACAATGACCTTCATAGGTAAAAAGTTGGGTATGGGTGGGGAAGGGGTATTCTCAGTATTGATTATCTTTAAATCCTATTATAACTATACTGTTCTTATCTGCTGAGTTTAAAGATATTTTGAGGCATGTATGGGAGTTCTCCTTCAGCAAATGTAAATTTTGTATTTAAAACAGTTTTTATTAGAGTCTGAAAAGCATTTTCAGATTCATTGAAGCATTTTCTGAATCAGCTGAGTGGCAATCTTACATTGCCGTGCCATTTTGGTTCTCCTGTTTGCACTTAATGGTTGTATTAGCATTGAGCAATGCTAATTTAAGAGCCATGGAAAAATGAAATGAAATTGATAATTGATGGACAAATACATCTTTAAGATTAGTATATCCATCAGTTAAACTATAAATCAGTGAAGAAGCATGTTTTTCCCTCTCCTCAGCCTCTGTTAATTCCGTACTAATGACCCTCCCCTTCTCCGCTCACACACTCCTAGACACCAAGGATTAGCGCTTGGAACTTGTGTAATGAGACATCATGAATTCTGTTTTTGATTGGAGTTGAAATTTTAGCCTGAAGAACATATTCTCCTATCTTTGGCAGAACAAAATAGTTAAGAGTGTGAGCTTTATGACAAGATTATCTAGGTTTGAATCTTGGTTCTGTCACTTAGCAGCTTTCTGATGTTGGACAAATTACTTAATCTCCTTCTGCTGTATAAAAATGGGAGTAGTGATAAGGTGATGGTGAGGATTAAATTAGTTGTAAAACACCTAGGACAGTGTTTTGGATCATAATAAGTGATTGATTAATGTTAATGACTCTTTCTAATAAATTATATCTTTACACTATTATAGTAGTGCCTCTTATTCATATGGGGGGGTGTGCCCCAGTGGGTGCCTTAAAATGGAGATAGTACTGAACCCTATATATACTATGCATTTTCTTGTACATATATACTTCTGATAAAGTTGAATTTATAAATTAGGCACAGTAAGAGATTAACAGCAATAATAAAATAATTATAACAGTATATTGTGATAAAAGTCATATGACTAGTATTTCTCTCATATCATATTATACTTTACCCATCCTTGTAATGATGTGAGATGGTAAAATGCCTACATGATGAGATAAAGTGAGATGAATGATAGAGACTGTGACATTAGGCTACTATTGACCTTCTGATGATGAGTTAGAAGGAGGATCATCTGCTTCCTGACTTAGGTTGACCATGGGTAACTGAAATCACAGAAAGCAAAGCTGTGGATAAGAGGGAATGGTAGTAGATAGTGCATTTTATGTTTAAACTCTTCTGATGCATCAAGATATGGGCGGGAGGACTGCTGTTTTAAGCTTTGGAAATGAGAATACTTCTTTGTTGTTTTGTGCCCTTTGAATATACCATATTCTCATGGTTTTTCTGTTTTGTTTCTCTGTTGCTTGGTGCATCCATAGATCTGTCTTGTCCACATTGTTCTTAACCACAAGGAGAAGCAGTTTATACATTCTGTTTTTAAAATTTTTACTGTTGGCTGCCAAAATAATAACAAAATTACAGATTATTCATAATGCAAGAGTAACAATAAAATACGACACCAAAAAATTTGGCCACAGATTATATTTTTAGTTTTATTAAAATGCTACAGATGAACATACTTTAAGCATATCAAATTAACTTGAATGGGCCTCTTATGTTTGATATTATGGTATATGGAATCTGAACAATTTATGCACATATTTTTAATACCAAGAGTGTCTTCTATAATTTTAATGTAAATCTACACATAATAAATTGTTGACCAAATCATTTTGGTTTATGCTGTAGTTACTCTATTTATTGAGTTTCTAAAAATGTTAATAAAAGTAAAGTCAAATGGAAAGTGCTATCATTTGTTGCTTGGCTTTTATTTGAGAAAGAACTTGGTAAACAGATGGAGACAAAAGTAGTATTGATGTAATACATCTTTGTACTAGGCTGATTTAGTGTATTTCAGGTGTTTTAAAGGAAAAACCATTTGACTTTAAGCTTTCTTGCAGAGTTGTCAATTTTTTTAGAAGCTGAGAAAGCTAGAAAATCTTAATTTACTGGTTGCCTAAAATATGGGAAATGCTGTTTGCTGATCTGTATCCTTCCTTAGCCTGGTAAACTCAGTAAGGGAAAGCATGTCTATTTTTTGGAGCATTTCCCTGGTTGATGAGTACCTGCCAGAGTGGGATCTGAAAAATAAATAAATAAATAAATAAATGACTGTTTAGTTAGGTAATTAAGGTATAGATATCCCCAAGCCCCTCTATGTAGTTTGTACATAGAGGAAATTATAAACCCTATGTGCTTTTTATTCTTTGGGCAAGATAAGCAGTACCATTTGATCTAAGCTGCTGGTTTTAAGCAAGGGAATGAAAAATGCCACTTTAATTTTTATTCTGTTGGAGTAATATTACTTCTGAGTTATTGATGGCGTAACAGCATTGGTTTTTGTATATAAATACCCAGTGGAATGGTACTGATTAAAACCTCATGAACAAGGAATAGGAACTGTAGTAGACTTCATAAGAGACTGACCAAAGATTGGAAAGCCTGTCTGTTTCAGCTAGTACTTTTCTGGTGTCAGCAAGTGGAAACCAGTAGTTTTATGAATAGTTATTTTTAATTTTTTTCTTTTTTTTTTTTTTTTTAAAGATTTATTGACTTATTTATGAGAGAGAGAGAGTGCACGCAGGGGAGGGTATAGGGGATAGAGGAAGAGGGAGAAAGAAACTCAGGCAGACTCTGTGTAGAATGTGGAGTCCAGTGTGGGGCTCCGTCTTATGACCTGAAGATCAGACCTGAGCTGAAATCAGGAGTTGGATGCGCCACCCAGGTGCCTTTTTATGGATAGTTCTTTTGATTTGTAGAGTGTGTAATTTGTATCAAGCATTATTCTAGGTATTTTACACACATCTGTTTTAATTTTTTTCCCATAATTTCTACTTGTAAGTTTATTATTTTTTTATCATTTTATTTTTTTACAGTGTTCTATTAGTTTCAGGTGTACAGTATAGTGATTCAACAATTCCATACATCACTTGCTGCTCATCATGACAAGTGTACTCCCAAATCTCCTTCACCTATTTAACCCAACCCCCCACACCTCTCCTCTGGTAACCATCAGTAATTGACTAGAGTTAAGAGTCAGTTTCCTGGTCCCCCCCCCCCCCCACCACCTTGCTTGTTTGTTTTCTTAAATTCCAGATACGAATGAAATCATATGGCATTTGTTTTTCTCTAACTTGTTTTGCTTAGCATTATACTTTCTAGCTCCATCTTTGTCATTGCAGATGGCAAACTTTCTCTTTTTGATGTCTGAATGATATTCCATTATATGTGCGTGCGTGCACATACACACACGCACACACACATCACATTTTATCCATTCATCAATCACTGGACCCTTGGGCTGCTTTCATATCTTGTGTATTGTAGATAATGGTGCTGTAAACATGGCGGGGTGCGTGTATCCCTTTGAATTAGTGTTTTTGTATTGTTTGGGTAAATACCCTAGTGTGATTGCTGGATCTTAGGGTAGTTCTATTTTTAACTTTTTGAGGCACCTCCTGTTTTCTAGTGGCTGCACCAGTTTGCATTCCCACCAGCAGTGCATGAAGGTTCCTCTTTCCCAACATCCTTGCCAACACCTGTTGTCTCTTGTGTTAATTTTAGCTATTTTGACAGGTGTGAGGT
The DNA here is from genome assembly GCF_053574225.1 of Canis aureus. NCBI lineage: Eukaryota > Metazoa > Chordata > Mammalia > Carnivora > Canidae > Canis > Canis aureus. The sequence continues at coordinate 52,374,951 of NC_135611.1, forward strand.
GATCTGAGTTTTATTATTACTAGTTTGTATATCAGGAAATTGAGCCTCAGGAAGGTTGAGTAATTTGCCAAAGGTCACATGCCAAAGAGTAGCAGTCCCAGTAAACCTACAGCCTGTGTTCATTCTATCCTGCGGTTTACTACTTCCTACCTAAGAACCATTTCTGAGAGTGATACCAATTTCAGAAATATTAGAAGTTGAGTAGTTCTAAACTTTGACTATGAAGTTAGTAATAAGATAGTTTGTGAAACTTCTCTAAAGTTTTTGGTTTTTTTCTCAGGGATAATATATTTTGAAATTTTGTTTTTGTGTGTCATTTCCTTGAGTTTCAGAACTCTTTCTTAAGGAAGGATTTAATTCCATTTTATGATAGAAAACTATATAGTTGAGCATATTAGAAATTCAAGAGAAGTGACTTTTGGGAAAGAAAGTGTTTATTGGTAGTTTTTCCATTGATGTAGCAGAGTGCTATGGGGGCCATGTGGAGAGCTTGGGGAAGAATGTTTTCATACTAGAGGGAATGGGTTCACCTTCAAAAAAACAGGTGGAGTCAGCTGGTTGGTTTCCAGTGTAGCAGATGAATACATGTAATTCATTAAAACAGAAGAGTGTTTCATGCATAAATTAGATACTTGATAATACTGTGGTGTGATATTAAAGTGCTAAATGAAGTTCACCTTTGGGAGTTATTGTGAGTGGCGTTGTAGGGGGCATTCTTTGGGGATTTGTTTCATCAACATCCATTAGTTCTTCTCTGAGAGCTCCCCTATCATGAATAAGTGGGGACTAAGTATCCATGCTTGTGTTTCTGTTTCCCACTCCTACCTCCCAGCCAAAAATGTTGATGAGTGAATTGTCTGCAGTTGATCAAAGCCAGGTTAGTTAAATGTTGTATCTTCTGGAAATTTCCATTGAGATTTAACAATTCTGCTTAGAGCTCTTTGCTTGAAATGAAGGGATGTGCACTTAAGGGATCAGATGGCTGTTCTAGGACTGCTAATATCTGTGGCCAGATGGTATCAGCTGCTTTCACAATCTGTGCAATGTCTGATTCAGACCATGCAGTAACCTCAGAACATAGTTTTACTCTTCTAACAGGATTGGAGGCTTAAAGAAGTGACGTAACTTATCCAGTCTCCCATCACTGATGACTCCAGTAAATATAAATGCATATCTCACTGAACATTCAAATTGAACTATGTAAATCATTCTCATCAGAATATGGGCTTTGAATTTAAAACCTGATCAATCTGTAATAAATTTTTAATTTTGTTTTTAGAAGGTTATACAGCGTTTTGTGGAACATGATTTATGAAATGTTAATAGGCATATTGTATAATTGGAAAATATATAGAATTTCATAATATTTTTTTCATATCTTCATACACATTAGATTTTTCTTAATTATCTCAAGTCCTATTACTTCATTTCTTATGATTAATATATTTTAATTAGTTAATACATAATTTTTGAAAAGTTTAAAAGTACAGATAATCTGGAAAAAAAGGCATCACCTGGTTCTGTCACTAAAACTACCCTTGTTGACAGTTTTGGCATGTCTTTTTATAGATTGTTCTTCTTGCAATTATACATTTATATATGTGTATATATACGTGTATATATACACACACACACATATATATGTTCACATGCATTATAGAGCATGGATAATAGTAGATATGCTTTATAATTAGGATTTTTAACTATCCTGTCCTGGTCAATTCACTAAATAATTGAGCTCCCTTCTTTATTTACTAGTTTTAAAATAGTTGATTCCTAGGAATCCTTCAAAGGTAAAGAATGAGATTTTTCTTGTTTCCTTTTTGAATATCATTATGAATTCATTTAAAGCATTTTGATATGTTTCAGTTTGTTGGAGTTAGTGTTTTTAAGGATCATGTTGTTTGGTCATTGCACACCTCCTGAAGTTTCTTCTAAGTCCTCCTGACGCTACCCCAGTCTTTGGGGCTAGTAACTTTGCTTCCTAGTGTGGTATCATCTTGGGAACTTTCCTCCCCAGACTTGGAATCAGCCATTTCTTTAAGGAATCCTAGTTCCTTTTAGTGAAAATCAGTAATTAAAGATGGCATTCTGGACTTCAGTGATACTCATTATTTATAAACCTTTTTAGGACACAGCTAGGAGATACATAAATTCAGAAATAGAGATGTATACAAGGTCATTCGCATTCAAAATCAGGGCTACCGTGTTTTATTTAATTGTTCTTATATGTATATTTTCTTTCCCACTGAAAATTCAGGTTCCTAAAGACACAAAATAATGACTCATTTGCTTTATTCTAAAATAAAAATCTCAAAATAATAATACAAACGCTACTGTCATCAATACAGTGATAACCATTTTTCCCCAGTTCTTACTGTTTTTAGGGTACATTCTCTTAGAGATTGAAATTACTGTCTTTTAAAAACACTCAAATTTATCAGTGTATCACAGGTACATCATTAAGCTCATTTGCACTTGGTTTTCTAATTTTAGTGGTTGCTCAAAGTATTTTTCTGTTACTTGTAAAATATTTACATGGTTTAAAGTCAAATCTATAAGTAGGGAATTTTCAAAGAAACCTGGCTCTTATCCCTGTTGCCTGTATATATTCCCGCTCCTTGCTATTCAGGTAAATTTTTTATATTGGTTTTCAGTTTGTCCTTACATTTCTTTTTTTGACATTAATAGTTATATAAGTATGACAATTGTGTGTGTCTGTGTGATTTCTCACTCTATAGGGAGTTATATACATATTACACTTTTCTGTACCTTTTTTTTTTTTTCTTTAACAGCATGTTACTGAGATTACTTAGGATATTTTGAGACAGTCCTTTTAATAACTTTATATATTTAGTTGTGTGTATATACCATAAATTATTCCAACATTCCCTTATTAATGGATATTTAGATTGATTGTGGGGTTTTTTTTTTAAGATTTATTTATTTATTTTAGAGGAGAGCAAGTGAACACACAAGTATGAGTTGTGGGAAGGGGAAGAGGAAGAGGGAAAGAGAATTCTCAAGCACACTCCCTACTGAGCAAAGAACTGGATGGACATGGGGCTCTGTCACATGATCTGAGATCATGACTTGAACTGAAATCAAGAGGTGGCCACTTAACCAACTGAGCCACCCAAGCAGCCCTGCTTCTAGGCTTTTGCTGTTACACATAGGGAGAGTACTGCATTGAATAGCTTTTATGTACATTTTTACATGGCCTTGGCAGTTTATCTTCAGGATAGAATTCTAGAAGTGTTATCACATTATGTATTTTGCTAGCTAGTGCGGAACTTCTCTCTCTCCAGGAGTTAATAATGTTCTCATTTTGCATTACCACCAATAATGTATGAGAGTTCCAGTTTCCCAGTAGATTCACCAGCAGTCTTAAACTTCTATATTTTATACAGGAGATTGAACATCTGTTAAAGGCACTTTTAAAGAAGGTATTCTATAAATAATTTGTGTGTATGTATGTGTATGTAAAAGGTCATTGCTTATATAAGCAATGCAACCATCTATGGTTTCCCACAGTCGTTTTTTTTTTTTTTTGCAATATATTAAGTTCCCATTCAATCCATTTATAAATAATTATTAGACATAGTTGAAATAGTATAACTGGTTTTTAGGTACATTATAATTGTAATAAACTTCTGTTTGTGCCTAAGAAATTAATTACTATTTAAAATGTTTTCAAGAGGAAACATGCTGTGATTTTCTGAGAGTTTACATGGCCTTTCTCACCTAGGGTTCCTCTTCTGAACCACAGAACATAGAAATTCTTCAGTTTTACTTAAAGTGACTCATAACAAGTATCATTATACAGTGTGTAGGAGAGAAGTTAATTACATATAATTTATGCCTTGGGCCAGGCATTAAGACTTGATACACTCATGGAATCCTTATTTGGGAAAGGCTATTTATTCCCTGTGAAGAATGGTTCTTTTCTCTCTATTTTATATCCCTGCCTTACTCCATACCTGCCTCACCCACCCCTCTTATTGATACCTTTGACTTCATGCATTAGAAAGTAGGAACTTTTACAGATTCTCTTATAAATCTTGTGAATTTGCTTTGGGAGAATGATTATGAAAATTACAATGTGTAATCTGGCTTGGAAGGAACCTTATTAAAGGCATGAAGTCCAACCACCTTTGTGATATTTAATTCTGTGATACTTAATTCCTATATTGCAAATGGTTATTACTCAATTTTTGTTACCTCCCTTCATAGTTCTTTTTTTTTTTTTAAGATTTTATTTATTTATTCATGGGAGACAGAGAGAGGCAGAGGCAGAGACACAGGCAGAGGAAGAAGCAGGCTCCATGCACGGAGCCTGATGTGGGACTCGATTCTTTGACTCCGGGATCACGCCCTAAGCGTGAAATCAGACGCTCAACCTCTGAGCCACCCAGGCGTCCCACTTCATAGTTAATTTAATGCCTTCTCAGGCAGCAGATATTTTTCAGTGCTTATGATTTTTGTCCTCAAGGAGCTTTCATCCATTGGAGACTGATGTATTGACAGTGAATTAATATACAATGTAGTAAATGCTCCACTAGATGCTATACATTGTGCTGTGGGAAGTCAAGGAAGTCAAGGAAGTATATAAGAGTTCTGTTGTAGGGTAAAGGTTTTAGGAAAAGCTAGAGAGAATTGGACTACAGCAGGAATTTACAAAGCAGTTGAGAGGAGTGGTATTCTAGATACGAGTAGGGTCAACCTGTGTATGTTGTCATGCCAATAGTTGGCCTATTGCAGTGGAAGTTGTAAGATATGGCTGGGAAGGCAGTGTCAATATTGGAGACATGGCTGAGATCTGAGGATATAGGGAATTGAATACTATATATATATATATTTTTTTTTTGGAAAGCAGTGCAGTGGCACTCATGTTTTTAAGGTAAGCAGTTATATGTGTGGTTTTTTTTTTTTAAGATTTTATTTACTCATTCATGAGAGATACAGAGAGAGGCAGAGACCTATGCTGAGGGAGAAGCAGGCTCCCTGCTGGGAGCCCGATGGTGGGGTGGGGGGACTTCATTCCTAGAACCCAGGAATCATGACCTGAGCCAAAGGCAGATGCTCAACCACTGAGCCACCCAGGTGTCCCTATGTTAATTGTTCTAAAAAAGCTATCTGGGCATTAGTAGAAGGGATAGGTGGAAAGGAGAAGAGTCTTAAGGCCAAAATCAAATGACCAAGTTTGTTAGAAAGTTCTTCCTTGTGTTGAGATAAAATCAGTATCTTTGAAACTTAGATCCTGTTATCTTAATTCTACTTTGAATTCAAAACAAATATAATCTCTTAAACCTTGGAGCCTTTGACATAATGAGGTCGTGGTACTTAGGTCTTAAAAGTCTCCTATTGTAGCTATAAACTAATTCCCAAGTAACTGTAGTCTTTTCTTTTTTTATTTAATGTTATGAGATTTGGACTTGAATTCAACCTCAAAATGATGGATAGGTTTCTTTTTAAAGAGAAAAGAAGGCTTGCCTTTCTGAAGAGTTAAATTAGTGCTTTTCAAATAATCTGCTGTAAAAGACGATTACAGAACAATTCTAATCCATTGTAGACCAGTCCTTTTGTAAACTATAATGAAATTATCAGATACATAGAATATGAAAAAGACAAATTCAATCCTGTTTAAAACTTTTTATATCAACAGAAAGAATTATCCAGTTGGAATGCTGTAAAAGTTTCTAAACACACTTGATTTCTGTACTTCCAGACAGCGCTGATTTAAATACCAGCTTTTGACAATATCTGCTGGTTTACAGAACTGTAAACTAGCTCCATGGTGTTCTCTCCCTCTCTACTTTGTTCTCACATTCTTAGTTTTGCTGTGTGTGTTTTTGGAAAAATTCATTTTACAATATTGACTTTTTAGTTTTGTTTCTGATTATATGTTTATTAGGAACTCAAGCAGCTTAGCCTTATTTTAAGATAGAAAAGTATAAAACAATGCAATAAGAATTAGATGTTTATCTCAGATTGGATAGTATCTCAAGATACTATTACAGAATAGAGCCACTGTTTTGCCTGCATTAATTGTTAAGAAAGATTGGGAGGATTTGAAATAAAAATTCTATTTATTTAAGGTATAGTTATTAAAATTGGTGAGGCACTCTTTGAGGAATAAAAAGATGGATCCAGTGAGAATAAACCTTTGTTTTCATTAGTAAAGTAACACATTAAGTAACCTGTAAAACTTAAGCTAATTACTTGCCATAGATCTGATACCAAGATGAGTTAATTGTCCGTGTCTAATGAAATGAGATATGAGTTTCAGTGAAAAGGGAGCGTCCGTTTTATCACTAGATGCTGTTAATGAGCCTTTTAAAATTAAGTCTTGATTGGATTGCAGTCAGTTTAGTTAAGGAATATTTGAGCACCTTGTAGTTGTGTGTAACAGGCTTTCTTCTCAGAGGGTTCGGTGTGTTGACAGAATCAGTGGTGGAACATTGCTATGTGTATATCATTTATGCTGCATCGCTTGACTATCTTTTTCAAAATCCTTTATGACAACTTGATTGGAAATTTTTTTCTGTCATATTAACAGCAAATTATTAGGCAGTTTCGTAAGCCCAGTGAGCCATCCTGTTCTGTCCTACTAGTTTTATTTTTCTAACTCAAGTTATGAGTGATAATGATTCACAGAAATTATACTGTTATTCCTTTGATTTTAAAACATGTTAACTTTTATGTATATTGTTAACTCTTTGCTTTTAAAGACAAATATGATTGTTTTGTAGGTTTTTTTGTTCTGGCTTTTTGGTTCTTTTGGTCATTGTCATATGAGGTCAGTATCACAGCCTGTGGGTCCAAGAAATTAAAACTAGATCCAGATTATTGAAGTGACTTTTGTTTTGTGAATTCTTTGTTACTTAGAAGAGATTAAATAAAATTATAGCAGGTAAGCATGTTTTATAAAGGTGATTATAAGTTTTTTTAACTTATCATTTCATATTGAAATGTGTTTTTAAGAATCTGATGTGAAGAAAGTTTTGTATAATTTCATCTTTGTAACTGATAAGATTAATTTCTGACAAGTAACTTATGTTCACTTAAGTTATGAGATTATGCAATAAGAAATAAGTGGGTAATTGGAAGTATCCTTATACTTTAACATGTGTAATATGATCAGGCTGCTGCATCAAAGTGTTTTAAGACATTTAAAATTTGAAAGAGGTTACAACATTAAAAGCAGTCACAAGTAGTTAAAAGCAAATATATAAGCTTATCTATTGTAAAATTACTTTTTCCTTAATTATGAAAGCCTTTCATATTTAGTACAGAAAATATTAGACAATTAAAAAAATCATAATGCTTTCCATTTGGAGGCAAGTATTACATTTATATGTTGATGCATATTTTGAGACCATACATTTTTGTAAACTGATACATTTTATGTAAGAATATTCTGTTTGTGCCCATAAAAACTCATGTACATATTAAAAACTGTTTTTACTGTGAAAATGTTGTGAAGAACATCTGCACATATTATTAGGATAAATTTATAGAAGTGTAATTGGTTGGTTGGAAATGTATTACTAAAATTGCCTTTTAAAGCTGCTATTTGAAATTATAGGCACTCTCAACAGGAAGTGAAAATGTTTGTGTCCTGTATCTTCTCTAAAGTTGGGATACCACTTTTTTAGGGGGACAAAAATACACTATTGATTTGCATATTTTTGGTTGGTGAGGTTAAGTCTGTTAATATATATCTATTTGGACTTTAGTGTTCACTTTTGTATTGCCTGTCATTGCTACCACCCCAAACCACTATTTTGTGTTTTCTATTAGTTATCACTTTGAAAAAATACAGATTTATAACTATAGAGTTATGAGTGGTACAATGAATGCTATATACCCCTCACCTAGATTTGCCAGATTTATTAACATTTTGTATATCTTTGTGCACTTGTTTGTTCTTTTCCTGTGTTTATATATGTATATGTAGACATATTTACATACATACATACAAACAGTTAGTGCTCATTTTCTAATTATGTATTTGTGAATTTGCCTACTTGCTAAGATTTATTAGTAATTTCAAAATTAATACTCATGGCACTTTCAACAATTATTCATGGACATGCTCAGAACAGCAAAAAAAAATTCGTGAGTCATCCAAAGCTCTTGTTTGAGAAGTCCAGTAAGGCAACATGTCTTCTCATTTTAGCTTTAATGCTGTGAAAAAGTGTTCTTTTCACTGTCTGCCTAGGGCTTTGTTTTTTGCATAGTTGCTTTTTTGGTGTTAAAAATGACCCCAAAACAAATTACTGTCTAGTGTTTCTAAGCACAAGAAGACTGTGACATGTGTTAGAAAACACACGTATTAGTCTTGCTTCAGGAATGTGTTACAGTATTGTTGGCTGTGAGATCAATGTTAATGAATTAACAGTATATATTAAATAAGGTGTCTTTTAAACATGAACACAAACATAAACACACATAAAACCAGATTAAATACCCATTGATTGATGAAAATGTGACCAGAGGCTCACAGTAGCATAATCCTATATTTCCTTAGGAGCAATAATTCAGTATTCTCTAATTCATTGTTCACAGGACTTTTATAGAATATAACTACCCCGAATAATGAGAATTGACATGTGCGTGCGCATGCATGTGTGTGTATAAATAATTATTACCTTTTTATTTGCTAAATCATTATTTGAGAGTTAAGTTGCAGACACTCTGACTCTTCATCCTTATCTTAGAGTGCAGTTCCTTAGAATAAGAACATCTCTTTACATCATCAAGGGTCTCTTTTTTCACATCTAGCAGACTTAATACTGCTACAATACTGTATTCTTTGATAGACATTCTAAACTCAAATTTGTCCAATTTTCCGTCCATTTAAATCCTTTCTGTCTCAGAAACGAGTTTGGATCACACGTGACACTTGTATCTCTAGATCTCTAATTTGAAACAGCTACTCAGCCTTTCATTCTCTTTCATGATTTGGGTTTATTTCATTGTTTTCTCATGGTTAGATTCAGGACATGCATTTTGGGCAAGAGTGCTTTAAGAAAATGATGCTGTGGGATACCTGTGTGGCTCAGCAGTTGAGCATCTCCCTTTAGCTCAGGGTGTGATCCTGGGTCTGGGGATCAAGTCAACGTGGGACTTGATCAATGTGATCTCACATTGACTTGATCCCCAGTATTCTCCCTTAGTCTCTGCCTCTCTGTCTCTCATGAATAAATAAAATCTTAAAAAAAAAAAAAAGTGGTACTGTGTCCTCAGCATACCACATTAGTTATACAACGTTAGTTTGCACCGTTTGATGATATTAACATTGATCATTTGGTTAAAATGATGTCCGTCTTATTTTTTTCACTGTAAAGGTACTTTTCCTCCTTTTAAATTAATAGCTAATCTAAGGGTAACCGTTTAGAACTTTGTAAATGCCCTGTTCTCAATAAGATTTTGCCTAATAGTTGTAGCATTGGTTAATGAATCTTGCCCATATCCATTATTATAATAGTGTTTGCAAAATTGTTATTTTCTGTCATTTGCTTTGTATTTATCAGTTGACATTCAACTGTAATGAAGGTATGCCTGTCATTTTTGATAGGTTAAGAATTCTTTCTTTATTAATGTATGCTCCTCCCCCCACTCCTTGTTGGCTTTAGAGTTTATATTCTCTCTACTGGAATCTCCCTTGAATTCCAGTTTGCATCTTGACTGGTTTGGTGGAGATAGCTGTGAGTGGTAGATGTAATGCTCAGGTTAGTGGTGGTGGTGGAGGTGCTAGTGGTTTTAAGGCTGCAACACACTTGAGCAGTTGCTAGATTTAGCTACTGCTATCCATCCATAGTCATGTAAATTAACCCGTTTAATCCTCAAACAGTTCCGTAAGGTAGCTACTGATTTTATTCTAATTTTATCATTGAGGAAATGGTGGGTAGGGAACTCAACCTTCTCTTAACCTGGCTAGTGAGTTGCTTTGCAGGATTTGAACACAGGCTGGTTTGAGTGCATACATTTGATTACTACATTGTGCTTTTCCTGGAAAACCTTCTGATTTCCTTATGTCCCCTGTTCCTACCTGTATCCCTCTAGTAACCAGAGTGATTTTTTTAAAACAGTCTACAGTATATGTTTTTGTATTAAGAGTTGGATCTTTACTGTGGCTAACAGACCCACCATGATCTTGTCCTAGCTGCCTTCCAGGCTTCTTTTCTGTTTGTAGCTGCTGTGACTGAGCATCCGTCTTTCCATTCTGTGAAACATGCTAATGCCCTAATTGTAGAGTTTTGTCTTGCTACACCCTTTGCCTGGAATATGCTTTCCCCAAAGCTGTGTAAACCCATTCTCATCCCCGTTTCATTTCAGATTGCGTTCAATTTCACTTTTTCAGAGAGACCTTCCGTAACCACTCTGCTCAAATAAGACAAACTTGGATGCCCCTCCATTGTCCTTTTATCCTTTTGCCTCCTACATTTTTCTTCATATCCATCACCACTCTTGAGATGTTTTATGTTTATTATTTTTATCCCTCCTCCTTGGGAATTGTTTTTGGTGTTCTTTGAGAGCAGAATGCTGTTTGGTTCACTTTGTTCACCATCTTGTCCTCAGTGGTAGAGATGTTAAATATCTGCATGTAGTTGATACTAAGGAAATACATGTTGAAGGAAGGAATGTTTTGCCTTTTAATTTTGCTTATAATGATTTTGCATAATGAAGTTTTCACTTGGATAGTCTAGCTATATTTTATTGTTGGTTTGTGGATTTTGTCTTTAGGGTGAGGATTAGAGGTTTTTATATTTCCCAGTAGTTCATATAGGTATTTGCTGTTTTCTATAGTTGTTATGGTTTTATTTAGTCAATAAAATCTTATATTCTGTTATAACTTCATTTTATAGGATAAAATTGGGAATTCCATTCTTCCTCCATTATTTTTTTCAATTACTTTTCTTTATAAAACAATTTTAATAACTTAAGCAATTTTATTTACTTTTGATAATTGCATAGTTCATTTTTTGCTGTATGAAAAATGTGAAATTTAAATTTTTTAGAATTCTTAATTCACTAGCAAATCCTTTAAAATTTTTTTAAGGAATATTTTTGTGCAATGATTTAAATTTTTGAGGGATTGACTCCTAGGGTGTACAGGTCAGAATTTGCCCAATTAGTTGTTGTATTCTGTCCAGATATGTTATTTATCACCAAATGATCTAATAAAAACAGGAATAAATAATAGTTGTTGTAAACAATCTATAGTGTTTCTAACCCATATTATCTTCGTATTTTGACACTAAGTTTTTTTTTTGTTTGTTTTTTGGTTAGCTTCCTAGAAGGGTGATGCTAAGTTCTGGTTTGCTTATGGGAGTTTCAGCTATATTTATTGTATAGGTCTAATTATTGATAATATCTCCTTTCATTTTCAAAGTGTCCTAGTTCAGATAACAAATTGCATAGCCACCCTTAGAGTTGGGCATTGTTTTTGTGTTTCGCTTTTTTTTTTCTTTTTTTTTTTTTTGTGTTCAGCTTTTTCTACAAAACATTAATGTTGTTAAATCTGCTTTTGTACTACTTGTCATGAGATTTATTGTTATGGAATGATACTGTGGCCTTATGAAATTTTTATTATAAAATTAAAATGTTGCTTTTAATATGACTTTCAAAGTGCTTCTTTTAGAATAAGAACTAAGTTCTGTATGCTTGAACAAAAATTACAGTAAAATGTGTGTATCTGAGGGCCATTCTGCCCTCTGGTACTTGATGCCTTCCTTGCTTGGTTATAGGTTTTGATTCATGTTCATTATTGGTTTGCTCTTACCAACAGCCATGGTAAAAAAAAAAAAAAAAAAAAAAAAAATACATGAGAGACATCCTCATTTCTTTCTACCCCAGATCAGCCATTAACAGATTTGTGCATTTGGGCAGCTCAGTCTTTCAGATTTCCCAGCACTGCTGGCTGAGGCAGAGCTGTCCTTCTATGCCCAGGCTTCTGCAGTCTCCTCTTTACTGTTCTTATTCCCACATTATTTGCACAACATCTTATTTTTCTGTAAAGTGAGTTGTTTTGCTACTAATGTCTTGTTAGTATATGTCCATGTGCATATAGTAGTGTAAGGTTGTAGTACTCTATGTCAGGAAGTAAAGTTTATCCTCGTCCAGTGCCAAGCAGTTAATGCCCTATTTCTGTTATCTGATTTACCTTGAATTACTTTAAACTTTTTTTACCTGATTGTTTTAACTGTGTAGATAATTCATACAGTAAGTACAGTCTCACCTATATCAAGTTTTAGAATTCCCCTTGTGTATAGGGCCCTTTTCTTTTGTTGCTATAACATAGACTAAGGTTTTTTAGTCAGGGCTGTCTTAAGTATTTGATCCGATCTTTTTATAAATCTTAAAACTCCAGCAGGAACATGATTGTTAGAAGCATCTCATGTCACAGATGTGATGTTTTAGAAGTTAAGGTTTTTAAAAATGTAGTCTGTATTGTGGGTTATAATTTTCAGAAGAAAGGAATGAAGTCACCATGAAGAACAGTACATGAGTTTATGTTTAGAGTATTATATACTTGTAGATCTAACTGGTAGAAGAATTTAAAATAAAGAACATTTTATATAGGGAAGCCTGGGTGGCTCAGTTGGTGAAGCATCTCCCTTTGGCTCAGGTCATGATCTCAGGGTCCCGGGAGGGAGCCCCGAGTAGGGCTCCCTGCTCAGCAGGTAGTCTGTTTCTCCCTCTCTGTCTGCCCTTCCCACCCCCCGCTCATGTGTCCGTGCTCTCTCTCTCTCTCTCTGTCTCTCTCTCTCTCTCTCAAATGAATAAAAATCTTTAAGAAAAAAACCATTTTACATATTTAACATGATGGCAGAAATCTGTTGGCAGGAAGTAACTTTGTTGTCCTGTTCAGATCTCCTAGATAGAGACTTCTTCAAAATGGAATATTCTGTTGTAGTCAAGGTTGAGGTGTGAGTACATACCCCGGAATGATCTTTCGTGTCCTCTATCACTATCAGTTAGAATATACCAAATGGGTCTCTCTGATTGAGTGCAGGATGCTTGTCATCCCTCACCTCCCACATCCCCACCTGAGCCCTGAGCCCCAGGCTTGTTTAAGTAGAACTTTCTTTAATGTATACCCAAAAGTATATTGTCATTTTTCATTAAGTTAGTCTAACTTATTTAATTAAAATTGAATAAAGAATACTTGAGTAGCCACAGCCCTTTGTTTTGGGACAACAGAACAGACCATTCTCATCAGTACACAAAATTATAGTGGACATTGTTGGCCTAGGCAGAGATTAGGGGACAAATAATTTGTTTTTAACTTTGTACTTTGAAATAATTTTAAATTTACAGAGTTGCAAAAATAATACAAAATTACCATGTACCTGTCACCTCATTCACCTTTTTTAACATTTACTACTTTAGAGCTCTTGGGCCTTTCCGTTTTGTGTCAGCCATTCCTGTCTTCTTCTTTCTCCCTTTCTCTCTGCCTCTTCTCTTCCTCTCTCCCTCCTTTCCTCTTGGTATTTGTCTTAGAAGTTAGAGAATTGCCTAGCCTTTCTTTGCATTTTCCAGACCTTGGTTTTTTTTGTGGGAAAATAATTTTTTATAATTAAAAATACTTAAGATGATTATAGATGTTTGACAGGCTTATACATTTATCTGTTAGCATATACAAACCTGATTCTAAGAGTGTTCATTTTGGGTTTTTTTGGTCTTTCCATTGCCATTGATACATATTTAGTTCTATTTATTCAGATAATCCCTGGTCTCACTGCTTTTTCCCTTGCTGAAAAATTATTTAAACTCATTGTGAGAAGTATTAAAAATATCCAGGAATGTATTGATGACCAGTCTCTTAACTTTTATCAGTATTCACCTAGGTATCTGATTTATTTTGGACCAATTTGCACTAGGTGGATAGGCAAGTGGTAAATGAAATCTAGTCTGGAATATAGCAAGTGAATTATAGTAGCAGTAAAGCTGACTCATAATTTTTGATGAATAATGGTATGATTGTTTCTTCATCGATGGAAAGATAAATGAAAAAGAACACTTCATTAAGGTGGCAAAGAAAACCAAGAACCATTGGACCATTGGTTCAGGGTTTGATGAAATTGTGAAGCAGTAGTAGTGGCATCACCATAATGCAACATGTGGCCTCTTTCACCAGCAGCACCAGCAGTGTACATTTAACCTGACACAGCAAATAATAAAATGAAGTCCATTATCTCCTTTGTCAATGTTATTTTCCCATAATGATGTCAGTCCCATCTTCTCACCTTCTAAAAAGTCAAGCCATACTGCCCCTATGTGCATTTATTACATACCTTTATCCACCTAGAATATTCTTCCACCTTTCAAAATTTACTTAATAATTTAGAAGTATTTTAATTCCCTGTTCTGGCCAGATAAGAAACTTGAGTTGTCTTGTATTCCCAGGGAGCCTAATACCGTAGTAGAGATGAAGACCAAGTATAAATGAACTAGACAATTTTAGATAGTGTTAAGTGTCATGAAGAGAATAACATCAGGTGATACAGTAAGTGTGATCATGTGAAGTGCTTTCAGTGAGGGTGGCCAGGGAAGGGCTGTGTGAAGAGGTGACATGTAACTTCTGGCAAAAGGGCTGACATGTGAAGGCCTGAGACAATGTTTTTGGGTATAATGAGAGCCCGATGCAAAGGCACTCACATTGGAATGAGATTACACTGTCTGAGGAACAGCAAGGCCAGGTTGGTGAGAGGAGATGAGGTTGGAGAGATGGTGTCTGTCCAGATCCTTCCAAGTAAACATTGGAAAGAGTTGGGATTTTATCGGAAGCAGTTGGAAGTTACTGGACAATTTTAAGCAGAGTGGCGTGATCTGATATATTTTGAAAAAGAGTAGTTTCAAAGCAATTAGAGAATTGGTTGTAAAGGTTGTAAATGTCTAGGGAGGTGGGTAAGAGTTGAAGCAAGGGGATTCATGAGTAGGTTCTTGGCAATTGTTGAGATGGGAGACAATGGTGGCATGGACTGGGAATATTCTTCTAGGTTCATTTTAATTCAGTGTTCTCAGATGGCTTCAGCCTTCCCCAGTCTTCCTTTTCTCAACTGCAGTGTCTATTCTCTAAAGATACAGTGTAATATTTAATTTGTATTACTCCCATTTCCTTACCTAGGCAGCATTCTCCAAAAATAATGATTTTATTTATATTTCTGATTTCCTCAATGAAGTGTGGACATAATTGTGCCCATTTAAGAATTCATTCTTCTGGGAACCCTGGGTGGCGCAGCAGTTTAGCGCCTGCCTTTGGCCCAGGGCGTGATCCTGGAGACCTGGGATCGAATCCCACGTCGGGCTCCTGGTGCATGGAGCCTGCTTCTCCCTCTGCCTATGTCTCTGCCTCTCTCTCTCTCTCTCTGACTATCATAAATAAATACAAAATTAAAAAAAATTACATTCTTCTTACAACAGAATTTTAGTCACTGCTTTCTTGAATTTCCCAAAATATAGAAGTTCAAATAGATAATGCAGAAGAATTACTTGAAATTTACTTAAAGATTAATGATTGACATATGACTTAAAATTCACAGAAGAGGGGAAAGAAGAAAAGAAAAAGCCTACAAGTACTTTATAAGTTAGTTGAAGAGGATTTGAGGTTAGGAAATGAAACTAAAATTTAAGACATGAAAGTAACATAAATTGCCAGGGTGGAGATACTATGTTTTCAAAGAACATCAGTGGCCTTACTCATTTTTCAAGTCACACCCATAGACATATTTAAAAGTTTTTGATCTTCTTGAAGTGCAAGTATTTTTATCCACTCCCCTCCTCCAGAATATACACGATTCTTATCCACATTAACATCTGCATATAGCTTATAATGTAAACTCATAGAGAAAGATAAAAAATTTTTCTCAATCAAATGGTTGGAATACTTATTACTATTACTGTTGTAATATTTTATATTTTGTTAATAATAGGTGTCATTTAATAGAAAGTTTTAAATTGTGTATTTTTAAAAAGTTTAAAGCAAATTACTTGACAAATTTTGAAGTAACCCTCAGTAGACCATGTGAATTAGGATGTGTTCTTTCCTTTGGTCACTTACCATGTTTCCCCACTCAGCACAAGCACATACACATGACCTGGGTTTTACTGAGAGAGATTTATTCCAAGGATGTGTTTTAAATGTTTTCGACATTTAAAAAAACCCAAAGCATTTGAGACAGAAACTTCTTTTTTTTTTTAGACAATAGTTGTTTAATGAGCTGCTTGTATATACAAGAGAAGAGAATGGGCTTGATTACTCACAATCTGATGTTTGAAAAAGTATTTTTCCGAATCTTATACATTTGCATATCTAATTGCCGTGTAATCAAAACTAAGTGAACTGTAGCTGCTTGAAACTCTGAAATGAAAAGCAATCATCTGTATGGGGAGGAGGGGGATCCCACTTACATGCAAGCTAGCCTGAATATTGGCATTATAGTCTTCTTGTGTTTAATTATAGGTGTCTGACTGAGCAGTAAATGTATGCTTGTATAATAAAGAAGTGAATGTGACCCTGAAACACCAGCTTGGCTTTTTGGTAACAGTGCATTGGCTTTGAGAGAAGTTTGCATCTATTGTGTATTTTGGTGATAAGGGATTGTGCCATAATGGCTGTTAATTACCTGCTTTGTTTGATATGGAAAGTAGTAGTTCCACATTTTTCTTCTTACCAGTGGCAGCACTCAATTAAAATGTGTATTAAGCAGCTATAATGCCCTTCTTTATCTGTTGGGAAGACAGGATGTAAAGAAAAGTAACTCTTTTCCAGCTCTTTCTTGGCAGCCTTGTTTTTAGGTAAATCCCTTGAGAATAGAAAATCGTTTACCCCAAGATGTGCCCTCTATACTTCCATAGACTTTAACATTGTATTTTATTATTTTTGCTGCCTCAGAAAAGTGTTATTGAAAGAGAGATTATATTCTTAATATTCTAAAATGTCATTTGGAAGTTTTGTAGCTACTGACTACCTGAGGATTTCAGACCATTTAAAGCTCCTTTTACGTTTTAACTCCTTTCAATTTCTCAGTCTAACACATTGAAAACTCTGCTTTTTTTTTAAGTTTTCTTATTGTCAAATAAGTAAATCACCTGTTTGTTTATTTGGTAAAAATTGACCTTCCTAACTTGGGTCTTCAATCTCTAATTTGTTTTGTTTTTGTTTTTTTAAAGATTTATTTATTTATTTATTCAGAGACAGACAGAGAGAGAGAGAGAGAGAGAGAGAGAGAGGCAGAGACACAGGCAGAGGGAGAAGCAGGCTCCATGTAGGGACTCGATCCCGGATCTCCAGAATCACACCCTGGGCTGGAGGCGGTCCTAAACCACTGTACGACGGGGCTACCCGAATCTCTGTAATTTGAATATAATTAATAACCACTAAGGTCTGCTGTAAAGAGATTGCAGGTAATATATGTAGAGGATATAAAAGCATACATATATCCTGTATGCCGTTAGATGTTGCTCTACTACGTGCCAGTTCTTTTACTGTTTGTCTCTCCAATATTTTTCTTTTAAAAAAAGTATTTATAAATATAGTAAATTGCAATATGCATGTTTTTCTGTGCTCTGCCTGCTGTCATGCACTCTCAGCCAATGAATGCCAGTATAGCGGATCACACATTTCTCAGTGAGCATAGTGCATCATACTCTAATACTGTCAGCCACTTGAGTGTTTTACATTGTATGGAGTTTAATCTGCTCTGATCTCTCTGCCACTTGTTTTTTGTCCTTGAAATTGGTTTTGACCTACAATGGCTGATAAAAGATGTGTAAATTACAGTTCTGGATAGTCTACTGAATGAGAAAATAAGAACTTTAATGAGAATTTTGAATTTTGGGTATTTTCAGGATAAAAAACTAACAGAGGCTAAGGGTCAGCAGGGATAAGTATGTGTCCTAGGAGAATTGAATTGACCAAGAATAGCTGGAAGAAACAGAATTTGGAAAATACTGAATCATTAATATTAGTCAAAATGGGAGAAGTAGAAATACATTTACAGTGTTTTAATAAATACAGTGTAAAAATTAAATTTAAAAACAATGAATGTACTGTGCTATCACAGCCTATATAGAATTTAGGGTTCTGAGAAGATTTATTGTATGTGTGTATATACACATATATATATAATATGCAGGTACATATATATGTATACATATGTATATATGTTTATTGTGTGTGTGTATATAGCTTGATGTGTTAAAGATTTTTATTTTTTATTTATTCAAGAGAAGCAGAGAGAGTGTGAGTGAGGGAGGAACAGAGGGAGAAAGAGAAGCAGATTCCTAGCTGAGCTGGGATTCCCAACTGGGGAGTGGATCCTAGGACCCTAAAATCATAACCTGAGCAGCTCAACTGACTGAGCCACGCAGGCACCCCTAAGCTTCTTAAAATTTTAAAGAAAACAATTTTCTGTCATTCCTGAAATATTTATATTGTTTACTGTTAAGGTATGGAAGTAGGGTAGAGATGATTGATACATAAAAATTTCTTAAGTTTCACTTTGGAAATACATGGGTTAAATAGGAATTATTTAATAGAAATCTAATCTTGTGCATTTTTTGGAGACCCTCAGTAAATACTTCTGCAACTTGCTAAGCATACATATATAAATCTAAAGTTGCTTTTTGATAATTTAAACTCTGAGAGAGCAGGTTCGGCCTAGGACTGACCAATGTTATGATAAAGATTCAGGGTTGGACATTATAAAATATTAAGCACTTGATGAAACTATAACTATGATTTCTTTAAGAATTCCTGAAATTTTTGCCTTCTTACAGTTTTTCTGCTTAAAAAAGAACACCGTATTTTGAATCTAATAGAAAAATAATGATTAGGGTGAACTTGAAATATATATATTGTTGTCATTTTAAATGTAATTTATACATGAGCTCACTAATTTTCCCTTTCCTTTTCAAAAGCTTAATATTTCTGAATCCAAACATTTACTCTAAAGCTTCATTTGGAAAACACTGCTCATCTCTCTCTACCCTCTGAAAATCCTTTTGCCTAATTATTTTAGAAAAAAGTTTTGCATTTTAATAAACTTTATTAATTGAGATCAAGTTATCAGAGAGATGTCAACTTTTTCTTGTGAGGTTTCCCAATTTAAGTGACATTTTTGTTGTGGTATAATGCATGTTTTTGAAATGTTATTTTATAAAAGTAAGTAATTGGGGGATCAGTTGGTAAAATCTGAGTAATTAAGAATTTTATGGTTAAAAAATATTTCTAAATTTTGTGAAGGACATCTATGGCCACAGGATATTTCATTGTATAAATGAAGAAGAGTACCCTTTTAAATCACATGCTTTGTGATCTCTAAAAGAACTGAATGAGTCTTCTGCTTTAGTCCTTATCTACAACTGTGTGTTTTTGGTTCACAAGGAAAAATTCACACACATTAGCCAACACTAGCACTGGACAGTATAAATCTGAAAATATAGTACTGAAAGAATTAAAATTATTATGAAATAGAAAATGAATTCAACAGTAGAAATGAACAGCTCCTGTTAATAACTGGAATATAAGACATTAAGGGGAAGCATTGAGCATTCCTGAGTATTTGTGATGTGCCAGGCAATGTGCATATTCCAGAGAGTTCTCAATCTGAAAAACACTGTAATCAAACACAAAGTATGTTAAGTGCTAGAATGGAGATACAGATTAGTATGGGATCAATGGGGTATAAAACAACTAACTTCATTTTTATATATTGTTAAAGACTTAGAAAGGATTTGAAAAGTCCAAATAGGATCTAAAACATGGATTAAGCAGTTCTGGAATGATTAAGGGCAAGATGGACAGGAAATTGACTCAGCATGAGTAATGGGAATTGGAGCCAATTTCACAGAACTAAACTGGGCTTTGGGGTGGGCTGTATCATGTGTGAATAGAGGGTAAGTGCTGTGACTGCCACCTAGGAAATATTTCTAGTGGCAAGAGGAAAGAGAGAGTATTGTTAATATAACCAGGGCCAAGCTGTCTGCTGTTTTTGGATACTGGATTATCACTACCCCTCTGAAAGAAAGAGCTTTGAAGTAAGAACTTCAGGCCTCCTGCTTCCAGTAATGGATAAATAGATTACTGTCAGACTGACTCACCTGCAGAAAGCCACTCTAGAATACATATATAATAGAAAGCTACCCCTTGTATTATACAAGGCTACTCCAAGGCACTAGGGAATGAATACAAGCAGAGTTTACAGGAGGGAAGATTATATTGTGCCTGACTTTTTTTTAACCTGGGGTCAAGCACAGTATGTGGCATTAATTCTAATTTAGGGGAAATCCCTATTGTTGGGAAAGGGGAATCCAAGAAGGAAAAGAGACAGGAGAAGAAATCCCCAAATTCTTGCTGACCCCTGAATTAACTAACACATGTAGAACAGACTTAAAGGATCTCTGCTAAAGGTCTGAACTGAGACCAGAGTTAGCACCCAAGGAACAAAGTTTGCAGTTCTGAATAGAATTAAGACAGTTGCCTATTAAAATAAAAATAAATCTTCAAAAGAAGAACAAAACCTAGAATCAGCATATAGTTTAGAAGTAAACCTTGAAGATCGCATTTTCAAAAGACAGTCAACTGATCCCAGCCTCTAGATGTTGAAACTAACAAGACATGTATTTTAAAGTAGCTGCTACAATAATTCTCATAAAGTAAGACAAAATACAAAAAGAAAATATTTATTAGAGAAATAGAAACAATAAAGAACATCAAGTGGGAATTCTAGAACTGAAAAGAGTATCTAAAATAAAAAATTACTGAGTGGCTTTAACTGCTAAGAAAGGAATAGGCAGGTTTGAAGACTGAACAGAGCAATAGCAACTTGTAAATACCAGGGAGAGGAAAAAATTGACATAAAGCAAATAACATGTCAAAGGTCTATCTAACGTAATGTGTAATTGGAGTTCTGCAAAGAAGAGTGAGCAAATGAAACAAAAATAATTGAAGAGGCAATGGCAAAAGATCTTACAAATTTGTTGAAAGACATCGGTCTACAAATTCAAGATGCTTATCACACAGCAATTAGAATGAACACAAAGGAAGCAACAATGTAGCATGTTGGAGCTAAACTATTTGAAACCTTAAAGCAGCAAGATAAAAATTAAACATTACATACAGAGAGCAATGATACAGTTAACAGCTGACTTCATAGAAAGTGTAGAGCAGAAGAGAGTAAAATGTTTTTTAAATTCCAAAAGAAAAAAACTGTCAACCCCAAATTCTATAACCATTGAAAATATCTTCAACTGAAGATGAAAATAAAGCCATTTGAAATAAAAGATAACTAAGAGAATTTGTTACCAATAGACCTGCATAGTGGTAAAGATAGAGGAATTTTTCAAATTTAAGATAAACAAGAGCAGGTAGAAAGCTAGTTACTCAGAACTGAACACCAGGAATGGTAAAAAGACTTTTATATTGAGGAGGGAATGGGTCTTTTTAGTTTCTTTCTGATATACATAACTTTTTAAAAATTTATTTATTCATGAGAGACACAGAGAAAGAGCGAGGCAGAGACACAGGCAGAGGGAGAAGCAGGCTCCGTGCAGGGAGCAGGACATGGAACTCGATCCTGGATCTCCAGGATTATGCCCTGGACTGAAGGTGGCGCTAAAATGCTGAGCCACTAGGGCTGCCCTACACATAAATATTTAAAGAAAAAAATAGCATCATCCTATGGAATTTTACACTTATGTATGTGTAAACATGGACCTAACATGGTGGTAACAAATTTCAGCATATTGTGTGAAGTTATAAAATGTTAATCATAAGTTGACCTTGAGAAGTTAAAGATTTATATTATAGCCCTCACAGCCGCCACTGAAAATATAATGCAAATGAGGACAGATAAAAATACCCTGAGGAAAACGAAAGTGGAATTTTAAAAATATATTGAAATAGTGTATTTTTAAAAATTGGGAAGGGAAGCAGAGGAACAAAAACAGAGGCTACAAATAGAAAGCTAATAATAAAGTTGGTAGATGATCCAAACCTAATTTTATCAATAATTTCATTAAATACCAGCAAAGAAACACCCCTATAAAAATGCAAAGGTTGTCAAAATGGGTTGAAAAAAACTAAGACATAGCTATGAAGTATATAGCTATTCTAAACTATTCAGTTTCTGAAGAAGAAAAAAACACTGAATAGTAAAATAGAAGTAGATTGAAAGTAAACAGGTGGAAAAAGATACAGCAAGAGGAGGTGCGTCTTGGTAGTTCAGTAGATTGAGCATCCGACTCTTGGATGTAGCTTGTGTCCTGATCTCATGGCTCCTGGGATTGAACCCCATGTCAGGCTCCCCCCACTCAGCAGGAATCTGCTTGGACATTCTCTTCCCCCTATTCTTGTGCATGTGTGCTCATTTTCTTTCTCAAATAAATGAATCTTTTAAAAAGTATAGCAAGAAAACAGTAAGCAGAAGGTTAAAGTGACTATATTATAATATCAGATAAAATAGATTTCAAGAGAAAGACTCATATTTTCATAATGATAAAATTCAATTTTATCAGAAAGCCCTAAAAGTAATCATAAATGTTTATTGCTTATTTACTTACTACAGTGCCACTTGCTATATAAAACAAGCTCTGAACATTAGTATTAACCACCTTGATCTTAATGGTGTTTATAAAACATTACAGCTGACAACTGATTGAACATCATGCATTCATCAGTATAAAATATTTGCTAGACCACAAGGTAGAATGTTTGAAATTCTGCAGAGGATAAGCTCTCACCGAAATGGAATTATTCTCAAATATTTGGAAATTGAACAACACACTTCTGTATAGGCCATTGCTTAAGAGATGTCACAAGAAAAATTAGAAGGTATTTTTAACTAAAATGGCAGTGAAAATAGAACATAAAATTTGTGAGATGATGCTAAAGCAGTGTTTATGGGGAATTTATATCTATAAATGTTAATATTTTAAAGAACCTAAATCAGTTATCTAATTTTCTTCTTCATAGGGGACATCATTATGGATCCTACAGACATTAAGAAGCTTCTAGGGGAATATTCTGAGCAACTATAAGCCAATAAATTTGACAACTTAGATGAAAAAGCTTTGGAAGATACGGTGTTACAGTGAAGTAACAGAAAACTCGAATAGCCTATAATGATTAAAAAAGCTGAATTTGTAGTAAAAACTACTACCCCACAAAAATAGGTGAAGTTTTTAAGAAACAGTGTGAATCTATGAAGTCTTTCATGAGAGATATGAGAAGGAAATACTTTGTTTTACTTCAGTTACCATAAATTAGTAATCAGCATTGCCATGGCACCACCAGGAAAAGAAGGGTCAGTTCCTCATAGATGTAGAAATTGCTGATAAAATTTTAGCAAATTTAATACAGTGATATACAAAAAGGATAGTACATCACTATCAAATGGGATATACCTTGGCAATGCAAGGTTAGGATGACATCTAAGAATTTAGATGATAAATCAATAGAATAAAGGTTAAAAAGTATATGATTATTTCAAGAGATGCATAAAGAAGTATTGGACAAAATTTTATGATAAAATCTACCAAACTTAAAATTAAGGGAACTTCCTCAATTTGATAAAGGCCAATACTATTGGTGAGATAGGTGAAAATGAAAATATCTATAGCAATGTCATACTCTGCAGTAACAGACTCTGTGCATTTCTCCTAAGATAGTGACTGAGCCGAGGGTGTTTGCTTTCTCCATTTCTACTCCAGGTGGTACTAAACTTCTTAGCAAGTGTAATAAACCAAAAAGGAAATTAAAAAATGGTATGCATATTGGGAAGAAGAAGTAAGTAATACTATTAGCAGATTTCCTGATTGCTTATATAGAAAGTTCGAAGTCATTTTTAAGATTAGTCTAACAAGAGATCATGGTCTTAAATTTATATAAACCAAATAGCATAGGTTGAAAATGCATGTAAAGTAAAACTTATCAGAACTAAAAGGAGAAGAATTCATATCCACAGCCATAATTTTAATGTAATTCTAAGTAACTGTTAAAACAAGCAGATAAAAAGTAAGAATGTAGAGGATCTGAACAACACAACTAGCAGATTTGACTTAATCAACAACGAAAAAAGAACATTGTACCCAACAGTGGCATAATTCATTCTTTTAAAATGTATGTGAAATTGTTTGCCAAATTGTGTGCTGGCCAATAAAGAAAGAAAGCCTCAGCAAAGTTCAGAAGTCTGAAATAATTTATCGTGCTCTTTAATCACAATGGAATTGAGCTGGAAATCACCTAGAAATTAAAGATTAGATGCTGGCCATAAATGAGATGTGCATTGTAACTTAAGGATCCGGAAAGAGCAGTAAAGTAGATGAAAGTGAAGGAAAAGAAGAACAAAATTTAATATATAGTAAAGGTGCTGAAAGTTGATGGTTCACAAAAGTAAAAAGCTATTTCTTTGAAAATTCACTTAAATAAGGATAAAACAGATTAGAAAAAAAGGCAGAACTAATTTGATGTCATTAAATGCAGCACTGTTATGTACCACCAAGGTGACAAAAACAACCAAATAAATTGACAGGAAGTTCGTTATTCACGTAAAATTTGTATTTATATAGAGACTTACTTATTCTGTCTTTTCATTATATTATGTGATATGTGTTAAAAGGAAAATATCAGTGAAATCAGTTAATTTCTAATAACTTCCCAGATAGTTTTATTACCATTTTCCTACCATATATTTTATTCATGTTTTATTCATGTTTTTCCTACCAGTTTTATTCATGTTTTTCCTACCATATATACTCTAACCAGGAAAGTTGGTGTAGCTTTTTTTTTTTTAAAGGAGTGCTTTATTAGTCCCTACGTTCTTTTTTTGCCCAAGGCATTGCAAGTTTAATACGTATCTTTGTTAAGAAAGGTAAAGGATCTGAAATTTTTATCTTCCTTATAAGCTAACAGAATAACTTACCACCACAGTTTTAAGGATGTTGGTGGAAGACCTGAGACTTCCCAGATCAGAGAGCAATGTACATGTGTCAATTAGTTACTGGGGCTCAGGGAATCCGTGCAAATATGCTGATACTCTTGAGTCAGTGGACTGCATTGCTGAAGAGGAACCAGGGCCAACGTCCCAGCTCTTGTGGACAAGCAGCAGACAATACAGTTTCCTACCTCAGGGGAGTAAGCAATAATATGTAGTCTCCTTGAGCTGTTTAGTTAGTTGCCTAGGTGGCTGACTACAGAAGCTGCTCAGTTAGATGAGATAAACCAGCCTCGCATTCTGGCACACCTGTGAGAACATGCAGTAATGCTCAAGGCTTGTTGCAGACTGCCAGTCCAAAAGTAGTTAGGCAGGGACAGCTCTGTACTGCTGCTGCCTAGCATTTACAGTATTAGTAAGACACTTCAAAGATGTTAAAATATTTTTAAGGAAATACCTGATAATAGATGACATACTATAAGTAAATACTAAGAATGGAAATGAAAACCAAATAAGAACTACTGGAGATATTTTTTTAAATCATGGAAAATGCAGTGAACAACTTCAAAGCTAGAAATTTGAAAACTTCTGTAACTTTAATTCCATATTTTACAGATGCTAGTTTCTGAATCAATTTTTATAGTCAAAATCTAACAAGGAATGCTTTTTTTTTCTTACTAGAGAATAATAAAACTGTGTGGAACTGAATTAAGAATTTTTTGAGGTGTTAAAACTGATCAGTGGGACAGTTCTAAAAGGAAAGTCTAAAACAAAATGGAGGGGTGCCTTGAGTGCATTTGATTACTATCATTTGATTAATTGTTTATATTACTGAGGAGCAGCAGGTAAGCCAGTGGAATTAGAACTATTTTTAATGTAATGTGTATATGTATATTGTAGAAAGAAGGGGCAGACATAGAGGAAGAGCAAATGAAGTGTGGGAGGAATAGCCTTTCAATAAGTGATGTTAGGATAATTGAGTTTGCATATTGTAAAAAAATTCCAAATGAATTAAACACCTAAAATTGAAGAGAAAAAACTTAACCAATGAAAGAAATTTGTAGGAGAATATATTTGTGACTTTAGAGTAAGGAAGGATTGCTGACTAGAAAACTCATAAAGGAAGGACAATAGATATGTCTACTTTGAAAAAATAATCTTGTTCTGTGAAAGACACTGTAAGCTGTTAGAAAACAAGGCACACCAAGGGTTTATATTTAGAACATATAAAGAATTCATTCAAAAACAAAAAGAAGACCATAGATCCAATAGAATGAATACATGAAAAAGTGCTTTACTTTATTAATACTCAGGGGAATGCACATCATAATGACAGTAATGTACTACTTGACACCCGTTTTGTTGTCAAAATAAAAATACTACCTAGGTCTGACATATGGAGAAACATAATTCCCATGCAGTGAAATCGAGAGTATAAATTGGTACAGCAACCTTAGAGAGCAGTTGGCAGTGTCCATTGATTGTGGGAGTTTTTATTTATTTTTATTAAAGATCTTGTCTATGAAAATTGCACTATTTATCAGTTCCTTAAGAAACTCTTGATATATCCAGAAGATAGATAAGAGAATGTTCACTACAGCATTGTTTATAATAATAAACTGTTGGGAACAGCATAAATAGCCATTAATGGGGAGATAGAAATTCTGGTCTCTTCATGCAGTGGAATGTTATGTGGTGATGAAAAGGAATACATTTGATCAAATACACTTGATTCAGTATATACTAAGTCTTGAAATTGTGATGTTCAAAAAAGGGCCCAATTTTTAATTATTATTCTAGATACTCTTCAGTGTTTAAAAATATTAATGTATTCATTATACATAGAATAATTTGAAAAGGGAACATTATCCCAAGGTGATACGGTGACACAGCATTCTGTTTGTGAGATAGAGTTTCAAGAGATATTATGTCTAATTTATTAAACTATCAGGAGGCACTTTAAATATTGAATACTTTTTTTTTTTGGAGAGCATAGGTAGTTACTGTTTTCTACTTAAAGTACAAAATTAGTCTAGCAGTTGATTGTTCATAAGTAACCAAAACTTTTCACTTTTCACTTTTTACCTTTCTCAAATTTGTCACCTCATTACAATAATATGTTCATTTATATAGGGTATTATTTTCAAATGCTGTCTTTTCATGATTATATTGTAAGTACAGTTGTATTCTGGGATGTTAGTGTAAAAATGAGGTTAATATCTTTCTGTGGTTTATTAATATCTTAAGAGTACAGACTATTTGTAGAAATTTAAAAATATATATGCATACCCACAACATGCATAGTACACATGTGCATTCTACTCTGTTGTTAGCAACTTAATAATATGAAGGTCTTTTTGGATAAAATGGAGGATTTCTAAAAAATCCATCATAAAGTATTTGTTACATCTAGTTAAATTGGGGGTTTGTGGCCTTTTTCAATGTGCCCTTAATACTTTGATGACATTTCATGAAGGCTTTTCATTTTCCCTGTCTTAACTACTCTCCTCCATGTTTACTGAATAAGGATTAATCCAATGTGTTTATTAAAGAAGTTATTTTTTTCATAACAAAATGAATACTTTTTTTCTTAGCAGTGTGGATTTGATGCAACTTATTTGACATTCTGGAATAGATTTTAATTTATTTAGCCTAAAAATACTCTTAAACATGAATACATTGGCAAGGTTAGGTTAGTCTCTTTCATCCATGCCATAATTACGGCTTTAGTGGCTTAATGGTATTCTTTTATTTTTATTTTATAACTTTTAGGTGAAACTTTAATGGTAAGTGTACAAGTCAGTGTTCAACCAAAGAAGTAGCAGCAGGATACACACGTGGGCTTATGAGGAACATTACGCAGTTGTGTCTTCTCCTATTTATGGTCATTCAGAACAGGCAGTAAAGAAGATCCAAAGGGAATAGAGTGCATTTGACAGTCAGAAAACTCCAAAGAGAAGGGAAGTATTTAGACTCCTTGGTGTTGGAAGTATACTGACTTTAAAGAAGGACTTATCCCTGTTTTAGAGGTTCCAACTGAATAACTGTGGCCCACCCAGGATAATATCCCCCGTGAGTAAATTCAGCTGGTTAGGGACTTTATTACATCTACAAAATCTTTTTCACAGCAGCAACTAAATTAGCATTTGGTTGAATAGCTGGGAGAATGCTAAAAAAATGGCCATTGCCTCCTTTTTGTCTTCCAGCTTTTAGGAAGGAATATTTCTTATCGCTCATCCTCACTGGTAACACACAGAATAGAATTCTGGCAACTGGAGTTCAGCATAGCCCAATTGACACACACAAAAACTAATTTTTCTCCTTAAATAGTAGCTTCCTTTTGATTTTGATTTTGGATACTAAAGGATAATTTCACTGATGAACAAGAGATATAAATTTGGATATTATTAGAAGATATATAGCTACTTCTAGGAGGTTAAGATCAATTGGGAATCACGTGGTCCATTTTTGGTCTATATTCTATGTGTATATTAACAGATAGGTTTACTTGTTCCTACCCACCTAGTTCTTTATTTTCCTCCCTTGCATCAGTTTCCATGTTTAGTTATATACATACTTTTTACATTTAATATGAAGAAAAGTGGGTATTCACAGGGTTTTTATGTGAGCAAGATTCCAATTTATTACAATTCAAGAAATCTAAGAGAGATCTTATTCTCGTCTTACGTGAGAAAGAACTATAGCAGCTGACTAGGGAAATATCATTTTCCGTTTTCCCGGAAAATGACAGGTCACATCAATTGAAAACTAGTTAATTTGTTTCTTGATTGTTTTATCCAATAGACATTTTTAAAAAATTTCCTTTGTGGCCAGGAATATGCTAAGTTCTAAAGATACAGTTAAATTTAAGATAACAGGGCCTGCCCTTTTATAGGCAAACTGGACAGGTACAGATTTTAATTAGAAGAAGCTCAGTTAAACAAGGTTAGATGATACTGGTTTTCCTTAGTTCTTAGTTTTGTTCCAGTTGTGGGTATAACTTAGAGGAGGCCACAGACTTTAAAGTTTTGAGGTTTCCTAGGTAAGTTTATCAGAATTACTACAAACCATTTGAATATTTTAAGGAAGAGAGTGTTTTGTACTTTACCGGGAGAAGGTCTTTATTCTGGTTGTTGATATTAAAGGATAGTTTATTGATGGGCAAAGGTTGTATATGTAGATAAATTCTTTGCTGTTTATGGGCTGCAGATTTTGATGATTAGGGTTCCATTTATTGTGTAATAGTTTCTACTAACTGCTTAAAATAAAATAAATTATTCTTTCAGCATTTAGAATAAAAAGCCCTGTTTTTCAAAATTAATTTGATTTATAAGTTCTCTCCCCCCACCCCCACCCCTCACCCCTAATAGAAGGTCAATTTTTTATTTGGCAAGAAGACCTGGCATGGTAAGCCTAGGAAGGCCACAACTTTATAGCTCTCCCAAATACAGTAAGTGTTCACAGAGGCTTGCTTTTTTTTTTTTTTCCCCCTTTGGAAATATTTTATTTGTTTGTTTGAGAGAGAGAGCACATGCACTTGTGAGCAGGAGAAGGGGTTAGGGAGAAAGAATCTCAAATGACTCCACCCTGTGTGCAGAGGCCCAGGTGCGGCTTGATCTCAGGACCCTGAGATCATTATGTGAGCTGAAATCAAGAGTTGGATGCTCAACCAACTGAGCCACTTAGGCGACCCTGAGGCTTACATTTCTTATGGCTGTGTGAATTTACTTGTTTAATTAGTTTTTAATCCTTTCTTTAAAGAGTAGCATGGAAGTAGTCTCCAGGTTTTTTTTTTACTAGGAAGATGTATTCTTAAACTTTCTACTCTTTAGAGAGCTAAGCTAGAGTTAGTGTATGGAGTTAGGGTCATCAAACATGGTATTTTCTCTTATTTCATTAAATTAACATCTGAGTGTGAAGAATATCCTAAGAAATAAATGGGGCAAGAATCCTTATCTTTTTAAAAAAATATTTATTTAAATTAAGTTTGCCAACATATAGCATAACACCCAGTGCTCATCACATCACATGCCTCCCTTATACCCGTCACCTATTCCCCTTTCTGCAACCCTTTTTTTTGTTTCCCAGAGTTAGGAGTCTTATGGTTTGTCCTACTCTGATTTTTCCCCAGTTTCCCTCCTTTCCCTTATAGTCCCTGTCACTATTTCTTATATTCTACATACAAGTAAAACCATATGATAATTGTCTTTCACCAAAGAAACCTAATATTAAGTAGAATCTTAACTAATCCATACTGGAAATGAAGAGATGAGATCTGTATACTTAAAGAGTTGTCTTATAAAAATATATCGTTAGTAAGAATCAGATGACTAGGACTGTTAGAGAAGTTCAAAACGAAAGAGCTTCTGAGACAGCTTGTCAAAAATGGGCCTCAGAGATACTTCCACATTTTATATGGACATGGAAAAAGAATAAATAGATTTAGTGAGGATGCTTCCAGTGTGGCATAGTGCAGAGGACATGAGAAAAAGAGTCAGACTTGTATTTATGTTCTGGATCTTTTACTCACTGGTTAAGGACTTGAGAAAAGTTACTTTCTCTGAGATTTAGTCATCTAATCTGTAAAATAAGGTTAATCAGCTCTACCATTCATGATTAGTAAATACGAAAGGATTATCTTTAGTATTTTTTATATTGATTGTTTTGTAATATAAGCAGTTGATACTTAGGTGTATGATACTCATTTTCAAAGAGATGTTTTCTTTAATTATAATGATTATTAACATTATTTAAATTGAGCCTCATCCTCAGAATTAAACACAGTAATTATTAATGGTAGCTTAATTCATAAACATTACAATGATTTCATGTTGTTGTTACAAAATTTGTTTGATACCTCAGAAAATTTTTCCATTGCCTTCATATTTCAGTTAGATGGAGAATAGCATCTGTTACATCTGTTCCCTAATTAGCTGAGAGGAAATGGAGCAGTTATTCTGAAAGAGTGGACTTGGGTGTCTTGTCTAAGCGCATATCTTGTTGTAGGTAAGGAAAGTCTTTAATCACTGGTGGATAAATGGTGCACCATTCCTTGGTTACTGAGAAAACTTCCTTGATCACTGATGAAACGTATTTTAAAGCTGTTAATTAAGACTTTGAAGCAAATAATAACTTTGTGATTATATAGCTCTAGTGATGCCAGTGGATAACAGGGAGAGGAGTTTAAGAATTGCACTTTAAGTTCACATCTCTGAAACTTGTGTCTGATCAAAATGATTTCTAATAGAGAAAACAAAACCTAGATTCTCTGAACTTTTTTATTCTGTTGAGAGATCGTGCCTTTCTTTGGTGATATAGTTGAATTCTCAGGGAATTACAGTAGAGTCTAAAAATAACAATAGAATGTTTAGAATTTAAAATTATATTGGATAATGTATAAAATATTATAAAAAGTGACAGTTTGTACAGTAAAGAGTTATGAGTGTAACAGGTCAGGTTTTAGCAAATAGATTGGGAATTTTTAAAAACAGTTTTTAGGGAAATTAAATATATTGACTGCCAGTTCATGAAGGAAGGCATCATACAGCTTATTTTTACTTACTAAAATGCCTGCAGAGTAGCATTTAATAAAAAAAAAAACCAAAAGATAACAGTTCCTATTTTTACCGTTTTTGTTTGATCACCGTCTATTTGATGCAAGTGTTTGAAGGTACTGTTAGCTGTTGTTTCCACTTTACCTGTATTCAGACTATTGCTGTTGCAGTCATGCTAACATAACATCATTGAAGAATAATTGTTTTTAATGTTTTCAGTTCATTCACATCTTTGAATGTACATGTCAGTCTTACTCTGGATCAGTCATTTTTCACTAGTACCCACAGGAAGTAAAAACTACTCAGTATCTTTAAGAGAAAAGGGAAAAATTGCATTGCATAATACACTGCTACGTTAGCTATCACTTTTATGGTTATATTTTGCTGATCAAATTATCTTGAAGATGTATTAGAAAGGTATCACTTTTTATAGTCATAATTTGTTAGCCACATTTTAATAAAAGATTAGAAGAAAAGTCTTGGATTTTATAGGTTTTGGACGAGAGAGACAGTGTAATAGGAGAATTGTAGACCTGGAGAACCCTGAATTCACCTAGTTCTTCTAGTGAGCTAAAGGTATGCTTGCTTTTTATCCTCTGAGAAGTCTAGATATGTGAAATAAGTTAACATTTTGGAATTATCAGGAAAAGAAGGGACTCTGCTTATAATAACCATTAACATTAACCATTTAGGCAACCCAGTATTATACTTTTGATCATCGGACATCATATCATCTATTAACCAGAAATTAGAAGTATGCTATTCATAGTATTTATACCTGCTACTACCTGGCTGTGCATTATAACTCTCTGTAGAGCTTTTCAAAATACAGATGCTTCTGACCCATTCCTATGATAATCTCTGGGGTGTGTTTTGGATACCTATCCATATTTTTTTTAGTTGAAATCAGGAGGATAATTTTAAGATACTTAAATGTACCAAATAATCATCACTGTTAGAAATATTTTAGATGACAAACAGAATGGTGCCTGGGTGGCTTATTCCATTAAATGTCTGCCTTTGGCTCAGGTCATGATCTCAGGGTTTTGGGATAGCGGGGAGTCTGCTTGTCCCTCTGCCCCTCCCCCTGCTCGGGCTCTCTCTCACTCTCTCTCTCAGATAAATTAATTCCTGTAAAAGAAGAAACACTATTAACCTTACATTGGTTTGATTTACTTTTATTGATGGTTGGTTAACATGATGACAGGCAGTGGAATTCATATTAGTTGGAAAGTCCTCTTTTAAGGAAAACCCAGGAGGGGAGCAGGGATACTAGGAGTTACATAGTAAAAGTGTTAGGCACTGTGAACTTGGTCACTGCCTCATTCTTTCTTTCTTAATCCTTGCAACCTTGTGCCCTTTTCAAATGAAGAAATGAAATTTCAGGAGGCAGTTGATTGATGTAGGTTATACAGTAAAAGAAGTCTAGTATGCACTTCTATAGCCCTGTGAATTTCGGTGTCTGTCACTCAACTGCGAGTAAATAGTTATTTTCTTATTGCTTATTTCATGTCTGCCTTCCTTGCCTAGCTTGTGAGTTCCTTCAGGGCTTGTATGTTTGTTTACTTAGATGTCATAAACCATGTTTACTAGAAAAATGCTTTCTGTTTTAGTAGAAAACTCAAGTATTTACTAAGTAAATAAATGAATATATGAATGAGTTGCTCAGGGTTCCAGAGATAACTAAAATATGCTACTGAAATAAGACTGCCATTTGGTCTTCGTTCTTTCCTTGCTGTATTATGTACCCTGTTCACTTTTTTGAGGTAGGTAATGAGGAGAGAACTTCTTGTTTGTTGCCTTTCTACGTAACATATTCCTTTTATTCTCTATTTTCCAGTGTCCAAATGCTGATTTAGGGTTTGGAGCATACTTAACATTCCAGTTACTGTTAGTAAATATGAATACTTGGTAGGTG
This sequence comes from Canis aureus, assembly GCF_053574225.1. NCBI lineage: Eukaryota > Metazoa > Chordata > Mammalia > Carnivora > Canidae > Canis > Canis aureus. Next base: position 52,408,370 of record NC_135611.1, read on the forward strand.
CTCAGGACGATGGAATGTAAAACAATTAATTTTAAGTCATACTGCTTTTTTCCTTATGAGGATCTTGAAATTCAGTTAATGACAGTAGAGCTCTGCAGTTAGGCATCTCTGTATTAGAGACTATTGTGGTTTTGACACTGCTTATCGCTGATGGGTTCAAGATTACCTGAAGGAGGCTGTGAATTCATATTTGGGCAATATGATGCTATAAATATCCACAGTGGCATTAGATTGGACAGACAGGACATTGCAGAGTAACAACTATAAATAGTAGAGCTGCTTTTCATTTTCTGTCTTGTTGTCCTCAAGAACTGTATAACCTATCAAACCATGTGCTCTTGCTCTCTTATATTTTGGAAAATTTAATTATATAACATTAGGCTCTGATCTTTGGCTTCAAGAAATGAGGCAGGCCATAGCTATATGTGGATCCTTCATGATAACCCTTATTTTCCTGTGATTGTAGTTTATTCATTTGATTCATCTTTTTATTTTGTGTATGTGCTTTTACTTCAATTACATGTTTAGTGTATTTATATTTAATCACAGCAGGCAGGTGTAGAATATTCTGTTTTGGTATTTCCTAGTTGATATTTTTCTTGATACATCTTAAATTGAAATTTTTAGGTATTATTTTCCCTAACCCATGTAGAAAAAGTACACATGTAGAATGCACAAGAAAATACTACATGGCTTTAGTAGTCATTTAACCAGTATATTTTATTTACTTGCTACTTTTAAGTTTAGAAATTTAATTCCAGATGTTTTTTTTAATTTTTTTTATTTTTATTTTCTTTAATTCCAGATGTTTTTTAAATGCTTAGTGTATACAAAGTATTTTGCCAGATGCTTTAGGGAAATGATTCCTAATATATAAGGATAGTAGTGAGTAAAGTTAATGCATAATGATTTTTTTTAAAAAAACTAATCTGAATTTATATTTTTAAGCAGATTTGTATTGTGTTCATTATAGTAGCATATATACATGTTGAGAAACCAGTAGTACATTTGTATATGACATGACTCATTGATAAAATATGCATAGATGTAAAATGATAAATACTCAACAAAAACTGATGAAAACATTATAAAAAGTACAAGCCCACATCTGTGCAGATGAGAACAGAGAAATGTGCAGCTCTTGGTTATATACCAAACTCATATTTAGGCATTTTTAAATATATTTGAGTAATATAAAAAAATGAAGGAATCATCTTGCTCTCTGGAGGCTTACTACTCTGTATGCTGATGTAGAAGACTATACAGTTTTAAGTATTACAGAACCATGAAAACCTATGGAAGCAAAGTGAGGGAAGTGAATTCAGAGAGGGGGTGGTGTGAAAATACTATGGAAGAAGTATTTGTACTCATTCTTCAATTTTTAATTTTTAATAAATTCCCTTTACTACTCTTTTGGTAAGTTTTTGTAGAGCTCATGGAATAATCATAGTTTATTCCTTTTTCTGGGAAACTGTAGTAGTTCTTTATGTGCTGTTTCAAATCTAAACCCTATATGGAAGACAGTTCAATGATTTGATTAGCTGAGCTCTCCTCCAGTTTGCTACCTTGGAGATTACAGGTGCATCTTTATTGAGCTTGTTTGTCATAAAAATTTTATTTTAAAATAATTTCATGTTTTAACTTAACATTTAGCATATTTTTATTGACTAAGTTAATTAAAAGTTAGATTATGTAAGATGGCACTCTTTATCCCCAAGGAGCTTTCTGCTTTTATTTTCCTAAATTATAACCTACAGTCATCTTAGTTTATTTGCTGTTCTTCAGTCATCAGTTCTCTTATATTTTTGCTATGTCATTTTCTATAGTCCTCTCTTCCTGTTTGATTTTAGATAGCAGCCTGTTTGAACAGTGGCAACATCAGTTATATAGGTCTTATGAAACGCTCAGTGCTCCTCTTAGTGCTGTACAAACATAGCACATTCAGAGCTCATCCTAGTCCTGTGATGTTAAGTACTAGACTGAGCTCTGTTAATGAAGGTGAGGACACCAAGGTTCAAGTATTTTGCCTAGATACAGCTAGTTAGTATTATAAATTCATTTAGAATATCAGCAAGTTGAATATTCAGAAAACGTATTTAAAAATCATATTCTAAAATAAATCATTGTTTTGTTTTGAATGTGTGTCGAATTTACTAAGTAAATTCCATTAGGAAAAAGTACCTGTATAGTAGTGAACCATATACTGTCATTCTCTTAACTCTCTCCTTAAAACTATCATACTTGGGGGACACTGTGTGGCTCAGTTGGTTAAGTGTCTGCCTTCAGCTCAGGTCATGATCTCAGGGTCCTGGGATCTAGCCCCATGTCACACTCCCCGCTCAACTGGGAGTCTGCTGCTCCCCCTCCCGCTGCTTGTGTGCTCATGCTTGGGCATCTGCATGCGCCTTCTCTTTCTCAAATAAATAAATCAAATCTTTAAAAACAAAAAAACTAACTATCATGCTTGGCCCTGGGAATGATCTTTGTTCAAGGAAGTAAGTTAACCTGTAGGTGGCTTTGTCAGAATAATCATCTTGTTTATTCTCAATGAAATAATTACAATACTTTTTATTATGGTTTTAAAATATTTAATCTTTTCTACTTAGTAGTATAATGTTAGTTGTAAAATATTTAAAGCAGACCGTATAATCTGAAGTCACTTTAGCTGAGTGATACTAAGTCAGGGTTCTGCCCATTAGTTTATCTCATTTTTGAGTGAGAAACAGGTGATTTATAGTAATAAATTTAAAAGGTTTAAAAGGATTGATTAGCTTTGTAAGATATAAATTGCTGCGTATGAGGCCCTATATGTTTACTTTTTGTTAATACTAGGTGTAACTTCATCTTTGTATCTCATGCTGTACTTAGTAAAAATTGAACAGTTGTGGGGCATTTAATATGGAGGTGACTTTGATTCTAGACTCCTTGCAGCTTTTTAGATGGTAATACACATCAGAATTGCTATGTCTGAAAATAAAAATGATAGCAGGAAACATTCTGAGAGGATCTGGGGAAGATTTCATTATGATTCTTATATAGGAAGATTTACATGGAGATGTCAATTGTCCCTAGTTAATTTTCAAAATATTACATAATCCCAAGTGGAAATCGGCAATTTTTTTTCTGGAGCTAGACAAAATGATTATAAAGTTTATGTGAAAAAATTAACAAGAATAACCAGGAAAGTCTTGAAAAGGAAAAATTTAGGGGACAGGACTAAGGCTTCCAGAATTTAAAACATATTAAAAGTCTGTAAGTAGAACAAAGTGGTATTAATGCATCATTGGGACAAAACAGAAATTGGGATTTTGGTGTTTGGGTGGGGGAGAGTAGAAATATTCAGTCTTTTTCTTTTTTCTTGCGTACTATCAGCAAGTAAACATTCCAATTTAATATTTTAAAACCCCACATTTTAAAACAAATGACTTCTTTCTATACTTGTAATTATCTTATCTTGCATGTACTAAATAGTGAAGAGAAAAAGACACAGTATACAGAATTCCACATAGGAACGGCAAAAGGATTCTACTAAAGCTTTAAGGAGGTGTGTCGTGTTTCCAGGGATAACAACTGCTTTTATATGGGTGATTGTTAGCAACAGAAACTCAGCCCCAAGTTTCTGAAAAAATTTCCTGACAGTTCTTTATTTCTATTCTCACTCTATTTTTGTTAACCAGTAGTCAGCCATTGGTCTTTATACTTGCTGGGAAGTGAAATTAAAAATCACTTGATTATATTTGTCTTTTTATGGGAAAATCTTTACACATATTTAGATCAGTCTTTTCACCTTCACTGTGGTATCATCAAGATCATATTCAGCTTCCCAAATGGTCACAGCGAAACTTACTTTCGCATTCTGCAGACAGCTCTGATCTAGAGAAATCTTAATTTGGTTGTCATTGGAAGAAACCAATATGATTTGGCCATATTGAGGTCATAACTGGTGATATAATTTGGACACATGGTTATTACACTTAAATTAGTAGACTTAATGTATGAAAACTGGAAGGAGGATATACCTGACAGTCTTTTAGTACTGTTTACAGGCAGTGGATATTTCTTGTGAAGGAAAGTATTAAGAATAGTCCCTTTTTTCTTAACTTGGAAAATATTTGACATAAAAAGTTCTTCATGTTGAGGGAATTGTCTCATTGTGCTTTATTTATCTATTTCAAAAATCTATTTATTTTAGAGAGCATGCGAGCACGCAAGTAGGAGGGGAAGAGGAAGAAGAGGGAGAGAGAATCCCAAGCAGACTGTATGCTGAGCACAGAGCCTGACCTGGGGCTTGATCTCACAACCCTGAGATCAGTATCTGGGCCAAAACCAAGAGTCACACATTCACTGCCTGTGCCCTGCTGGTGCCCCTTATTGTGCTTAATTTAACAAGCTTTTGTTGAATGCTTGCTTCCTAAAGAATTTCCTTGAGGAGGCTTCAACAGACAGTATAAACATATTCTAATCTTCATATATTATTAGAAAATAATTTGCTTTGAAAATATGATTGTTGGGGCTCTTGGGTGGCTTAGTTGGTTAACCGTCCGATGTTTGATTTTGACTCAGGTCATGATCTCAAGCTCAATGTTGGGCTCCCCATTTAGCTGGGAGTTTGCTTCTCTCTCTCTCAAATAAATAAATAAATCTTTAAAAGGAAGAAAGAAAATGTTGCTGGCCTCAAGTTCAAGTTAAGAAAATTTTTGAGGTGGTTTATGTATACAATGGAATATTACTCAGCCATTAGAAATGACAAATACCCACCATTTGCTTCAATGTGGATGGAACTGGAGGGTATTATGCTGAGTGAAATGAGTCAATCGGAGAAGGACAAACATTATATGTTCTCATTCATTTGGGGAATATAAATAATAGTGAAAGGGAATAGAAGGGAAGGGAGAAGAAATGGGTAGGAAATATCAGAAAGGGAGACAGAACATAAAGACTGCTAACTCTGGGAAACGAACTAGGGGTGGTGGAAGAGGAAGAGGGCGGGGGTGGGGGTGAATGGGTGACGGGCACTGAGGGGGGGCACTTGACGGGATGAGCACTGAGTGTTATTCTGTATGTTGGCAAATTGAACACCAATAAAAATAAATTTATTATTAAAAATAATAAAAAATAAAAACTTCGCTAAGAAAAAAAATTTTTGAGGAACTTTGCAGCTGGAGTCAGTGAACAAATTATGTGAGGCCTACTTTATGTCCATTTTCTCAGTGAATATTAAACTTAATTTAAGATTGCATATACAGCTGGAGATAAATGTCTAAGCTTTATTGCTTGGTTTAAAATGTATATTCATAAGTATGTTGCTGGAACCTTGGTTTGCTTAAATACGTTAATACTTTTGAATTCTTTTCTTGGAAGTTTTGACATATGAACTTTCACATTAAGAGCACAGTAGGGGGAGAAGTCTTACGCTCATTTGCCTGACTACAAATGTGTAATTAAAAGAGTTTATCAGCAGGGGTTGGGACAATCAGTGTGGTCTGATGTTTCATGTTATAGAATTACTCTGTTCAGATAGATACTGTAATTAGAACATAATTTTAAACCTCACAGGCACTTACTCATCAGGTGTTTTTTGGTTTTATTCTAAAAACCAATCAAAACCAAAAGTGGTTCTCAAATTTTGATATATATATATATATATATATATATATATATATATATATATTTTTTTTTTTTTTACTTAATAGCTTTATGTCATTGTATATAGTAGCTTCAAAAATGAAATGGATGATATGTAATGGAGAAGTATGGTTAGAACTTATTTCATACAGGACAATGTTTTGAATTAGCCCTAATTCAATAATTTGGAGATGTTCATTGTGTACTATGATCAAATTTTAGTTTTAAGAATCTCACCCATTGAAAACTTTAATATAACTGAAGGAATTCTATGTGTTAAATGGCCACAGGTTTATCATTTTTGTGTCATTGAAATTTGATAGGCAGTTCTCTCATCTAGGAAATAAAAAAGCATATTTGTAGATATGAGATCTTTTTTTTTTTTTTTGCCAGGTGTTTCTCTGACAGTTGTCAGAGAACTATTCTTCTATATATTCTACTGTTCTTCATATAACTTATTCAGGAATTCATTTATGGAGAAAGAGCACTTGACTTGGAATTAGGACATAGGACCAACACCAAAAAAACAAAAAGCACATATACCAGATAATTTCAGTGTGTTGCCTTATCTGTGTCCAAAGTCCCTACTATCTCCAAATGGTGTGCAAACAAGACATGTTTAAAATACCACACAAAAAATTTTAAAAGTAAAATAGAAAAGGTCTTAAGATTCAAGATCTCAGTGTTCTGTTTCTGGCTTTTTCACTAACTCATGCTTTTGGGGGGGACAGTTTGCTTAATTAGGGCTCTCAGGTAGGTAATGTCTTATGCTAAGAATTAGTGTTGGAGTGCAAGCTCTGAGGTCATTCTGCCAGATAGAACACTTAACTGTCTAAATGACTTGAGCAAGCCATGTCTGTCTCAGCCTCCTTATTAGCATGTTGTAGGAATAAGAATACTATACTCACACAGCTGTTACAAGGAATGAATGAGGTGGTTTGTTTATATTGCTGAGAATAGTACTTGGCAAGCAGTAATTGTTTAATAAAAGCTTAGTTACTATCTTATCACCATCGTTATTTTCATTTCTAAATTTCTTCATCACCTGAGAGACTAAAAGTTATTTGAAATGTGTTATTTCTTTATAGCATACTTGTCAGGAATGTAGATCATAATAAAGTATCATTGGTAATTGTATCTACAATCAGGAATGGATGGCATTATAAAGTTTTATATGCTGCTAAACTTTAATTTACTATATAAATAAAGCTATATTGCCATTTCCTTCAATGTTGTCATTTCAGCCTCTCTAAAATTAAAAGATTAAAGGTCAGTGGTTTTGAGTTTTGAACTTATGTACAGACATAGTAGTTATATACGTTGTCTTTGCTCTTACGTTGTTCTCATATTGAGATAGAGCTTTAGTCTTGAAGGGTTTTTTCTTTTTCTTTTTCTTTCTTTTTCTTTTTCTTTCTTTCTTTTCTTTTTTTTTTTCTTTTTTTTTTTTTTAAGATTTTATTTATTTTAGAGCAGGAGTAGGGAGAGGAGCAATGGGAGGGAGGTAGAACTCGCTGACTCCACCATTGAGCTCAGAACCCAACCTGGGCTCAATCTGAGGACCATTAAGATCATGACCTGGGCCAAAACCAAGAGTTGGATGCTTAACACACTGAGCCACTCAGGCACCCACCCCGAGTCTTGCAGTTTTAAAAAGACGTTGACCTTTCTGTTACTGCATTATTCTTATATAATGAAACAAGGTAGTCCTAAGGTGACAGAGTAAAGGGAAAGCACTGTCTGGATATGAAAGTCATACCTTATCAGCATTATTGTAGAAATATGGGAAAGTTAACTAGAAGAGAAGAGAATACAAGTAAAAGAGAGGTGTAAAGATTGTCACGTGGAACTGTCAACTTAAATACCAGGGTGAAAAGAAGCAGGCCCAGAAACCAAGATCTATATAAAGGGAGATTATATAGAGGCTTCTATAGGCAGAGACACAAAAATAATGAATACAGCAAAGTACTGTGGGGAAAGCTGCAATATATTGATGTATCTTAATGACACTCCTCAATAAAAAAGCTGAGTTGTTGAGTTCAGTAAGTATTTAAGGGCCAGATAGGTGTAAAGTCAGTTATATACATACTGTCAAGGGTATAAAAATCAATGAGAACATGGTTCTGGTATCAACTAAGCTCGAACTTTCTTATAAGCTAGAACAGGTAATTATAAGTTGCAATATGATAGAACAAAAGATAAATAAAAGCAAATATTAAAGAAGCATTCTGGACATAGGAGATAACTTACGTAGTTATGGGTGTCATAATCCATGTTTATGAATAGGCCAATTTATTTACAACATGGAATGAATATAAGCAAGAAATGATACCTGAAATTTGTGTGGTTTGTGAATGGGTATATGTAGTAGCTTAGCTTCTCCGTCAAGGTACAAATAACCTTATGACTGCATTTCAGAGATTGTTCTACAAAACCACTTAGTCCTTGTCCTCACATTTCAAAAATCTGTACTCCTTAGAATCCATAATAACTGAGACCTAATTGTAGACAAGTTTGGAGAAGGGAGATAACAAACTTCAGTTGAGACATACTGAGAGTGCTTTGGAGATACTGATACCACATGTCAAGTTGACAGTTGAATCTGAAGGCCTAGAAATCAGCAGGGATGACTGTGCTGGAATGCAAATTTGGGACTGTCAGTGCAAAAAAACCCATGCTCTTCTGTATTGCTGAGGATTTGGTGGCACATTAAATGACATGACATTGCTCTGTGTGAATATAAACCAGACATTGTAATCATGAGTAATAGTGAGCTGTTTTTTCCACATCATATCTCTGCTGTTGACTCTTGAAATGTAACTGTAGAAAGAAATCAATGCCTTAACCACAGTTTCTGAGAACTATACCATTTTGGATGTATATCCATTTTGCTATCCCTCCTCTCTGCTTCATTTCAGTCTTTTATTTGTTGCAAATTATTAAAGTGAGAAATTTAGGGAGTAGGTTCATAACGTACATTTTGGGTACAGAAGTATGTACCCTAATCCTATTTTATTTGTTTTCTTTTTTTTTTTTTTTTTTTAAAAGAGTGAGGCTTTATTTTTTTAAAGATTTTATTTATTTATTCATGATAGTCACAGAGAGAGAGAGAGAGAGAGACACAGGCAGAGGGAGAAGCAGGCTCCATGCACCGGGAGCCCGATGTGGGATTCGATCCCGGGTCTCCAGGATCGTGCCCTGGGCCAAAGGCAGGCGCCAAACCGCTGCGCCACCCAGGGATCCCTATTTGTTTTCTTATGACTGAATAAAAAACCTTTATAGAGAGGTTTTATTGACTTCCCCTATAGTATTCATCCAATTCCATATTGCCTTTATTATCTGTTACAGAAGCAGAAAAAGAACGCAGGGAGAAATCTGGTTGGTAATGAATAATAATTACTAAGGCTTAAAACTCACTCTTCGGGCAGCTCAGGTGGCTCAGCAGTTTAGCGCCGCCTTCATCCCAGGGTGTGATCCTGGAGACCTGGGATCGAGTCCCACGTCAGGCTCCCTGCATGGAGCCTGCTTCTCCCTCTGCCTCTGCCTCTGCCTCTGCCTCTGCCTCTCTCTCTCTGTGTCTCCCATGAATAAATAAATAAAATCTTAAAAAAAAAAAAAAAAAAAAAAAAACTCTTCAAGGAATTTGCTTAACTCTGAGTTTAGAATGGACTACAATTGGATAAATGTGGCTTCTGGGTAGAATGATCTTAAAACCTATTTTTTAAAAATCAAGTGTGATATATTTATGAATTACATTATGTAATTATGTGAAGTCTGTGGATGAAAACATGGGTGCCCCCTGCGCCCCCGCCTGCCAAGATTCTTTGGTATTTATTCCTTATTGCTACCTTGTGTGCTTATGTTGCTGGTAGTTGATTTTTTGTTTTGTTTTGTTTTCATCTCATCTTTCTATTGTGGTGAGAACTCAGTGGGCCCTTTTTCATTTGGAAGCTCTTACCTTTCACTTTGGTTTCAAAAGTATGTATTACGGTGATAATTTTTCTTCCTCCTTCTTCCTTTTTCTTTTTCTTGGTGAAACATCTGTCATTTAGTTTCTGGACCTTTCGAACTAGTCCTCTAATTTTTAACTGTTCTTTACCATTTTCAATCTCTGTCATTGCTGCTGCTTGGACGGAGAGTTTCTCAGTTTTTGTCTTCCAGTCTACCAAGTTTTTCATTTTACTGTCATAGTTTTAGTTTCTCAGATTCCCTGTTATGTTTTGAATTATTTTAACAGCATCCTTTACCTCAAGGATACAGCATCTTCTTTTAATTCAAAACTCTGCAGAATTTTGAATTTTTCTTCTCTCTGGTCAGTGGTTGTTTTCTTGAGGTGGTTTTCTGTTTGTTGGGCTGGTCAGACTCCCAAGAGAAAAGTCTTCCAGTCTTCCTCCACTAGTGTGTGGGCTGACTGCCCTTGCTCTAGGTGTAGAGCTGGACACCTCAACCTTCAGTGTGTAAATGATCCCACCAACTGCCCCTCAAAACCCAGTTCTGTAAAGTAGAACTCTTTAGGAATACATTTCTCATCTTTTGCTGGGAATTAAGGAGTGCCAGCTGAGAATAGATGTGGGAATTCAACTGCTCCCTTAGTGAGAATTAAATCAGTCTTCAAGTCTTAGCCCCACCTTTATCCCTATGACTATTGCTGCCATTGCCTCAGCTTTTTCCCTGGGGGATGGAATGAGATGGCAGGGGGAGGAGTCTACAGCAGAAATTGGTTCCTTTTCTCCTGGGGTTAGCTAAACCCCTGATTGCTCAGCCCAGATGCTTTGTGGTTTCTCAATTGTTTCCTTTCCCATTTTCTTCCTTATGAGTTTTGTATATTTTAAACTCTACAGTATTCTAGAATTTTAGGAGGGACTATAAGTACATGATGATGATAATCTCACCATCTTTATCTTTGTCTACAAGTTTTTATTCTTTCAAGTGTTTTTAAAACTAAGCAAAACCTGGGGCACCTGAGTGGCTCCAGTGGTTGAGCATCTTTGTTCGGCTCAGGTCATGATCCTGGGGATCCTGGGATCGAGTCCCACATCAGGCTCCCCACGGGGAGCCTGCTTCTCCTTCTGCCTATGTCCCTGCCTCTGTCTCTCATGAATAAATAAATAAAATCTTAGAAAAAAATAAGCAAAACCCTTCATTTTGAAGCAAACATTAGGGGAGATGTAACTTTCTTTTATTTTCAGTTTTTAACTGGCACTTCAGTTGTTGAATTAATTAAGAGTATACATTTGCCAAAGTGTTTTACAACTTAAAAATGTATTCCTTCATTAAAGCACAATGTCAAATTATACTTTAACTTTATTCTCTGTTCCTATCATGCAATTAATCTCTCTTCCTTTTGAAATCCTTTGGCTTTTTGCCTTTCCATGTATAAAAGTTTCTGTGGTAAGTCTTATGGTATTAGTTTTTATTCCTACACCTTTCTAAATATTTTGGATTATAAATCTTCCTCAGTTACCGTTGTATTAGCACCTATATTAGTATCTGTATTTGTGTCTTACAAATGTGTATATGGGTATGTACATACATACACTAACTTTAGTTGTCTTTGTCTACAAATGATAACAGTTATAGGTTAGTTTTGATTGATTGGTTTTTCTTCTCAGTTATGTTACATTTTCCTGCATCTTTGCATGCATGTTAATTTCTGATTAGATGCCAGATAGTGTGACTTTTACCTTGTTGGGTAGATGTTTCCTATTCCTGTAAATATTCTTGGGCTTTGTTCTGCGACACAGTGAAGATAGTTGGGAACACTTTTCATCCTTTTAGATCTTGCTTTTAAGATTTGATTAGGCAGTACTGGAGTAGTCTCAGACCAGGTTTAATTATCTCCTATGACTGAGGCAAGCCTTGTATATACTTTACCTAGTATCTGTGAATCATGAACTCTTTTAGTCTGGCTCTCTGAGGGAACCCAGCACTTTTACCTTGGGTCCTGTGGCTGGTTCTTTCTCCAGCCTCTGGTATTTCCTCTGCCACACATGCACTGACTAATGTTCAGCTGAGTGTTTGAGTGGACCTTGTGCAGATCCCCAAAATTCTTTCAGAATAGCTCTAGTACTCTTCTCTGAAATCTCGCTGGTTTGGTCTCCCTGGATTTTTTGTTTAGTCTCCACAAGCCAGAGAGGTAGCCTGGCTGGCACCCTTCCCCAGCCTGCATCCTGGAGACTCCCAAGCCAGAGAACTGAGGTAATCCTAGGGTTGACTTCTTGATTTGCCATCTCTCAGCCTCATTGTCTTTATTGCCTGACATTCAGAGGCTTGAGAACTGTCATTTCTTGTGCTTTGCCTGTTTTTTATTTTATTTATTTTATTTTATTATCACTATTATTATTTTTTGGTTGTTTCAGCCAGGAGAGTGAATCTTGTCTGTTATTTTTATCTTGGCTGGAAGCAGAAGTCCCTTACTCCTATGAATATAGACACCCTTTTTTAGGTTCATCAAAATGTACAAGTCATTTTATTAGATCTATCAGAAAATTGATATATAAAAAAATATAAATATAAATTGGTGAAAAAATATTGTTAACATTTTTTAACATAAAAATTAAAATCTGTATTTAAAAATTGATTTTTCTTGCCACAGTAGAGATACATTCATATATATTTTATGTTGTTAGCCCTAGAGAGAACCCTGAGGTTCTCAATTTAACTCCTTGATACCCTAATTTCCCTTTTTTTTTTTTTTTTAAGAGTTTTATTTATTTATTCATGAGAAATAGAGAGCACAGCAGAGATATAGGCAGAAGGAGAAGCAGGCTCCATGCAGGGAGCCCAGTGTGGGACTCGATCCTGGTACTCCAGGATCACGCCCTGGGCCAAAGGCAGGCGCTCAACCGATGAGCCACCCAGGCTTCCCCCTAGTTTCCCATTTTTTTCCATGGCGTCTGTCCCCTAGGCAAGATGAAATACTTAATAGATACTTTTATTGAATAGTTACTTCCAAACAGCTTCATTAGTATTTGAATCAAAGCAACTTAAAGTGAAAAAAATTAAATTTTATTCATAAATTTTAATGTTTATTGACATCATTTATTAATGAGATCTCTATTTTTCTTGGACACCATTCAGATTAGCAAACATTAGGAGAGCAAACAGTATTTTCATACTAATGATATTAACAAATATGGGCAGAAACATATATTTGACTGTTAGAATTCATTTCCATCCTTATTGGCTAAGGCCCATATATTTTCGTTAGCATGACCTCTACAAACATGTAAGTTGTAGTATAGGGCTGTTTTATTGTATTAATTTTATTAATTTATGCCAGTTTTTTTTTTTATGCCAGTTTTTTAATCTCCTTTGGAATCTTACTTAAAATTTATTTTTAAATTTACTTTTATTTAAATTCAATTAATTAAAATATAGTGTATTATTAGTTTTAGAGGTAGAGTTCAGGGATTCGTCAATTGTATATAACACACAGTGCTCGATATGTCATATGCCCCATCACCCAGTTACCCCATCCCAGAATCTCACAATTTAGTAGTGACATTTAAGAGGAAGGTACAGCCACACACATTATCTTTTGTTACCTTGCACTGAACCAGGTACATGTATCCATACCATTTCTTTACTTATTTATAAATTTACACTCTTATTTTCTGGTTTTAAAAATGATTTATGAATTATATTACTTATGAATGTGTCTGTTATCTCTAAAACTTAAAGCAAGAAGTAATTGTGAAATTATCATATCTTAGGTGAAAGGGAAATGTAGTCAACCCTACTTTTAAACCTCCCTGTATATTGGTTTGACTATGTTTCCATAATGGGGTATCCCTCACTAAGTGATTTGAAGACCTCAAGGAGATGAAACATTGATGTTTTCCATTAAGCAAGTACTTATGATTGCTATAAATAGTGACCTTATAGTTTACTGTTTTTAAAGCAAGGTCTGATGGAAACATATATTCCTTGTAATGATTATAGTGAAATGTTCCCATAATTACTACTTGATACACTTAAGTGGCATCTTTTTTTTTTTTTAAGATTTATTTATTTATTTGAGAGAGAGAGAGAGAGAGGGAGCACAAGCAGGGGGAATGACTGAGGGAGAAGGAAAAGCAGGTTTCCCTCTGAGCAGGGAGCCTGACACAGGGCTTGATTCCAGGATCCCTAGATCATGACCTGAGCTGAAGGCAGACCCCTAACTGACTGAACCACCCAGGTGACGCTTAATTGGCTTTTTTTTTTTTTTTTTACATAATAATGTTTATGTGCAAAATACTTGTCCTGAACTTGAATTCAGCCAGTGTTATTTAAAGTAGTTGTACAGAAAAGGAAAAATCACTGAATTTGAGAATGCAAATGTGGATTCAGTTCCTAAATTGGCATGTATTAGCTGTGTGACCTCAATGCTGACTGTTTAAGTTAACCTTCATGATTTATTTACCCCATAAGTAAAATAGAGAAGAAATAATATGCTTTTTATGCTCACCTAAAGATGACTCCATAATGACTTTCTTAGTATATAAGAACATTGCAAGGGATCTGATGGCCTTGCTTACTGTTGTATCTTTAGCATCTGGTTTCATGCTTCGTACATGTAAGTGATCAACAAATATTTGTTGGATTAACTGTCATTTGACCACGTAGTTTCACACCAAGCCTTTTTTCAAGTAAAAGAATTCAAAAGGTTTATAATGTCATTATAGCAGAATGATGCAAACATAGCTTAAGTTATTGGCAACTTGTTAGTGTTATGAAAGATATATTCTCTCTGAGAAGAAAAATTGGTAATGTGTTTTGCAAATTTTTTAGGAGGAGCAGAATAGAGGCAAGCCTAATTGGGAGCATCTCAATGAAGACTTACATGTACTGATCACTGTGGAAGATGCTCAAAACAGAGCGGAGATCAAACTGAAAAGAGCCGTTGAGGAAGTGAAGAAATTACTGGTACCTGCAGTAAGTAATGATTTCCAAATCTTAGATTTGGGGCCCAACCCCGTTTTCCTTTAATTTTTTAAATTAGTGTAATGTTTATCTTAATGAAGAGGTTATTTTTTTATTTAATCTCAAAACATAAATATGATTTATAACTCATTTATTATAGCATAATAGGCAAACAGACATTACTCAGATCCTAAAATGGGAAAACCTGTTTATGTTGGGGAAGGAAATGTTGTGAGGGGAGCTAGCTCAATTAGTGTCCTACTTTTCAAAGATGTTATTATTATTGCCTCACTCTATTATAGGGTGAAAAGAGTAGATACATTATCAGTAAGGGGATGAAAACCTTTTTTGACGGAAGAGCAGTTTCTCATTGTAAGCAAGTAACAAATGTACAGAAAAGTCCTGTAACACTCCTGTGTTAGTAGGAGTGCATTGTTTGAGTTGGCTGTGAGTTCCAAGTACCCTCCTGGCATGTCATTGTCTCCATCGAAAGATTAATATATCACAATGAAATGTTCCCATAGTATGATGAAATTTTCTTTTAGAAAACAGGAGCTAACTTTTGTGGATTCATTAGATATCATCTCGAGCACTTTTCACACTTCAACTCATTTAATGTTTTTTTTCTAAGATACTAAAAACTATTAAAGTTCATATTTAGGGGTCTTAGCTAAAACACTGAAAGTAATTTTGGAGGTGATGTCTCATAAAGGAATGACCCCAAATACCTTTGTTCTCGTCCTCCCGCTATTCCATCCTCCATCTTTCCCTCCCTGCCCAGCACCATCCTTGTCTTTTCTTATTACATAACCCTTTAGTAACTCCTCATTTAGAAATGATGGTTGCACGCACTCCCAGAGTATTGTATTTTTCAATGGAAAATGAAAAATAAATGATTGATTTTCAAAGTCTTTTTAAAAATATTTTTTTTGTTGGTAAAAATGATAGAAATGTGAACCATAACTTGCTACTGAAAAATTAGGAATATTCTTAGTATTCTGTCAAACAGAATGGTGTCTGTTATTCTTTATTCCCGGAATAATCTATTCTATAAATAAACTTAGAAGCTATAAACATTTCCAATTTATGGGATAAAATTAACTACTTAGAAGAAAAGAATTCCACAAAGATGTTGTTCATTTAGATCTTATAAAGAATATAAACAAACAAATTATAAACTAAAATGCATAGTTTTATACTATTAACCCATATAATTTTCCTCCTTTTCCTTAATAATTGTACAGTTTTGAAAAGCTATATAATAAAGGACCTTTTTTTTTAAGTATACTGGACTGTTCGTCCCGTGACCAGAAAAAAGTTATTTAACATTATTTTATTGCTATATATAGCTGAAAATGCTCAGCTCACATAATACTAAGTAAATAAGTTCACCTAATACAATAAATAGACCAGTCGTCTGATAATTAAAATTCTTACTGATTTATTAGTTTATTACAGCCATTCTGTGAACTTTTAAAAGTTATTAACCTGGGAAAGAGCATCATGTAAAAGCTGTGTTAAGTAACTAGCTTACTAGTTACTAATGAGCTATGTTTCTTTCAGAAAGAGTAAATTTCTATTTCCTCATTTACAAAATGAGAATTGGAGTAAATGACTTCTAAGATTGTCTTTGAATAGACAATAGAATAGGTGGTAGTGGTTAAAAAAACGGGAGAAATTTTTTAAAAAGTTCATACGATTTATATTTCAAAGGAAAAGAGCACTTTTAGTGATAAAATCTGTCTCCTATTGAAATTTTTTTAGAGTTATTAATTACTACCTCTGAAGTAATACAACTCTCTCAGAATTACAAATTGTAGACTAAAAATACTTGAAGGTGTATACATTCAATAAAGTAATTTAACCTTATAGGAATTTCTTAATCCTATCCATTTTGTCAGATATGCGTATTGTAACATGGCTGCTATGTCAGGAAATTTATTTTTATTAAACTCAACATTATTAAACATTTCTGCTGATGGTGCCCTGATAAGCAAAGGTTTAAATAAAACATAAGCTTTACAATCCTGAAGAATCAAGTGATTTGGGTTTTTACCTATAGGTTGTAGGGAGACAAAGCATTTATTTGAGAGCTGACTTCTGGATTCGAATCCCATCATTTGTGGCTTTTTACTGTCTCCCTTTCCTCATTGGAAACATCACAGTCAGTGATTGGGAACATCACTGAACTCTCATGTAGTTATTATGAAATTAGATGATACATGGAGAGTGCTTAGCATAATGCCTACCACAGAACTATTTCATAGACGTTTGCTATAGCTTTTTGACACTCTAAATAATATTGTTCTATAATTGTGTAGGTTCACATACTGCTCTTTCCAAGTGCTGATTATAAAATGAATGCATTAATTCAGGATTGGAGAAAAATACAAGTTCCTTCTCAACTCATTATTCTTTTTAAGTAAATTGATTTGACCCTTATAAAAAAAATTCACTGTAAGGCTCCTTACAGAATCCTTTAGTTTATCATTACTTAAATATTTTCAAAACAGTATTTTTGGATTGAAAGTATGGACCCATCATGATTTTCTGAAAAGAATTCACACATAAATGAATTGGTTAAGTCTGATTTATTTTTTCCTGTTTGTGTAAGAGTTATAAAGGGAATGATAGGGACACTAGCAGTTATTTAGAAATGTATTATTTAAGATGCCCTCAGATTCAGAATTGCAGAACAGAATTATTGCCCTAACTCAGTGGGATTTGACTAAGGGTTGTCAGAATCACTGTGTGAAAGACAGCACATTTCTTATCAGCATTTATGTTTTGTCTAACTCTAGGTTGGCCCTCCAGTGAGCTGCCAATAGATCTTTTTAATTCTTATATTACATGAAGACGTTTTGAAACATTTCTGTGGTTTTCATATCTCAAAATTTATCTTGAGAATAGTGACACTCGGAATTTTGTTTTGTTGACCATTTCATTCTCAAATGCTTATTTAACATTTCCATTAACAGTACTTTGCAGTTTTGCCTTTCCTGTCTCTAAATCTTATATGTCATTTGGAGTCTCTAGCCGTTATCAAGTGTCCAGAAAAATGCCAAATTCAGTCAAGTTTACTTCCTCCATCCCTCAGCTATGCTCACTTCCTTTTGCCTTCATTTTCTTTACCCTTATCTCAAGCCAGTTACTCAAAACCCCACAGCCAGCATTTGTACTTGTAGTTTTGGACTCCACAGACCCATCCTTACATTGCAGTCTATTCATAACCTTATCCTGCTTAAAAAACCCTTTTGGTGGTTCCCTCTTAACTCCAAGAGGAGAATGGAGAATTCTTGAATGTGTACAGTTTCCTTCATGATTGCTGTAGATTATCTTCCAGGCTTCATTTTTCACTCTTCCCCAAATCTAAAGTACACACACATACACAAACATTCCCTGCTAGAGCCACAGACTGAATCATTCTGTATTTATTTGATTTCTTGAACCTTTAGTCTTCTCCCTCCTGGACCTTTGAATTCATTCAGTAAATGTTCATTGTGTGCATTTACTATGTCAGCTATTGAGGATACAGAAAGAGTAAATAAAGCTAACAAAGTGCCCGCCATCTTGAAGCTTACCTTCTGGTTGAGGGGAGGGGGCAGCTTGGATTACTGACAATAAGATATATACACACACACACACACACATATAGGTACACACACATACACATACTATAGTAGGTTGTGCTAAAATGTGAAGAAAAACAAAGCAGGAAATCGGGAGCCATGGATTAAGAAAATGCTATTTTATATGAGATGATTAGAGAATGCCTCTCTCAGAAGATGACATTTGGGAAAAAAGAAAACCTAATTGACATGTGGTGCAATCATTTGGATATCCTAGGGTTTCTAAGCAAAGAGAACAAGTGTGATGATGCCTAGAGACATTTTTGAGGTGTGTCAAAGGGGGTCCAGTGAGGAGCTTAGTGAGCAGGTGAGAGAGTGGTGGGAGGTGAAGTTGGGGAAATGGGGAAATGGCAGTTACAGAGGCCTATAGGCCATAATAAGGATATTAGATTTTAGTCTGACATAAGAAGCTCTTGGAGGAATTTGAGGAGAGGAATAACATGGTCTAATTTGTGTTTTAAAGAATCATTCTGAATAGAGAACAGACGCACTTTGAAGGTGATGGAGAAAGCAGAGAGATCAATGCAGAAGCATTTATATTTCATGAATGAGGTGAAAGGAGTGTGGACTAGGGTTGAAGGGGCTGACTAGTAGTAGATTAGGGATTTATTTTCAAGGTAAAGCTGGCAGGAATTTTGATGGATTGGGTGTTGTGTATATGTGAAGACTTCAAGGTTTTTACCCTGAGCAATTGGACTTTTCTCCTCTTCATATTGTTAGAGGAACAGGTTTGAGAGGAAAGTCAAGAAATCGGCTTCAAAAGCGTAAAAATTGAGCTAGCAAATGTTAATTGGGCATTTAGTTATAACAATCTGGGCCCAACAATAGATGGGCCCAGAATATGTCAAGTTTGAAGTTGTCATCATATCAAAAGCTTCTAGAGCCAGGAGGCTGGATGCTATCATCTAAGAATTGGATAAAGGTAAAGAATTAATCTGGGGACTGAGCCCTGGGTATTAGAGCGAGCATGAGTTGGGGAGTAGTGGGGGAGGGGAAGCAGGAGAAGCAGGAGAAGCAGACTCCCCACTGAACAGGGAGCCAGATGCAGGGCTTGATTTCAGGACCTTGGTATCATGAACTGAGCCGAAGGCAGATGCTTAACCAACCGAGCCACCCAGGTGGCCATTGCATTTTAAATTTTAATACTTCATTCATATTACAGTCTCTGAATTGCCTTCCAGAAAATTTCTACCAATTCACAGTCTTGCCATTGTTGTATGAAATGACTGTTTCTCAACACAGTCTAAAGCCTTGGGTATTAACCTAAGTCTTAAATCTTTGCTTTCCTAGTAGTTTAAAAATAATTATAATAAACTCTTTAATTACAAAAATGTGAATAAAATAATTATCATAGTTTTTTTAGGTTTTTATATTAAGCGACTGTGTGATATTATAGATAGTTTTGTAACAAAAAACTATATTCTTACCTTTACCTTGAACAGGTACACAGTTTCCTATTGTTTCCATGGGGAATAGGAGTCAAGATTACATTTTCATTTACAGAATAAATTTTAGGTAAAGTGTGGAATTGTCTTTGTATTATTTCAGTATATATGTTTCTTACCTAACCATGTGGACGAAGTTGATTTTTGGAAAGAAGTAGATGTAGAAAGAGTTGCATGTTTTTTGCCCATTTTGTTTAATGTTATATAGCAAAAGATCTATCCCTGGCTTGAGGGACCTGGGGGGAGTAGAGAGTGGAGAGCAGAGACTTTTTTGCTTTATCTGAAATTTCATAATTAAAATGTAATAGTTGATTATGTATCTTGCATCTGCTGATTTTTAAGATTTAAGAAAATATGGGTAAAGGTTGTACTTGTATTCCATGTGACAGGGTTCTAATTTTTCTAAAGATTTTGATGATTTTAATGTGTCCCCATTAATTCACATAACTCTACACACCACTAAATTTTCAGTAAATCAATCCAAAACCTTTTTTAATTTTTTAAAAAGCATTTATATATTTATTCATGAGAGACACAGAGAGAGAGGCAGAGACACAGGCAGAGGGAGAAGTAGGCTCCATATAATATAGGGAGCCTGATGTGGGACTCAATCCTGGGACTCCAGGACTACGCCCTGAGCCAAAGGCTGATGCTCAACCACTGAGCCACCCAGACGTCCCAGTCCAAATCCTTTAAATTCAAGTTGGGTTTCAGAACAACCTTATGAAATAGGTTCTCTCTTCCCATTTTTCTAACAATCTCATGGAGAAACCTTAGCATTGTTAGAGAACATGGTAATTTTGTTTCCAAGAAATAGTTTAAAATTCTTATTTCACTGCAAAAGTAAAGGGTTGAGAGGATTCACACGTGATTCATTAGTAGAATCTGATAGCATCTTACATAGAGAACTTGTTTACTTTGGAAATAATACTGTTTTTAATTCAGATATTTCTTTGATTTTAACAGTTTATTTAAATCTCTTTTGTTTTTAAATCACAAAGCAAACGGTGCCTAACTAGAGAAGAATAGGTTCTCTGGTTATATATAATGTTTTTATCTGACAAGTCTGTTACCACCAAATATCTACTAAATATATCTTTTAAGTAATCCAGTCTGTTGTTTGAATCTCACTTCAATAAACCTCATCTATACTGCTTCAGATTCCTTTGGCCTTTAGTATACTGCTGTAATTACAGGGTGATCTTTTGTGAAAATTTTCATGTATACACACTGATAAAAAAAAGGGGGGGGGTACTGTATAACAGTGTCCTGACATTGCAGATCTTTGGGGATTTAGGTGATCTTTGGGCAGAGACCTATTGCTGATACAAATCTACCCTCGAAGTATTTCTTGAGCACCTGTATTCCTGCGGCCCAGCTGAAGTAATCTCTCTTCCCATTGTTAGTCTTATTCCATTTAATTAATTCTCCCATAAGTTAATAAGAGTGATTTTAAAAATGATACATAAATCATATTAAAGGCATGACTTGGCCATTTCACTTAGAATAAAATTCAAGTTCTATACTGGCATCTGTGAGTTAGGGCATTAGGTGAGCTGTCTGGTATGAAACTGTTGTACAGTGAGGAAGTTGTAAACAGATAGGTAGTTGTGAAGATGCATAAAGTCAGAGAAGGAAAATGTTAATGACACAATTTTAGAATTTTGGGTAGTTCTGTGTAACTATAAAGTTTAATTTCCACATGTGTAATTTTTTTATAAGTTATTTTATAAATGGGAGAAAGAAATTTGAAGTACAAACTTGGAATAGAAGAAAATAAGGAAGAAAAAGAAAATCACATTTTCTAAAATGATGATCAGAGGATATCTTCAGACCGACCGACCAGTAGAATTCTGCTAAGTATGTAGGTAGAATGTGAAGCAGAGGTTTTATAGGAAGAAACAGTGCATTGTGTGTGACAAGATTTAATACAGTGACAGCCTTCTTATTTTAAGTGTACCCTGTAATGAATTATTTAGGGAATTGTGATTTCTGGCTTTATTATATTAAAGATAATTGAGTAGGAAAAAAATGTAGTTTTAATGATTCATATGGAATTTTATAATATGGATTATTTACTAATTTTTGCTCTGTATTTAAGATATATTGATTTTTTTTTGGTATAAGCCTTATTGTGAAGTGACACTATTATTTGTTTTTCTATAAATTTTTGTTTTTTTATTGAAATTTTATAATAGTTACTAATTTAATATAGTTATCCCTTATGATGAATTATTATTTTATAGTTAGACAAATGATAGTTTAGATTATTTAGTTCTTATATATGTAAACCTTAGATTGTTAAACATATACATAGAACTTCTTTATTGTAATTAGGAAGCTTTCTTCAAGTGACATTTTAATGCTTGTTCTTATACACATCATAATTCTCATATCTTTCTGTGATCCCTTCAAAGTAAACTGGGCTGTTAAATTTCTTGGCTGAATTTCTTCTTATAGTCTTAGCATTTACTTAATATGCTTATATATAAGTACATAGAATTATATATAGCTTTTCAAATCACTTTAACATATATTTGATCCTTAGAGAAAACTTGTATTAATTTACTCATATACCAGTTCTGTCATCAGGTATTTTCATTTCCTTTATAATTACTATAGTGATATTATAATATGTTACACATTTTCACTTCATTTATCTTTTATAAAACAGTAAATCTGTTTCTAATTAATTTGGTTTTAATATTCTCATGTACATATTAGGACATGAGCATAGATCAGTTACTGTCTATTATTTTAAGGACTCATGAGGGTCTGTTATTTTTGGACTAGGATGGATGAAACCATTAGAGGAGTTTGAGAGAGGAATGACATGATCTGAGTAATATTTTTCAAGAATTACTTGACCTGCTCTGTTTAAAACAGTAAAGAGTACAGGAGCGGAAGAAAGGAACCTCTGATAGGAGCCTGCAAATTATGGCTCATTGGCCAAATCCAGCTTCCCACCTGTGTTTCAATAACCCATAAACTAAGAATGTTATTTGCATTTTTTTAGTGGCTGGGGAAAATCAGAAGAAGACTTCATGAAATGTGAAAATTGTATGAAATTCAAATTTCATTGTCCATTAAAAAAGTTTTATTGAAATACAACCTTGCTTACTCATTGACATATTGTCTGTGGCTGCTTTTGTGCTTCAGTAATAAGTTGAGTATCTGCAGCAAAGACCATATGCCCCAAAAAAAGGCATTTACTGTCTCATTATAGAATTTGCCAGTTCATGGACTATTGCATTAATCCACAGGAGAGATGATGGATTGGGCCAAGATAGCTGTAGAGGTAAAGCATGGTCTGATTCTGAGTGTATCTTTAAAGTGGAGCTGGCAAGGTTTGCTAATGGATGGTCTGTGGGACGTTAAAAAGCAAGGAGTCAGGGATGACAGCAAAGGCTGTAGACTGAACAACTGGAAGAATGTAATTGCTATTACCTCGATAGAGAAGACTTCAGTAGGAACAGGCTTTGAAGAGATTGTGTCAGGAGCTCTGTTTTAGATCTAGTAGGTTTGAGATAATTATTGGGTACCCAAGTGCAGAATATTCTAGTATTCTTTTCAGATTAACACATACTTATTCCAGGTTGATGGTTTTAGGGTACTAGGATACAGCAAATTATTTAAAGCAAGTCCTTAATATTTAGGGCAGTGATATTTCCCTAACTGTATTTCATGAGGCACTTTTCATAAGTACTCCATAAAGGAAGCCTTTAATATGCTAGTAAGTATGCGAAGCTCTGGTAGGAACCATTTCCAAATTTAATTGACACTCAAATTTTTATTCTGGGAGTACATTCACATCTAGTGTTCTAGAGATAGATGTTTAAGAAAGAATATGGCAGTTCCTGGGTCTGATGTAAATACAGTTGAGCTGTTTTTCAATGCTGAAGAATAGTCATTTTGAAGAGTTGAAGGGAAGAAACTTAAGGGTTTTTTCTGCTTATTACACATAAATTAAAACACACTCATTTAAAGTATATAGTGTGAGTTCTGGTATACCCATAGTCAAGATTTCATTCACCCCTTTGCCATCAATTAACCACCTCCTCCCACTGTCTCTAGGCAACTCCTGGGGTTAGTTCTCCCCACCCCTTTTTAATGGTCTCAAAACTTTATTTTTCCCCAGCTTTATTGACAGATGTTTGACCAATAAAAATTATATATGTCTTTGAGAGAGAAAGAGCACAAGCAGAGGGAGGAGCAGGGAGAGAGGGAGAAGTAGACAGACCCCCTGCTGAGCAGGGAGCCTACAGAGCTCCATCACAGGACCCTGGGATCATGACCTGAGGTGAAGGCAGACGCTTAACAGACTGAGCCACCGAGGCACCCCTATAGATGCCTTTTTTTTCATGTAGCATGGCATGAAAGTTTTTTGAAGTTATCCATGCTGTTGCATGTATCAGTGGATGCTACCTATTGATAATATTTCAAAACCAGTTTATCCTTTCACCTATTCTAATTTAGTTTTCATTTCTTCAAACACAAATGATCTCAAGCGTCTTTCCATGTTCTTCTTGACTATTTATGTATCTTCTTTGGTAAAGTATCTGTTTAAATCTTTGTCTTTTTATTGACTTGTCTTTTTGTTCTAACAATTCTTTATATATTTTGGGAATAAATTTTTTATCCATTATTCTGATCTGTAGCTTACTTTTTAATTTATTTTCTTGATTTTGTGGGGAGGCTTTTAATTACAAGTTCAGTTTTATTCATAAACATGAAACTTGTATTCTGGATTTTTATATTTTTTAAGGAATTTGTCCTTGTCATCTAAGTTTAAGTTTTTGTCATGAAATTTTTCCCTTTTTATCTTTTTATGGTCTATAGGATCTGAGATAGTGTTTTTTTTTTCATTCGTTATATTAGCAATATGTGATTCTTTCTGATTTTCTTGATCAGTCTAGTTCTAGAGCTTTAGTAATTTTATTGATATTTTCTAAGGACCAGCTTTTGGTTTTGTTGATTTTTTTTTTCTCTTCTACTTTCTACTATCTTAAAGATGCAAAATTCTTTCTATAATGCTTTAGCTGCTTCCACGACATAACATTATGTTGCATTTTTATTACAATTTATTTTTTACTTGCCTTGATCATTTCTAATTTGACCGATGGGTTATTTTCAGATGTTTCTAAATATTTGGGAGTTTTCTATTTATCTTACTGTGCCTGATTTCTAATTTAATTTTTTTCTTCTCTGAGAAAGTATTTTATAAGGCTTTATAGTCTTTTTGAATCTAATTAGGACTCTTTATAGTCCAGCATATGGTATGGATGAATATCCCACATACACTTTAAAAACATGTTTATTTTGCAATAGTTGGGTTTGTGTTGTTTGGTACATGTTTAGGTGAAGGTGATTGAAAATACTCAATTTTCTCGTGTTATTAACCATTTTTCCCGATATATGTTGTATAGACTGGTTACCTAAACTGTATCATTGGCTGTGGCAATTACAGCTCAATTTCTGGTCACAGGAGGCACCACACATGAAGAAAGTAATTCTGTTCCTTACCTACAAAATGTACCCTCCATGCTAGTCCACAGTCATACTTTATAGGCTTTTGATTACAGTGTCATAATAAACAAGAAGATTATGAAAACATCTGTTAATGTTACTAAAAAGTAACATTATGTATAAAAAGTCTGTTTCCTTGTTCCTGTTTCTTCCTCTCCCTCCCTACCTCTCTCCCTGTACCCCCTCCATCTTTTTCTTCCCTTTTAATAGGAACAGATGTAAAGATTTGTGTTACAGAGGTAAAATACTAAACAGAAAGACTAAACTAAATGAGCATACCAGCCTGTATTAGAGAAATGTTTTCAGGCAGCTGAAGTTTACATCGTTTCATAATTTAAGACAGACTTTGGCATACAAATATGCTGCCACCAGTTTCAGACAGGTCATAAAGTGTTCATTTCACTTTTTAACATTTCAGCTTTTAACTTTATGATGGAGATAATCATGTATGTTTGTTCTTTTACTTTTTCTTTAAGTTTGCATATAAGTATTTGAGAACTTGAACATGAATCAGTTTTGGATATAATATAGCTTATTCCTTTAGTAAACCATTTATATACATAGAGCTCAGTAATATTAAACTAAATAATTGATCTAATGTGTAATAGATTCTGACAAGTTTCCAGATGAGGATTTTGAAATATTTTGCTTCCAATTATTTCAAGGAATATCACGAAATTGGAAAAATTTTCAAAAGTAATTCACTTAAAAAAAAAAAAATGTTACCAAAATTTGGGAGCGTGGTAGAGACAAAAGGATCCATCACAGAATTTTTGAAAGTTTGCTTTTCATGGTACCCAAAGATTGTCTTTTTTCTAATGCTATATGCATTTGGCTCATAGTTAACTGTGTATTAATTATAACCTGAAAATAAGTCAAGAGAGATAATGACTCTGGAGATGGAGTAGTCAAAGGTTTTTAACTGGGTTGTTAATGAACTGATAGTACTACATTTAGTTCTTGACCATAGTGTCACTCATTCAAGTCTGTTGTCCACCTTTTCATTTTATTGGGAGAGAAGGTGGAGTATTAAATACATTAAAAGACATCTCACTGTGATGCACTTGGCCCTTGATAGAGCTGTAATATGAGAGAGCATCTCTCTCATGTAAAGAAAGGTGTTGCTACTGTTTTCTGCCATGCACAACCATTTTAATCTGAATGGGAAATCTGTCTAGGGACCCAGAGTACGGTAATTAGCAGTCTCTTCAGAGTGTCAGAGCAGAATTACTATTGTAATGGTTTAGCTGCAGGATAAAAGGATTGAATTTGGGTCTGCTTGTCTGCCAAACTAAAATGAGTTGCCATGGGAATTTTCAAATGTGAGAGGCGTTTACTTAAAGCAATTTGGCAGGTTTGAATAAACTCATAAATTACAGGTTTGAAAGGAGCCAGTCCTTGCTTCCTCTCATATAGGCAGGACTGTGTAGAAGGCCGATCGCTTCTTAAATTCTTAATGAGAATGAGTTGATCCATGCTCTCATGCAGACGATCTGCTTATTATGGCTTGTTTATTCACTAAATATAGTACAATAAGCACATTTAAGGAAAGGTATTTTGTTCTAGATCTCTGGAGGAAAAACAAAGTGACAACTATAGACATAAATTTCCCCTCCTAAATTAAATATATCTTCAAATAATGATTATTTATCATTAAAATGATCATTTTGTTTTAATAAGCTTTGACCTGATATTTACTTTAATTTTGCTCAGTGCATGTACTAAATATGTATCTTTATACTTGTTATATTTGTCTTACAATAAGATGAACATTTGTGGCTTTTTTGGAAAATGAATAAGGTACTCAAACTTATAAACTGGATCATTCAGTTTGCATTTAAATACTTTGAGAGAGACCTTTAGCTTTTTCTTGTTTCAGAAGTACTAGGTCTTAGTATAGTCACTTTTTAGTGAGAAAATGCTCCCATAAATGCCTAAGGTGATGAATATTATTTAGGCTTCTATGACCTCACTCATCCTCAAGATATCAATGATAATAATAATTAGTATTATTACTAATTAATATTATTACTATTACTAATTATCATTATTATTATTGCTTTGTTGTTTTATATCTGCCCTCCAGAAAAAAACCTCTTAGTGAAATTTAAGTATTGAAAATTTTGAGACTAACATATTCTCACATAATAAATCAGGTCTTTGAGGTAGTCTGTTAACATTTTTTAGGCCACTTTACATTCATAAGGAAGGAAGGTAAAAATTTGGTTGTTGCTAATATTAGTGGCCTGAGAATGTAGATATAGCTTTCAGAAATGTTTTACAAGGAGATAACAGGTATGCAGGATGATTGTTTAATTTGGGTAAGAAAGTATAGAATGAGTATTTTTTAAAGTACCATAAATATACTTGTGTTTATATATTAATCTTCTTAATGTTATTACATATCAAAGTAGTCTGTTTAAAATCCTGTAGTTCTAAGATTACTGTTGAACCTTAATTAATAATAAACCTTGACCCAGTGACAGAGAAGACTTTCAGAAATCTCATTTAAATTTAGACTACAAAGACCATCATCATAGAAGTCCTTATCAGAGATCTAGAACTGGAATCAAAATGGCATAACACACTATATGGTATATGTAAGGTACTCTGATGCAGATGGGTATGTACTGCTTTCGGAGGCACTTGCAGAGGTTGAAATGCTTTGGTTAAATTGCTTCTTATAGAGAGGGATGATGCTAAACAAAATATAACTGGATTCCACATCACTATCTTTTTATACCCCATCCCATATTCTGCATTAGGGCAGTCATAGGAGCCTATTCTAACTAGAATTTTCTCAAATTATTCTAACTAGAATTTTCTCAAATAATTCAAAGTACTATATCTTTGGATAGCAATCCATAGGGACAAATTGAGAAGTATGACATGGTGTAAATTGTAGGACTTCAATCACTGTCGTAAATCACTGAGGGGCTGTATTGAAACCTCTTCACTCTCTGTCCATCCATCATGTTGTCTGCCAGTGGGTCAGCATTTTTAAAATGAACAAGGGGCTTTTCCCCAACATGGAGCTTCTTGGCAATAATAGTAAAACATGTCTTGTGTAGTAGGGTACCTGTGAACAAGCCACTACCAATATAGAGTCTGTATGAAAAACATTCTCCTTTTCATTATTATAAGGATTCATTAAGGAGTGGCTTCCCTAACAGAAAAAATATGGTTGACAGTTTAGATAGCTTATACCTCTAAATTTAAGGTGTTGCAAATATAAAACAAAGGATTCTGGGCACAGAGTAATAAGGTAGTATGTAGTTATTCTCTAGGAAATATTTTTGTAGTTTATATAAAAGATCCTTCCATTGTAATCTTATATTCCATGCATCCCTCAGTTTGCATGTTAAATTTATTATGTAACATTTTTACACTCACTAGTACCTGTTTATTGTTTCTATCCTGTAAATAAATGTGCTGGCTGAAATAATGCATTTTAGTTGTTTTTTCCCCCCTTACTAAATAAATGTATGCTATTCTACACAGATATTCTAAAATTAATTTGATATATGAATATATATTAGTCTTTTATTAAAGAGGTAAAATTATTTAATAGAAAAATAGATGGGTGATTTCTCGGTATATCTTCTTTAGTTCAATTATTTTCATACATCCCTTTAATTTGTTTGCATGCCCTTCTGATGGTTGGTAAGTAGCATCATGTTCCTTATATATAGGTGAAGCATTCTTATTCCATTCATTTTCTATTAATGTACATTGAAACTGAAATGGCAAAAGTTAAAAAAATCAAATACCCTTTATTTTAATTAACTTGTATTTTTTAAACCCTTATATTTAACTTTTCTTGACATTTCAAATGTTTATTATATGTAAATAAAATTATTCAGATGTACCATTGTGAAACTTTAGTAGTATTTTAGTGAGTCAGATGATCATTTTAATATTATATTCAGATTGTTTCAGGTAAACTTAATTTGGTAGCTTCATTTTCTTCTGTATTTTTAGTTTCAAAAGTAACACTTATTAAAGTAAGACTCTCCTCACTCTAAAGCCTGTATTGTGTATTTGTATAAACAGATCGGTTTGGCTTTTTATTCTCTTAACATTTAATGCTTCTTTGGGGAGAAAAATTAGTCTTTTACCTTTAATGGGTAAATCAAATAACAAAATATAAAGTGAGTTGTTTTTAAAGTTATGCCTTTAAACTGATATGGCATCTTTTTTTCTGTCAAACCTCTTTCTAGAATGTATCTCTGAGCAAGTTACCAGATTCATGAATTAGCTTTCTTCATGATATTAATGTATTTTATGAATTTGCTTGTGAATGAGGACAGTATACTCTTTTAAAATAAAAGACTTTGATTACTGAATTTAGCATCTGTGGAATTACAGCATACTTTTAAAAATTAAAAAACTCATTTAATGACTGTCAAAAGCAATTCACTTCACAAACCTCTATTGAGAAACTATTTACCAGGCTAGAAACCAAGACTTTGATACATATGGAAATAGAGATTTAGTAATATAAAAATGAGAGTATGGCAAAATTAATGAGTTTCCCAGTTATTTATTTGGTCACTTGATGCTTCCTCTTCTGAAATGTCATGCTGTCACTAGAGCTAGATACCTTCCAGAGTGATCTTCTTAGTCTCCAGTTTGTTCTTTTTGGGCAGTCTCATCCATAGTCTGTCTCTAGGGACCACTGCCATAGTGATCATTATTCAATGAACTTCTCATCTTCAGCCCCACATTTCCCCAATCCATTCAACACCTTTGGATGATTTATAGGCATCTCAAACATAACATTTCCCAAACTGACATCACATCCTTCCTTGCCCTCCTCATATAGCAATTCCTCCATTGTTTTCTCTTTGTGAATGACATCCATTGCCTAGAAGTCCTGTATCCTTAATTGCACCTTCTGTTTTCCCTCTGCTCCTACTCCTTCCCGTCAAGTTCGGATTCTGCCTCTTGCTAGCCCGTGACTATCTTTTCTGTTTTCACTATTGCACTAGGGCAGTTGGTACTCCCTCCTAGTTGCAGCCAGAGTTCTCTTTTTAAAATATATTTGAAGTATCATCATGTCCCCCGTTTCAGATTTTCCATTAACTTTCTGTCACTGCATGGTAAAATTGCAAACTAGTCAGCAGGGCATTTGTAACCCATCTTCACCTGGTACATACCTACCTTGCAAGAGCTGTTTCATGTTGTTTCTTCCTTACTCTACCCCCTTATTTAAATACCTGGCAACTCCCAGAAGACTCCTTGTTTATTAGCTTAGCAAATAGAAACTAAGGTGGGGAAAGCATAGGAGAAGCCACAGAAAGATTTCTCTTAGTATTCTAGTGCTTTGAATAATTTAAAATTACCAGTGAAGCACCAGCAAATAAGAAATGTATTCTCTAAAAATACACAGTATTTGTCAAGTTTTTTATGTGATTGTATATTATTATGCAATAATAGTAGTGTTTTGCTTTGTTATTCATGACTTCTTACAGAAAAAGTTCTATTGTAATTTAACACTATTACCATTATAACAGGTTTTAAGCATCTGCTTATATTCATCGAACAAATATTTATTAGTGTTTTATAGATACTGGGAACTACTAGTATAGTTTTTTTGTTGTTACGAAGTTAAAGTATCCATTCTCTTCTGGAACAAATGAAGATATTCCTTATAATATGCAATCAAAATGGTGGTTGTAGAAATATTTTGATTTATAAAGTTTTTCATGGGAAATTAGGAGTTTCAAACTCACAATAGCAAAGTTATTTATTCCTATAGAAATTTCAGTAAGCAGGGATTTTTGAAAAGCTCTAAATCTAATGCTATAAAACCAAATTATAAAAGGATAGATCCAGAGTTGAATTACTTCTAACTCTGAGACCAGAGACATTGCCTTTCTTTACAATATTGTTTCTTAAGAATCTTTATACCAAATATTTAAAGCACCAACCATCCCAACAAAGAGCTGCTGACCTGTGGAACATCAATCACATTTCAACTAATAGTGGCTACCTAGTATGTATTTTCTCTAAACTGTTGCTTTCTAATTCTATTTCTTATCATGAAAACTCATCTGTTAGAAAAATGCCAGTGTTTGTCTGTATGTTAATACTGGTTGTGAGAATTAGGCCACCACTCATAATCATCATACAGTGCTGAAGCACTACAACTTGCCAAAGAAAAAACTATTTCTTTTTTTCTTTTTCTTTTTCTTTTTCTTTTTCTTTTTCTTTTTCTTTTCTCTCTTCTGTTTCTTTTTTTCTTTTTCTTTCTTTTTCTTTTTCTTTTTCTTTTTCTTTTTCTTTTTCTTTTCAGAATTTATTGTTTATTCATGAGAGACAGAGTGAGAGGCCGAGAGAAAAGCAGGCTTCCTATGGGAAGTCCAGTGTGGGACTCAATCCCAGGACCCCTGGGATCATGACCTGAGCCAAAGGCAGACACTCAACCCCTCAGCTACACAGGCATTCCACAAAAAACTATTGCTGTTGTAGTTTAAAAACTAAATAATGAATCTTAGATTTGATATTGTAAGGTATAGTTACAAGTCAATTAAAATGTCTTTGACCACTCAACTTGATATTTTGAAGGAGTTCCTAAATAAAAGAAATACATTATAGCAGTGTCTAAAGTATACTTCTGTTAAAAAGCCCCACTTTAGCTACTGATTTTTATAAATTTGAGATATGTTCAGTATAAAACCTATCACTGGAACGCAACATATCTAAGAGTATGCTGATTTTTTTTATATGTTGGATATTTTCTGTGATAAAGAGAAATAAACTTAAAGTACAGGTAACTTTTAAAAACTATATATGATGCATAAATATGTATACATAGCATATTTTTTACATACACATTATATGTATATATATTTATGTAATATAAAAAAGCAGTAAGAAGTACTAAACCTGATTAGAATACAAGCAGTATTTGTACTCTGTAACCTTTGTTGTTACTGGTCTAGCTTGTGAGGTGAGCACCACCAGGCACAGAGCAAGATCATCAAGTTTACCATGCACATAGTTCACTTTTAGTGAACTCTAGCATATATTAATACACTCTTGGCAGTTAGTCTGTTTTCACGGGGAAATAGAAGTGGGGAAATCACAGCTCTTTCTTGGAAATGCCTGAGAAAAAGCCCAGTTTGAGCTTCCATTTAAGGAGCTCAGTGGCACTGTTCTCATTTGGTTAGCAATTATTTTGTTTATGTTCATTTGTTCGTTCGTTCATTCCTCCCTCCCTCCCTCCGTTCATTCCTTCCTTCCTTACTTCCTTCCTCCCACCCTAAAATGAATATGTATACCTTTGTAACCATGTACTTTGCAAAAGCCCTTTCAGGACACAGTTGAACAGTGTATTCATCCCCTGGAATGAAGCAGAGTAAGTGAATAAATGCAGTCCTTCTTGGTATTTATTCAAAATAGGTAATCCCCAATCAGGAAAGTAATTTTTAACAGTATTCTTTATAAAAGCAAAAGATTAACATAAAGCAATAGGGAACCATACTATCATTTAGATTTAAAATTTCATGAATTTTAGAATATTGTACTACGCACGTGCACAAACACACGCACACAGAGTTGGTTCTACCCTCTAACCATCTCACACTTCTATTTTCATCTCTCCATCCCTGCTGGAATTATCTTAGTTCAGGATGTCATTACGTATTGCTTGAACTAGGAACCTATAATCTCTGCTTTATCTGTATGATCTTCTTACCTCTGTTTTAGTCTTACCTTTCCAAATATTCTCCATACTGGAGCCAAAGTGGTGCTTCTAAAAATAAAAGTTTAATCATGATTTTCCTTAGATTAAGACACTCTAGTCAATTATAATTACTCCACAGAGTATGTCCTTGGCTTGAGCATGGCTTGCAAAGTGTTACTACATTCTCAGCCTCATTATTGATCTCATACTTCTGATTCTAGATTTTTTTAAAATGTGGTTTTATCTTCCTTGGAACCACTTTCACTCTTTCTGCCCTCTTTAACTCTTACTCATCTGCAAGTCTATGATTATGTATTACTTTAATGTATGAATATCCCAAAACCTTCCCCCCCTGTTCATCACTAGCTCGGACTTAGTTTGACACCCTTGCTGTATGTTCCTGGAAACTCCTTATCATTTTGTTTTAATTGCTAAATTTTCTATGTAAAGCTCTGTCTTCCCTGCCACTAGTTTCCATGAGGGCAGACTTTGTTAAAACTTACCATAGAGATAAAATTTTTTAAAGGTTCAATCAAGGACTACAAGATAAAAATTTTTCATAGAATATTTCATAAAAATAGCAAGAAAAAATTATACCAACTGTAAAGGATAAATCCAATTTGTATTAAAATCCACATGGAAATAAAGCCATTAAGTTTCCCTTGAGTGGGATCCCTGGGTGGCGCAGCGGTTTGGCGCCTGCCTTTGGCCCAGGGCGCGATCCTAGAGACCTGGGATCGAATCCCACGTCGGGCTCCCGATGCATGGAGCCTGCTTCTCCCTCTGCCTGTGTCTCTGCCTCTCTCTCTGTCTCTCTGTGTGACTATCATAAAATAAATAAAAATTAAAAAAAAAAAAAAGTTTCCCTTGAGTATTAGCTTATATGCAAATTTTAAAATACAATTTTAGGGTGGCCTGGGTGACTCATTTGGTTAAATGTTCAGCTGGTGATTTTGGCTCAGGTCATGATCTCAGGATTCTGAGATCCAGCCTCACCTGGGCTCTGTGCTCAGTGGGGAATCTGCTTGAATTCTCTCTCTGCCCCTGCCCCCAGCATGCACGTGCATGCTCCCTCCCTCTCCCTCTCTCAAATAATCCTTAAGATAGAATTTTGGGGTGCCTGAGTGGGTCAATGGTTAAGCATCTGCCTTCGGCTCAGGGCATGATTCCAGGGTCCTGTGATCGAGTCTCGCATCAGGCTCCCTGCCTAGAGCCTGCTTCTCCCTCTGCCTATGTCTCTGCCTCTCTCTGTGTGTCTCTCACGAATAAATACATAAAATCTTTTTTAAAAGGAAGATACAATTTTAAAGTAATACGGAAGCACCTATATTTGGAAGGAAAATACCATAACAGCATTTTCTGGTTTCACTTCCTAGATACATCCTACTAAATACTTATGATCCTGCCCTTGGTGGTTTAAGACTTTGTCAGTGTCTTCAACCGCCTTGGTGGTACGTTTTCAAAATAGATCAATTTGGTATATATATAAAGAAGTCTGTTAAGGTAGGTGACTCCCTTACTTGATGGAACTGATCAAGTGTCATAGGGAAATCCTTAGCAACCTGAGTATACCTGGCCCCATCCCAGTGCTTGTGCTGACGTTATGTAGAGGTAAACAATCCACCCAAGCCTTGGTGGCAACCACACAACATTCCTCTGTAACTTACAGTAGATTCCATCTTGGTTTTTAAACCCTAGGTTTTTAAAATGCATTCCAGCATTTATTGTTTTCTCACCACTTTTCAATTTTTGTTTCTCTTTATAATGGTATGTTACTAAGTTAATGGGCTAATTATTGTTATACTTACTGGACATTGTAGCCACAAAGAATACAAGAATACCCAAAAACCAAATGCCCAAGCATAATCAACTTGCTTAAGGAGAGTGGTTTTATAATTAACTGTATTAAGATTCAAAGCTCTTAAGTAGAGGACTGAAGAGGACTTCTTATATTGCCTACCTCAAAAATGTCTGGTGTGCTCCATTGTAACAGCTGTTTTGCTCATAAATTACTCCTGCATTAGAGAAAAAAATTCCTAGGGTTTTAGTTTTAGAATTGACTCCTGTTCCTAATAGTCAACTCCTGTACTTATCTTTCCCTGATTTATTTTATGCCTACTTTAAAATGAGGTTTTTAGGTTGCTGTATAGTTACACACTTAAGAAATGAGGGAGTATTGGCAATTTATTTCAGAAGTACAATATTCTTCATCCCTAAAGGAATATGGTGTTTACATTCTATGTTTTGTTTATTATTATTTTATTTTTCAAGTTTGACTAACTTGCTCTTGGCTTCCTAGCTGTGGGATAGCTAAGCAAAAGAAGCATTCAAGTGCTTTTATTAACATAGTGACACAAATTCCTATCTTGTGTTAAATTTTACCCTAACGTGCAACCAACCAAGTGTTATCCTTGTGTTATAGACCTTACAGAGTTGTTAAGAGTGTTAAATCAGATATGAAAGATTAAATTATTTAAAAATTATAAACACTTGCAATAAGACTTTTATTTGAATCCCAGAAACAAAAGGCCTTTAAAAAATGAAATATTTAATTGAGCTTAATTATTTTTTCTCTGACCAAGGAAGATGATAAGAGTCTCAATCTCAGAACAAAAATTATAGTGCAAAAACATAACTTTGTCTTCATTTCATTTGTACATCATAGAAGTCAAATGCTACCAGATGATAGTTGAAGAAATTACCTGAATTTTTTCCTTCCCTGCTTTGTTCTCTCTTAGCCTTAATGTGAGGTTCAAAGTTTTAGTCAGCTATTTACAATGAATGTATGCCTTTAGGTATCTTACAGAACATTAAAGAAAAAAGGTTACAGTGCGAAAAAAGGTTATGGTGCGAAGTAACCAAAATTAATGACCTTATTGTCACCAATAATGACTACATCTAAAAATAGTTGAAGTATACATGGAACTAGTAATAGTGACCTCACATTGCTCTGAGGACCAGGTAGCTTTCTGCCTCTACTCTCGACTTCGAGGTCATTACACTGTGCTTGATGGCTCAGAGATCTCCTTAATATTTCCAAATATAAACAGGTGACTTTAAGGAATCCCTGTAGTGTTACCTAAAAGTCTTTCAAGATCACAATTAACAGTTTTATCACAGATGCTTAAGGGGTGAGCTTAGTTCTCTGTTAACCCACTAAAAGTGTAGGTAACATTTTGCCTCTGTACTCCTGGATGGTTTTTAGACAGAGTTGTAGTTATCAGATGCTTAAAGTGGTTCGTGATCCTTTCCCAAAGTTTTTTATTTGGTTTTCTACTACACCCTATGTAAACTTCTGTCACAGCAGCTATTACGCTTTATTGAACTTGCTTAACTTTTGTATCTCTATCCAAACTAAACTATAAATCTTAAATACAAGGGCCACATTTAATTCTTTATATACCCAGGCTAGTGATTGGTCTTTGGTATATGTTTTCAGTATTTTGTTCAAAACATAAATGCCTTTTCCTTCCTTTAGACTGCTTGCATAACCTGAGTCTATATGAGTTTAGTATGTTACTACTTTTAGAACTCATTGACAGGCATTTGTTATGACATCCTACAGGTGTCTACTCCTCTCCATACCACCACTACCACTACATGTCTACTTTTCAGATTTTTTGCCTACTTTTCCCATGTATCTCCCACAACTAATCAATTTTTGGATCATCATCATTTTCAGATACCTTCTCTTTATCTTCTGTAGACTCAGGCTCACCTGAGCTCACAATTTGTAATTATATATCCTTCCTTTTATTGCCCCAGCCATACAGTCTGATAATGTCCACCTAAAATAATCCATTTCAGAGGTCTTTTTTTTTTTCTGTAAAATAATTCTGTGGCTTTATTGCTACTAGTGTAGTGTATAACCCAATTTGTGGATCATATAAGTCTTCCAAAGGTTTGTCATTCCTTTTAAACTTACTATAAAGAATAAAATTACAAATGGTGTCATATTGTGTTTCACATAGAAAAAATAAATGCTTATTATGAGACATGACTTTTCTGAGATTGTTACTACTTTTTATAGATCTGTTTATACCTTGTTGAAAAAAGAACATATGATCTTAAAGTAAAAAAACTATATTTTGGGGGGGCGCCTGAATGGCCCAGTCCATAGAGCATCCGACTCTTAGTTTCGGCTTAGGTCATGATCTCAGAATCATTAGATTGAGTCCCACCTCAGGGTACTCAGCATGGAGTCTGCTTGAGATTCTTTCCCTCTGCCCCATCCCCTATGTGTGCACACTCTTCTTGCTCTCCAAAATAAATAAAACTTTAAGTATTTGTTTTATATAGTTTAATAGAGTTTATACAGTACTCTTCATGTGTGTGTATTTGAATGTTTCAAGCTCTTCTGGCTAAGTTATGCTTCCTCTGTATCTTGCTTTATCTTGCTAAGTTGTTGCTGCTAAACCAGGTATTATGATTAAGTGGGAGTACGTCATGTAATGGCAAATAGAATAAGATATGCCAAGATTTTTCTCCCCTTATTGTGTGTCTAACATTTTGACCCATGAACTTTTCAACAAAACAATAAGATCATCTTTGCATATCATTTGAACTGAGGGCTTATTCATTATCCCTTGGTAATCAGGCTGTATTCCTTAGGTGAAGCAGTGGTACTGATTTGTCTTTGCCTAGCCACCGGAGTTATGGAGTTCTGATATATCCTTTCAGTTTTGGGTTACTGTAACAATTCTGGGGATTTCTCTCATGCTTTTCAATTTGTGAACAACATTCTTTTTCTGTTGGGGTTACCACAGTATCTGTATCATAGTAGGTACTCATCTGTTAACTAAACTTTGAGGACTGGAAAAAAAAAAAGGAAGGTAAAATCTGAATAGTAGATCATCATAGAATCCACATAAATTTTTGACACAAAATGAGAGTGGTGACATAAAAGAAGCAGCTGGTGTGTCCATAATGCCAGCCTGGGAAATGCAGACCATAAGAAGTTATCAGGAAAACAAAATCCACACTAAGTTTTTCTAGTAGAGAGAATTAATAAAGTAATTGGTTAAACAGATGTTGAAAACTGCGGAAAAAAAAAAAAAGGCAGGGTGTCATCCGGTTTTAGAAACTATAGGAAGCAGCTATAACTCACCCAATGCTGGGAGAGAAAAGAGAGATTGTTACTGTGGTTAGGTCTTAGGTGCTTTTTATTTGGTCTTCTACTACACCCTATGTAAACTTCTGTCACAGCAGCTCTTAGAAGGTTCTATGCAGAGGTAGAACTGAGACCTCTGACAAAGTGGTGCCTCTAGCAGGTAATGAAAACACAGAAGCTCAGAGGAATAGGTAAACTGGTTGGCTGGTGCTGCTCCTTATGGATGAGACACAGGAAAACTGGTTCTAGAAGTGCTGGGCAGGAGGTGTGGAGCCTAAGAACAGCTGGCATAGGGAGCCACATCCCTTCTCCCCTCCACCAGCTCTTCAGTCTGGCTATACTGCCCTCCACCATATATCTCAGTTTTGAAAGCCTGACAAAACCACCTGGTAAAGAAGAAATAGTACTTGAGAGTCCTAGACCCAGCATTGAAAACATGGAACAGATCAGTTTGGAACTTAATAATTGCTGCATCATCATCTTGGAGGGAAA
Source organism: Canis aureus (assembly GCF_053574225.1). Taxonomy (NCBI): domain Eukaryota; kingdom Metazoa; phylum Chordata; class Mammalia; order Carnivora; family Canidae; genus Canis; species Canis aureus. The sequence goes on from NC_135611.1 coordinate 52,446,791, forward strand.
TATTCTCAAATAGTATGGGAAGTTAATCTTTCTACTAGCTTTACAGGATAAGTTAGAATAAGTAGATCCCAGATTTAAATTCAGCTCTGTACCTAACATCTCCACTTGGATATTTAAATAGCCAAGGTATTGGCATTTTCTATTTTCAAATAGAGCTCTTGATTCAATTTCCCTCAGCCTTTACTATCTAATTAAGTGGAGTGACCGTCTACTTGATTATATAATCCCAAAACCTGAATGTTAGTCTTCAGTGTCTCCTTACCCTCATTCCTTACATCCAACTAGCCATCAAGTCCTTTTGAGTTATATTTTCCATCTCTTACTACTTCCATCCCAGTTCAATACATCTTTTATCACAGGGACTGAAGTCAGGCTGGTAACTGGTCTCTAATCCTACCAAGCCCCAAATAGTCCATTCACAAAATAACAGAATGTGCCTTTAAAGATGGATTCTGGGGATCCCTGGGTGGCGCAGCGGTTTGGCGCCTGCCTTTGGCCCAGGGCGCGATCCTGGAGACCCGGGATCGAATCCCACGTCGGGCTCCCGGTGCACGGAGCCTGCTTCTCCCTCTGCCTGTGTCTCTGAGCCTCTCTCTCTCTCTCTGTGACTATCATGAATAAATAAATAAAATCTTTTTTTTTTAAAAAAAAAGATGGATTCTGTTACTTTCTCTCCTGTATAAAATCCTCTATTTAAATTTCAGTTATATTCTTTGTCAGACTTTTCTTTAGCAGGCAGGGCAGATACAAGTGGTGATTGATATTATTTGCAAATGACGTATCAGATAAAGGGCTAGTTTCCAAGATCTATAAGAACTTATTAAACTCAACACCAAAGAAACAAACAATCCAATCATGAAATGGGCAAAAGACATGAAGAGAAATCTCACAGAGGAAGACATAGACATGGCCAACATGCACATGAGAAAATGCTCCGCATCACTTGCCATCAGGGAAATACAAATCAAAACCACAATGAGATACCACCTCACACCAGTGAGAATGGGGAAAATTAACAAGGCAGGAAACCACAAATGTTGGAGAGGATGCGGAGAAAAGGGAACTCTCTTACACTGTTGGTGGGAATGTGAACTGGTGCAGCCACTCTGGAAAACTGTGTGGAGGTTCCTCAAAGAGTTAAAAATAGAACTGCCCTATGACCCAGCAATTGCACTGCTGGGGATTTACCCCAAAGATACAGATGCAATGAAACGCCGGGACACCTGCACCCCGATGTTTATAGCAGCAATGTCCACAATAGCCAAACTGTGGAAGGAGCCTCGGTGTCCATTGAAAGATGAATGGATAAAGAAGATGTGGTTTATGTATACAATGGAATATTCCTCAGCCATTAGAAACGACAAATACCCACCATTTGCTTCAACGTGGATGGAACTGGAGGGTATTATGCTGAGTGAAATAAGTCAATCAGAGAAGGACAAACATTATATGTTCTCATTCGTTTGGGGAATATAAATAATAGTGAAAGGAAATATAAGGGAAGGGAGAAGAAATGTGTGGGAAATATCAGAAAGGGAGACAGAACATAAAGACTCCTAACTCTGGGAAACGAACTAGGGGTGGTGGAAGGGGAAGAGGGCGGGGGGTGGGGGTGAATGGGTGACGAGAACTGAGGGGGGCACTTGACGGGATGAGCACTGGGTGTTATTCTGTATGTTGGTAAATTGAACACCAATAAAAAATAAATTTATTAAAAAAATACTAAAATTTTTTATAAACTTTGGTCACTCTTTATTTTCTCTTTTCTGTACTAGTTTCTTGTTCAGCCTAGTGAATTAATCATGTACTTTTTTCTCTTATGTTTGGAAAATCTTCTCCACTCATTTTTTTTAAGATTTCATTCATTCATTCATTCATCCATTTATGAGAGAGCATGCATACAGGGAGAGGCGTGGGAGAGGGAGAAGCAGACTCTGCTGATCAGGGAGCTCAGTGTGGGGCTCGATCCCAGGACCCTGAGATCATGACCTGAGCCGAAAGCAGACACTTAACCAACTGAGCCACCCAGGTGCCCCACTACTCATTATTTTAAATTTGCAGAAAGGAATCTGCTAAAAAAAAAAAAAAAAGAAGAAGAAAGAAAGAAAGAAAGAAAGAAAGAAAGAAAGAAAGAAAGAAAGAAAGAAAGAAAGAAAGAAAAAGAGAAAGAAAGAAAAGAATCTGCTTTTTTAATGTCAGTGAACAAGTTCACTTTGCAAGGCATTGTGTGCTATAGGAAGATTGGTTTCATTGGTTATTGGGTAATTTATGGATACAAATTACATTAGAAATCTCCTAAAAACCACATGAAAAAAATAGAAAAGATGAGATAGTATGTGGCTATATGATTGAGTTTCCCAAAGGGAGCAACATAGACTTAGGAAAATGATACCATTATGTGTGGATGTGGTTAGAAAAGAATATATCCTGGAGAGAACAGTGATGTGAGCTATCAAAGTATGCAGAGTATGCTTCTGGACAGGATCTTGTATAACATGGGGGCAGAAAAGCACAAGTTGGCTTCTAGGGAACAGCAGGCAGATGATTTTGACTAATGTAAAATATTTGCAAATAGGGCTGCCTATAGATGTTATTCAGTGCCTTGATTGCTAAGATGGAGAGTTTGGGCTTTTCTTACAGGCAAATTATTTTACTGATCACATTTTAATGGTTTGGAAATAATATATTTGCTTCAGTTCTCTATTGTAATTGATTACTTTGTTGTGGAGTTTTTTTAATGTGTACTTTATAAATTTAAAGATGCCAAATAAAAATGATTTTCTTCATTTCTTATGGAAGGTCTTCAATGAATTCAAAAGGTAATTCCACCTAGGGGCACTACATACTGGAGAAGGTATGGTAAGGACTTTAGATCAGGTACACTGGGTTGGAAGCCAGTTTTGCAGTGTGACCATATGCAACATTGGATAGGCTACCTAACCTAAGCCTCAAGGACAACACAGTACCAGCGCCATAGATGTGTTATAAAGTGTAAATGTTTAGGTGATGAAAATCTGATACCTAGTTTTAATAAGGTATAGCAGTGTGTAAATCATTCTATTTTAAGACCTGTGCACTCTCACTAAATATTAACCATGCTCTATTTCTCTTTAACATAGCTATTAAATACAGCTGTTAACACAGCTGTACATTACTATAATGTATGCATAGATTATTTATACAGATTCACAGTCTTCCATAATCGTAAACCCCAAAAAGTTCAGAAAAGTATGTTTATAATCTATCCTACCGAGTGTATTTTTATGTTTGTCACAGATCAGATTATTCTAGTGTTCCTCCAGACCCCTTAGGATGTTAGGTAATCCTTGGTATAATATCTTTATATAAGTCTGAAAATTTTTAAAATACTTTATGATACTACAGGTTTTAGATAATGGGGTAGTGGACTTGTAGAGAAGTCAGCAGCTGTTTGTAATATTTTTAAACGTTTATGTTTCAAAGGTATGTAATTCATAAAGTTTCAGTAACCTTTACATAATGTTTTCCATACAAAATATGAGGGAAATATTCATTTATCTTATGACCCAGCAATTCTACCCATAGGTGTGTATTCAAGAACTGAGGGGAAAAAACTATATTCACAAAAAGACCTTGTGTAAGAATTTTCACAGTGGCTTTATTCACAATATCCAAAAACATCCCAATGACCATAGCATAAGAATGGATAAATAAATGAAACACTACTCAGCTGTCAAAACAAGTGAACTACTGACACATGCAACAGTATGGGAGAGTTTCGTATTATAATGCTGAGGGAAAGAAGCTGGGCACACAGAGTATATATACTCTGTGATTCCATTATATGAAATTCTAGAATAGGCAAAACGAGTGATAAAAATCAGATCGGGGGCAGAGGGTGGGGAGGACCTTGAGTGAGAAGAGGCAAAATGGAACTTTCCGAGTTGATAAAACTGTCCTGGGCCTTGATGTGCGTTCATCAAAACTGATTGAGTGTTGCATTTAAGATCCCAGGATTTCACTGCATATAAATTATATCTTGGTTTTTAAAATACAGAGCAAATACTTAAGAAAAGAGGAGTTATAAAGTTCTAGATGACCACTTTGATTCAGCATTATAAAATACCCATTTGTGACCTGAGGTTCGGTTAAGAACAGCTTCTTTTGTTACAGAAGGAAAAGTCAGCTTTCCATCTCTCTAGAAGTGTTTGTCCCTGGGCCAGCTTCTACAAAAAGGCCTTTTGAAATGTCTAGAATTGAGATGTATAATTTCAGGATGCCATATTTGATCAGCTTTTCTCTTTGAGAGAAGAGGAAACATCAAATAAACTCCTAATATGAAGCCTCGCTGGTAGAAGCTCTAGGGCCTTTGGACTGTAGAAGAAACTTAGAAATTATCTAAGAAACCAGCAGATTATCTTATCTGAAGTTAAATTGAGAGAGATGGCATATACCTTCAGCATTCAGGCAGGTATATAATGTCAAGTTTCATTGACAGAAACAGGAAAAGAAGGTTGAATAAACCACTTCTGTGTTAGAATAATTCTATATGAACTCTGTAAACTCTTGAGACACAGACAGCATCATGCTCTGTGAGTACAGAATGGTGGGTGAGGTGGGGAAAGTGCTGAAGATGCCAGAGTGAAGCTTATTCTGGATGAGACCGCCAGGTTTTAATTCCAGCTTTGCCAGCTCAATTCTGTGCTAGGAGGTGTTAGTGTGGCCTGCCATAATGTGATGTAATCCAGTGTGCATACTGTAGTTCATAATTTGTGAATCCCCGTGCCCTCCAGCAATGGCATTGTGGCATACTCCGCTGCTGCTGCTGCTGCTGCTGCTGCTGCTGCTGCTGCTGCGTGAAAGCTGTGCTGCCCTGGGTTTTATTCTGCCCTTGGGCAGGGTAGGGGGAGGTCGCTGCTGATGACACCACACCTCTTTTTCAAAATCCTGCACCCTGTTAAAGGCACACATACATTCATGAACCCTGATGTGCGCATATGTATTTCTTCCATCATCTTTTTCTTTGGCTCTCTCCTGGGTTTAACACTGCATCCCTAGCTAAAGAGTGTGGTTATATTGTTATCCAAAAGGAATAGTCGGGTAAAACGCGCTCCATCCAGTACTTCTTCCCTCTACAGCATGTCCCATCACTTCTTCCATCTTTATTTCTAACTCTTACTTGATGACGTTTTCAAACATGTACCACTGTTTTACTGTTGAAAGTGACTGAAGGTAGACCTATTGCTTTTTCTTTAGAGTATAATTTATAGACTTCTGGTATTCTGTTATTATATATAGATTTAAGTTTGGAATGACTTGATGAGTTTTTAGTATCACTAGTTTTCAGGGAACAAGTTTAAGGAGTTTGGGTTAGGTGTAATGGGTTGCTAATGTGTCCCTTTTGTTGCTGATGCTTATTTTTATCATTAACTAGTAATTGCTACAGCTTTCAAAGAAATTCTACTCACTTTATTCTCTGTCATCTTTGCACAAATTCATAGGGGTCAAGGAATACAATTCCATAAGCATTCAGGTATCTTCTCTGTTTTCTCCTACAACATGGGTTTTTGAAAAGTTGGCAGTGTGACACCTTACACTTTGTCTTCGTGGTGTTTTGACTCATCTTTTAATTCTCTACTGAGAATTTAGTTTAATAAAACCCAATTTAGCAGTTGTGTTTAACTATAAATTATAGTGCCCTTTTTGTTGGTGTAGTACCAAAGACAGAGTTTTGTGTATCATTAACAGTTGCGGTAGAAAGGAAGGACAGAGAAGCTTGTCATCTGATCCTGCTCCTTTTTGAATCAGGCCAGAAAAAAGTGTCATTGGGTTACTTTGTTTTTAAATATTAAGTACTGAGGATTAGATAATGCATAAAATAAGTTAGTAGCACATAATTCGATTTCTACAGCCATCTTCAGGCATGAACCTTGGTAAGATGGACCATTATCTACTACTTTCTTTTGCTGTAGCTGATGCTTATCCTCTAGGATTTAGAGATTTAAGGTTTGTAGATAAAGTTAAGGATTTTTCTTAACAATGATTTAAAAGTCCTAGCAAAGATAACTTTTGGGACAGGGTGAATGGGAATATAAGCAATTATAAATAAGAAATAGACTATTCTCAAGGAGCTTACTTTGGTAGTGTTAGTATACATGAAACTATAAATCAAGGTAGAAACAGTATAATCTAAGGATGGACCTTCGAGAAGGTAGCATTTAGATTGGAGTTTGCAGAGATTAGGTAGGATTTAGAAAGAGGGTAGATTGGAGTGCAGAGGAGCATTCAAGATGGAGGGGTGGATAGGAATATGCACAGAGATGCGTAACAGGGAGTGGTTTGATTTGATTTATAGCATAAGATATGTGTAAAACATAACAGAAGATTAATTGCTTTAACTTGAGAAGATAATTTGGGCCCAGATTCACAGATAGCTTAAATGGTTTATATTTTTAGATAGTAAGAAACTGTGAAGGGTTTTAAGACATGAAAATCTGAAGGAACATTAAGAAAAAAAGTTATGTTTTATACAATTAATCTTGTCATTGTACAGATTGGAGAACAGATACTATTAACATAATATTGTAGTAGTTTTGGTAATACACCAATAATGACTAGAAGAAGAGTGATGTGACAACAGTAAATGGAAAGGGTAGAGCAAATCCAAGGTAAATGGAATGGTCAGAGACAATCCAGGTTTTTTAAGCCTGTCACCGTTGCATAGTTATTAAGAGCTTTCACTTTTGAATGCCTTGTGGCTTGGACAGTGGTAATACTACCATTCTACCATTCTAACTTGGCCCTAAAGGTAGATTTGCTTTAGAATGGTAGTATTTACTAACTGAGGAAGGGAGGAATGTTGGCATAAAAGAGCAGAATAAATATTCAAATTTTAGAAATTCTTATGATTATAATTTTATTAAATTTTCCATTTTGGAAAATTAAACAGAATTCTCACATGAATACCACCATCATGTTATATGTTTAAAATACCAGTTTGGTGGCAGAGTGAGGGAGGTTGCTTGGTTTTTTGTGGGTTGTTCTCCCCCCCCCCCTTTAATGATCACATTGAGTTTTTGAATCTTCTACAAAATGATAGATCCTAAAGAGAATAAATGTACTATATTTAATCTTAACTAATATTTATTCCATTTAGCACAGCTTTTGGGGGAACTTTAATAAATCAGTGTAGTTTACATAAAAAATTTCCAAACAGAAATGTAGCTAGTGGCTACATGTTGAGAGTATCCTTTGTATCAGTACGTCAGCACCTTTTGGTTCCCTAATCTTTCCTTCCTCCTCCCCCCACAATTGAAGCAGGTGGCTATAGTCCCATAATCCCTATTTTAAGGCTGGTGAGTACATATGGCTGTGATGTGTACAGACCATCTTAAGTGCTTACTACTACTCTTGTGTTTTCCATGTATAGGCAGAGGGAGAAGACAGCCTGAAGAAGATGCAGCTGATGGAGCTTGCAATTCTGAATGGCACCTACAGAGATGCCAACATTAAATCACGTAAGAATGAGACTGAGGTCCATGGTTACAGCTGAATCAATTATTTTGTCCACAAACCTTTTCTCCTGTTGGCAGTGCAGCACACGAGCTTCACACTATGTGAAGAGTCGAAATAATTATCACTTAATAAGGGACTCACAGTCCCATTTTTACTGCTTTCATGAATTGGGGACAGTCTCCTTTATTTGATGCCAGCATGTCTAAGTTTGGAGTTTATAAACTTTTATTATTTCAATGATATTTCAACTTCTAAATTTAAAAGTTTCGGGAAATTTCCTATTCTTTTAACTACAGATTTAAGGCTTCGAGCTTATTGTTATATTTATGCAAAAGAGAAAATAATTTTTAGACTTTTTTTTTTTAAAGCTGATTTGGAATGTATATGAAAGCAGTGACCCTTTTGTCGAATTCTGTCCTCTCACCATGCTTGCTAATGTTCCCCTCCGGTATTTTTCTCTGTTGATTTTGTATATGAGCTGAATTCACAGAGAGCAGTAGATGATACTGTTTTAATCCCATTTTTCCTTTAGATATATCTGTGGACGCTTCCTAAACTTGAAGAGGATTGCTTTTTTTATTTTTTGAGGCAGTTGAAGGTTTACAGTTCTTTTAATGAACGTAATTATTTAAATTACTAGTTTTTTGTTTTGTTTTGTTTTTTTAAGAACTAGAATTTTTTTTTTTAAGATTTTATTTATTTATTCATGAGAGACACAGAGAGAGAGAGAGGCAGAGACATAGGCAGAGGGAGAAGCAGGCTCTATGCAGGGAGCGCAATGTGGGACTCCATCCCGGGCCTCCAGGATCATGCCCTGAGCCGAAGGCAGACGCTTAACCGCTAAGCCACCCAGGCGTCCCAAGAAATAGAATAGGTGTCCAAAATAGAGGCAATTTACTAGATTCAGAAGTGGTTACTTTACAAATATTTGGCTTTAATTTATTCATGAGAATGAGTATATCATTAATAGTCTTATGCTTAGGAATGGGACATTTTTTATATTGTTTTTTGTATGAAGTTCATACAGATGCAAGAAGTTTATATAAATAAAACTAGTCGTTGGCTAACTTAATACAGTAAAAATTATTCTTTTTTTTCATTTGAAACTTAAGTTTTTCTTTAGAAATATACCAAAGCTGTATTTCTATGGACTCCCAATTCCAAAATTTTTTAACTTCTTTTAATGCGAGTATTTCCATGTGCTTTTGCATGTACCTTTAGTCTCAGGAGATCTTAAAAACACAGATATATCAAATACATGAACTAAATATAACCTATTTTAATGGTCTCATTCTTTTTTTTTTTTTTTTTTTTACAGTGGCTTGTTAATTTTTGCACATTTATTCTTAATCACACTGGGAAAGGGGAAGCTGTTTGCATTTGATCAGTGTGCTTTGGCATTTTGTGTGATCAGCGCATGTACTAATGATTTCCTTTTATTTTTCTTCTTTCCTGCTTCTCCTTTCTTTTTCCTACTTCCCTCTCATTTTCCATATTTTATACTGCTGTCTCTACACTTCTCCTACATTTCTTTGCTTACTGTAGCAGCCCTTGCCTTTTCTCTTGCAGCAACAGCCCAGGCTGCTCCAAGGATTATCACTGGGCCTGCGCCTGTTCTCCCACCAGCTGCCCTGCGTACTCCTACGCCAGCTGGCCCTACCATAATGCCTTTGATCAGACAAATACAGACCGCTGTCATGCCAAACGGAACTCCTCACCCGACTGCTGCAATAGTTCCTCCGGGGCCCGAAGCTGGTTTGATCTACACACCCTATGAGTACCCCTACACGTTGGCACCAGCGACATCCATCCTTGAGTATCCTATTGAACCTAGTGGTGTATTAGGTAAGTTGTTCTCCCTGTGTGGCTGGCAGTTTATTTCTTCATGACTTCTGTGCTTCAGACTTTGAAATGATTATATCCGTTTTGGAGAGGCAAGACAAGTTTCCATTAGGAAGACAGAAGCCTAAAGTTTGTTTTATTTCAGCCTCTCTTAATGGCTCCCTTTTTAAAGAATTGCACCTTAGGTGTGCTCAGATTCTCTTTGGTAACTCAGATTCACTTTGAGTAAATCAGCTATGAACACTTAAACGGAAAGTACTTTTCACTTTTGACATCACTGAGGTCGTTCTGAGTTTGGCCTATCCCCTCCATTTGCTCCACTGCCCACAGTTAGATTCCTTTCGTCTCAGGGAATTAGTTGGTTGTCATCTAAATTTTAAATTTCTGTGTGGAAATATTTTGAGATCTTTTTTATAACTGCTGTTATTGTCTGTGTGTTTTCTAATATTTGTGATCACGTAAATATGAAAGAGACCAGGTAAATTAGTTGGATTCTTCAGCTTCTCAGTTTTTCTCTCTTGAAGTTATTAGTTAATGTCAAACATAAAAGAAATTCCTAATTTCAGTAGTACAGTATGGAATTGATAAGTAAATACCAAGTCACTGTTTTAGAATCACCTTTGAGGCAAAAATTAAGATCATAGTATGAACGCTTGGTTTTACATGAACAAAAAGTGGTGTGCTTGAAAAAGACATTACTGATGCCTTTTTTTTATAGAGTGGATTGAAATGCCAGTCATGCCTGATATTTCAGCCCATTGACTTGCTGGATGAAGGACTAGAATACAGCAGCTGTTATAACACGACCAGTCAATGTGGGACAAACTGTTTCCGTGCTGCCCCTTTGTTTTACCAGACAGAATATGAATACTTTTTTTCCTTGAATTGTATATGACCTTGGTGCTGCATGCATGCTGTTGACTCTTAGGACTTTGATCTTTTAAGGTTTTTTTTTTCCAGCATTAATACTGATCTATAAAAATTTGAAAGTCTTTAATGAACCCGGACACTAAGATTTAAACTTGAAAATTCATTGTTCAATTAAAGAAAGCCACAATGCTCTGTATGTTATCTGTGTGTGTGCATGCACTCAGGTGCCTTTTGTTTCATGAGCAAATACATTTTATTGTACATGTTTTCCGTTTTATCTCTAAATCATTGTATAAAGTATCATAAGTCAGAATTTATAGAATTGTTTATGAGAAGCTTGTTTCTGTTGCACATTTCTTGAAGCATTTTTAAAATAACCTGTAACCTGTAACCTGTTTACGTCTTCCTTTCTGTTAACGCTCTGTCTTGTGGCCCCATGCCTGCTCCTTTCCCCAGAGCTCCTCTCTGCTGCACGCACAGCGTCTGTTCGAGGAGTTGGTTGCTTCCTGCAGGGCTGGCACTCTTAGCCACCAGCTGCTGTTCCAGCACTCTCAATGCAAGATCTCGCTGATTTTGCCTCGTGGAATTCTACTTGTATAAGATTAGTTTATCTAAAATGAAAAAAGGGGTGATGGACCAGTTTACTGCTTAGAAACAGCAAGAGGCACTGCAGTTTCTCATTTTAAGCAATGTGTTTTTTGTTGTGTTGGGAAATTTTTATTTGTAATAATTATTAGACTGACAAATTAAAAGCAAAATATATACAGATACCTAATTGGCATTCATAAAATGAATAATAGTACTAAATGATCAAAATCCATTATCAGTCCTGTTTCTCGCTTTGCCACCTAAGCAGTAAAACGTGACATTGAGCACTTGGAGAACTGAAAAAAATTATTTCAAATTCCTAAGTTATAATAAATTTGCACACAGATAACATGCATGATATATATCAAGTCTCACATCATATTATTTTAAAATAAGCAGTGCCCTTCAAAACAGATGCAGACATGTGTGTTGGTGGTAGTGAGGAGATTGGTATTAGCATCAAATCTTCATTGATGACTAATTTTTAATTCCCTTCCTTTTATCTTTAGGTATGGCTTTCCCAACGAAAGGCTAAGAATTCAAGAACGGTCTTAACTGAACCCTCATCAGATCTGAATTTAACAAATGCTTAGTCTCAGCAGCCTCCGGGGGTGGGGTGGGGGGGAAAGCTTAGCCTAGCAGTCAGTGACTTACTTGCACTTTTTGCACACTGATAGAAAGTAAAAGTATGTTATTAATTTGGTTTAGTCTGTAATCTTACAAAGTAACGGTAATTTATAAAGGAGTGTATAGTAGTATACTGACTGCTAAGTGTACTATACTGTTTGCTTTACTAATCACCTAATTCATTGCAGTTCATACTTATTGACTCAAAGTTTAAAACCACAATCTGTAGGCTTTAAGAATTGCTTTTAAACCTTTTTAAGTGATAAACTCTGGAAGTGGTCTTAAGGTTAGCAAATAATTGTCAGTATTAAACATGGCATTATTTAAGTGGTCCTGCTGCAAGAAAGGCACTTCAGTGAATATGTGACTAGTAAAGCTTAAATATGTTTGGATCTAATAGAATTCATGAAATACTGTAACTTGGGATTGTGAATGAATGGATAAAATAGGTTAAGGCCAAGATGTTTGAAATGAATGCAATATTAATAGACGCATATATACACAACATACTATGGTTAATTTTAAAACTACTGTGCCTTAACGTGTTTCTTAAAATGAAACTTTTGTAGTAAATGAACATTTGAAATCCATTTTGATAAACCTGCTGTTAATGTTTGTTTTCTTTTCCCTTGTGAATGTTTCTAACTTTGTCTTGGTAATTGCAATTTAACTAGGTGCGGTGGCTACTAAAGTTCGAAGGCACGATATGCGTGTCCATCCTTACCAAAGGATTGTGACCGCAGACCGAGGTTAGTTTAGTTCTGCAGTTCTTGTTTATAAGAAATGCGTTTGGTGTCCATAAAATTTGCAACACCACACCTGATGGAAAAATATAACTGCTTACCTGCACACCATTTCTTTTCTTTTTCTAAATTTGTCATAATTGACAGATTTAAGGGTTGGGATTTTTCTTTTCTTTCCTTATCTATCTTTTTCCTTTTCTTTTCTTTTCTCCCCCTCCTCCTGCCTGTTTTTGTTTTTGTTTTTGTTTTGCTCCCTTCATATTTTAACTTATTAAATCCTATATTAGTATGTACTGTGATTTATTCCTACTAAAACATAAATTAGTCCATTTGGGGAGCTAGTAAATTGTGATATTGCCTTAATTATTTTTCAGTCATAATTTTTGCTAAAATTTACCTTTTAATTGTTCTGAAAAATTGGGTTGGTTTTGCAAAATGAACTAAGCGGATGGTGCTTTAATGAGAGAAGTAAAGGAATATATGCCTCCTGTGTCCTTGTGGAGAAAACTGAAGATTTAGTTTCCATTTTCCTTTTTAATAAGATATTTGAGCCACTGTGTAAACATGAGGTTATACATGTCAAGTACTTAGCTGAAATCAACAAAGTAAGGACTGTGAAGATAACTTGATGCAGTTGGATTTTTTTTAAATATAAATGAGAAAATCAATTCCCTTTTATTCTTACATTCTCTTGCCAAAATGGATCCTTTGATTTTTGTCATTTGCTGCTAAAATACATTATCTGAAGGTAAACTATCTCTTAATGTTCTGTGGAGACATGAATCCAGCTTTGAATATTTCCTCTTTGACTAACCTGTGACTGGAAAATAAGTCTTCATTTTTCTCCTTTTCAACATTTGTGATTTGTGTCCTATATATGCCCTTGGACCCTTTTATAAATTATTTATGTTTTTGAGGAGTGATATTTTCGGTTTATTGACATTGAATTGCTTTCTAAGTTTGTCATCACAGGGTAAGAATCCAAAGCAAGGTAGAAAAAGATTTTTATCAAGCTTTTATTACGGCACATTTATTACTTAATAATTAAATTGATTGAAGTCTCTAATAATTAGTGGGAAAAGTGATGGAATTTACACTCCTGTCCTCCATCTTCTATGAACTTATGAACGACCTACCTGCTTCTCATGGTTCTCCTGAACACTGATGGTAAATAAATACTGGACACAGCTGTTGTCCACATCAGAATAAAATACTTTCCAAAGACGGTGATGATATTTATTTAGCATCATACATAATTAAAGAGCCTTGAATCGAAGACATGTAACTAATGCATATGTTACTTGTGATTATTCAGTGCACAAAATAATAGGCCCCAAGCTCAGTGATGATCTGTGACAATAATGCACCTTGTAGGTGTGTCCTATACAAGTGTATGCATCACCTTCTTGCAGAACATGTCTCCTAGTGAAGGAGGTGATTTTTTTAAGTCACTTTAGATTTAAGGAAATCAGATAATTCCATGAATAATTTGAAGCTTTTTTTTTTTTTTACATTGTTAATGTCTGAAATAGTTTGAAAGAGTATTTTAAAGTAGATTTTCTTCTATTAACCTTTCCCTTCCTGCCCCTTTTAGGAGATTTTTCATAATTTTGTTTTAAAGCAATAATAATTGGCTACTCAATGCTGCAGTGCCTTGAGATAGTTGAAAATATTAGAGAGATTTTATGGTGTTTGGAAATAACAACACATTCCATGCATGGCTCTTTTGTAGTTATATGTGTTTTTGAGTAGTCTTGTCACTTTTATTCAAAATGCAATGTCAGCAAACCGAAATGCTACCTTTTTTATTTTCTTTAAAGAACAGAATACTTGTATACTGCTGTTACTATCACTGTATGCACTCATTGGGTCTAAGGGAGATGTCTGAAGTCCTTCATTTAAATTATTTTATGATACTACTGTTTTCTCTAGTTTTGAGGTTTTTTTTTTTTATTTTTGAAGGGAAGAATAATATAAGCATCCATTTAATGCAAGGAAACTCAGCCCTTGGACATATAACCATGTAATCTTTTATAAGTATTTAGAGTACTGCATGGTTGACAAATATATCTAGTTCTTTACTAAAAATAAACCCACTTCTACATCTATTTCAAAACTGAATTTGAAGCCTGTAAAAGACCAACTGACTTTTTAGTTGTGATGAACTATTAAGTGATTTTGCACGGTTGACACACCTGTGTGTACTGTAGGAGGCCAGGACTTGGCAGAGGATGTGTTCTAGGTGTACTGGTATATATATATAAGTGGTAGTTTGCATTGTTTATATATTCCACACACAAAAAAAGCATAATCAGAATTTTTCTGAGTACTGATTTTATAAAAACCATCATTTACCTAATTTGTATAAGAAACTTAATACAATTTTAATCAAAAATTTAAGTAATATCAAAAATGCTTTAAGATTCTGTATTTCGGGAGTACTTCCTGTGAAGTGGTATGACTACATCGTGTTAAATATTTATTTTCTTCTTTAATTTTGGAATAGCAGTTTTTATTTTAAATAAAATTCCACTTATTTTTTAAAAATTCAGGGAGGATTTGGTCACATTGAAGATACAGTATTTTTGTAGTATTTATAAACTATCCTAAATGATAGACTCTAGAAAGCATTTTTGTTATATGAAAGTAAACCAGTCCATTATATAGTTCATTTAAAATAACTCTGTGAACATTATACCTACTGGGTTATGATTTATGAAGTGGCATGGAATCTACCTTTGCACTGAATAGTTTTCATTCACATCTCCTCTGCCTTAGTCACAATGCCAACAGTACAGAAAATTCTATCAAACCTCAGAATATAGCAGAAATAATTAAGCTGTTGAATGAGTCTTAAAAATCATACTACTGTTAAGTGGACCAAGTTTGGTGAAGCAGAATGTGACAGAGGTTGATTATAAGGAAGGAACAACTCAAGGACACTGGGGACGATAACTTTCCACTTGAGAACTACTTTATGTTTTACTGTAATTTTTTAATTTTTTTTTGTTCTGTTTGTTGTTTTGCAAAAGAAAATAGTATTTACAGGTGGCTTCTTTTAAAATATAAAATATAAAGCAGGAATGTATATGAAATGTCAGATTTTATTGTATTTGCAGAGTATTAGCTTTGAAATTGAATAAAGAAAGCTGTTTGTAGTTTTAAAATGCCTTATTGGTATCAATTAGAAATTTCTTCTATTTTTTGATGTACTTAGAGCTTTTTGAGTATAGAATTTTAAATGGCAGGATTTTACAGTGTTTACATGCAAGTGCATTTTATAAGTGTTCTATATGTGTAAAATAGTATTTTCAACTGGAAAGTGTTGGCTAGCGCAGAAGGCCTGGCCTTTTTCTGGTTCCCATGATGTTGCCTACACTGCTAGACTACAGTTTAGTATTGCTTTGTATCATAAGGCCAAGAAATTCCATGTTGTTTGTAAATAGAATAATTGAAAAAGCAATAAACATTTATTGAACAAAAGAAACCTTGTTTGGCCCAGAGTTTATGTTGAACCAAATTGTTCACAGAAATTTAAATTTCTTTAGATTCATTTCTGTTAATCATCAGTTATTAATAATCACATCCATCATTAATAGTTGCTTTAATGCTTGCATCTGAGAGAATACTAATGCTTAATAGCAGTCAGACACTGATAACTGCACTGACTGTTCCAGAATTCTGTATATCAAACCTATTCATTGTTGTTGTTCTCCAATTTCCTTCATTGACTGCTACTAACTATTAGTTGTTAGTTGTATTTTATTTCTATTTTTTCTTGTTAACCAGTTTTTTTTTGTTTTTTGTTTTTTGTTTTTTTTTGTGGGAGTGGGCTCTTCTTCATTTGTTCAAATCATGATATGAAACTGTCATGATTTTTATTGTATTCTGTAGATGGTGTCAATCAGTTTGTCAGAATTAAACATGCTTTTTTTTTTATTAGTTGTGATTAGTTTTTCATGTTGTCATTAAGCCGTCACTAGCTGAAACTAATCTCTTCTCTATCTTTTCTTTTCTTTTTTTTTTTTTTTTTTTTTTTGTTTTGTTTTTTGTTTCTAACCACCCAGCCGCCACCGGCAACTAACCTATGACCTTCTGACCTCTGAACTCTTCACCCAATGATGACCTGACCATGCCTGCCTGCTGATCAGTTAACTGGTAATCGCCTTTGCTTGCCTGTCGTCAGTGCAGCGAGCTGAGGCACTTGTCCGTTCGTCTTACCATCTAACCAAACAAAAGACAAAGAAATTGTTGTCCTCCAACTCAGCTTTTGGTTTTTCTTTCTGTTTGGGTGAAAGTGATTCTAGAACCTGCACTGAATAGTAGTAAAGCAATAAGGCCCAATTCATCCCACAGCACTGATCATCTTTTCATGTCCTACCCTAAGCGAACGGTAAGAAGGCCTCACTTCAGAAGGGGAGACAGATGGCCCTTAACTACTCAGTGACAGAGGCAGTTACTGTGAGAGACTTCTAGGAACCTTCTTCTCATAGCGAGTCACAGCTCTCTGAATGTACTGTGTGATGATGCATCATGCATGAACCTTTGGTCAGGGATGTCATTGGTGAAGTGATTTCAAAAAGTATTCAAAATTTGATACGCTCTTTAGTCACTACAGTGCCCTCAAAGGGCAGAAGTTGCAGCCTTTTTTATATTGCCTGCCAAAATTTGAAGTATTAGAAGTGTGCCATGAGAGATAAAACAAGGAATTTTGAGAAGTAATGCAAAGAACAAAACTGCAACACTATTTTTAAAAAGATAAATATCTGAGTTAAAATTACTGAACCTTTATTTTACAACCTCCTTTAAAAAATATATGAGAACAAGGTACATGCATTATGTGTCACATTACTGGGCAAACTGTTCAAATATTTTTTTTAAACCTCCCTGTATAGAAAAAAAAATCATTAAGGATGTAAAAGCCATGCTTGCCTATTTGCTGTATACATGTAATGAAATTGTAGATAAAGTGTTAGTGCATTGAAACAAATGAACAAAAAGTAGATACTTTTACTATACAAGGGTGCTGGTGCAGAAAAAATATATATATTTTTGGAAATGTAGCATTTTATACTTTCAAGTGTTATAAAAAAAAAAAAGAAAAAGAACAAAGAAACCCTTTATTTCATTAAATGATTTTTTCTGGTGGTTGTCAAGAAACAAAAGACCAAAAGAGCCTTTTTGTCTTTCTTTTTTATTTTTTAAGTATTGGAATAAGTCTAAAGAAAAGAAAGTGCCTTATTTTCCTTCATGGTCATTTAGTCAAGTGTCTTGTAAGATCAGCTCCTCCCTCAGAATACAAGTTAATGCATGTTACTCAGTCGCCCGCCCAGTATGTGAAAGATTTGAGGGGAGACAAATGAGTTGATGGTTTGAATTATATGATTTTTGCCACGTTACCTTGATACAAATTTGCCAAATCTGATACTGTGAAAAAAATTTGATAACTTTTCTAATGTCTGACAAGTTTTAAAACATCATTCTTTTAAAATCATAATCGAGTGCTTTTGGTTATTGTGATATTTAATGTTAGCCCACAAGGTTCTGAGATAAAAAATTATGTGTGATCTGAACATCAGTTTACAGACAAAAGTAGAACTTTATTTTATTCAGAGAAAGAGGAGTGTGTTGCATTTTTTCTTATTAAATTGGAAATAATAGTATTCTTAGCAAGCTTTTTCACAAAAATGAATCTTTGTGATTTTCATTCTGGATAACAGTATTTTTTAATGGCCCAGATTTAATCAGACTGCTTTCTGCCATACCAAATCACTTGGGTAGTCCATTTCTTTGGTGGTTTTAGTAACCTAAGTCTCCCCCTCCCCAACCCCAAACCCCACACTTTTTTTTTTAACTTTAAGAAAATGAGAACTGGCAATAATTGTGCATATAAATGCTCAACTACATATGAGTTTAAGTTTCCAATTTCTCATGAAATTCATTTAGTTTGGCAGTTGAAGTGATTTGTGCACAGAGCCAACTATATCTAAACACTTAAGTAAATAATCCTTAACTGCTCAGTACCGGATGTGGCAAATATCAAGTGGCAGTGGATCCCCAGCTTATCAACTCATTCCCTCTTGCATACCTTCACAGCTTCACAGTCAAAGGTCAGCAGTAAGCTCAGTAAGCACCTTCGTGGTGACCTCCTCCATCATCTTGTCTCACTTGGAAACCGTTTTCAGTTTATTTACTATGCAATAGACATTCATTGTTTTGTATTCAGCTAGCGTTGGTTTAATGTGCCACTGCTTTGTCTTTCTGTTACACATACAGTTGTTTTGATTTATTTACAATATATGCTGTGCCATTTTGATTTTTATTTTGTTTGGTTGGTTGAATAAATTTGCGACACTCGAACACTTGAGGTGATAATAGTTTAACAACAGTACCAGTATTTGATCCAGTTTCATCTCAACTATGTTATACCTGGACATTTTAGATGTTTATCAAAGGTCTTTTATGGGGAAGAAAGTAAATGTATGAAATAAACGTGTGACATTTATGAGTAATGTTGGCTCTGAACAAACTTTTGAAAACTTAGTTGATAAAATTTTGGATCAACTGAAAAAAAGCATGACTTTTGAAATCTCTGAATGCCTTGGTTCTCAGTATTATCATTCTTTATTGAATTTATTTCTTATTAAAATATGTAGTTTTTAAGACTTCTTTTCTGACAGTATTATGTAATTTTTTAGTGTGGGTAGATGGGAGTGTCGCTTGTATGTTACCGTACAGCTGACATGTATTTTTGTCAATTCTTTATTATCTTAGTAGTTTCATGCTATGTATGTATCATAACCAACCTATTGCCTATGAGAAACATGTAAGATAATGTATTTACAGCCATTGTTACAAGTTTATAATGTATTTTTCTATCTTGTTTTATATGTATGTTATATAACATTCAAAAAGAATTTTTTTCTTGATTGAGAAAAGGATACAAAATGCAGAATCCACAATTTTGATAACTGAAAATTGCCAATTGTTTTGCAGTACTTTATTATATTGGGTGTCTTGTCTTTCTTGGGCTTTTAGTTAGCTAATGAATGAATACATTAGACACTTTTGGGTTTTAGTTGGGATTTTACATAGCTTGCATTTTAATTCTTTGGTTCTTTGCTGTTTCTATTAACCCATAGCATTATTTTAATAAATGTTATAATACCAACCTACTAACTCTGGACTATGTCTGTTTATTAACCTTTACGTGTTTAATTAAAATAAACAAATAAAGAGAAAAGAATGTAAAGTCTTGAGTTACTGGACTAACCCTGAAGAACGTGACCACAGATAACATAGCGTGACTTGTTTTTATGTTGTTTGTCAGCTGACAATTGCGCACACTACTGTTAAAATGGCTTTGGTTATTCTGGCCTTTTACCTTGGGTGGGGCGGGGTAGGTGCCAGTAGAGATGGGAACAAAGTAGCATTGGTTTGAGGCAATCTTTTCTAGTCTTGCCACTTGCCTTTCAGCCTCTTGCGTTACTAATTTCACACTTTCCTTATTTTTCCTTCTCCAAAATAATCACTGTCTGCTCACAGCATAAAGAGTAAAGAGATTTGTTGTGATGATATACCCCCCAAAACCAGTTTGATTCTTTGTTGAACCATTTCTTTTCATTTCTATTAAGTATTTTATGGTCACATTATAAAGCAAAGAATCTGATGAGGGTTTGCCTTTATTCACATTTGTGTTTTAATTGGACATTTTTCCTTTATATAATGTTGAACTGTTTTAGTCACTGTTCCTGTTGGGGGCGGGTAGGGTGGAGTGGGGGAGCTCAGCCAGGTAAAGCCAAAGGTAGAGTGGCTCTGTTTCTCATGACAGTCCAAAGTAAGCCATTTATAATGACCATGCACCCCACTTCTCTGCTCTCATAACCCCTGGTGAGAGATGAGACCATATCCTTGAGTTTTCTTGAGGGGTTCTTTCTCTCTCACCCTCTTCCAAAATACAGCCAGAATACTCCATTAATACAGAAGTTTAAAGGAAAATGACAATGGCATTTGAGAAGTCATAGCATTTCTTGCATACAAGTCGATTTTAGATTTATTAAATACCTTAGTCTTTTCTTGGCTGCAACTTAGGTAAATTGACCTCCACATATGAATTATTTAATTCTTGAGGTACATTTTTTATTTCACAGATATTGGTAATTTCCTTTTCTGTGAAACAGTTCTCCTGGTTAATAAGTTCTCAGGATGAATTTTTATGTTTGTAAATAATGGCTTATTTTTGTAAATTACACTTTTTATTTATTTTAAAGTTCTAAAACTTGGGGCTGAAACGAGTTACATGTTATAAAAGACATAACTATACTGATAATGTTATTAACCAGAGTGTCAAAATACTCCCATATTTATATATTTCCATAGTATATCTACATAAATGAATTACATAAAATAGTGATAACGGGTGATTTAATCATTATAGAGATTAGTCGTTTGGATCAAACATATAGTTGTTTCTCGGATGGGGGGGTTGTGTATTACTGTTAGGTAGAGCTTTAATATGCTACTATCTCAAATGTTCTCATTGCTATACAGTTCATATATTATTTTGTAAGAATTTGAGGATGTCTGTCAGGCTGCTAATCTATAAGTCATCATGGTACCGTGGCACTTAAATTGATGAATTTTTATGCAACTCACTACACATTCTCTGAAGCCTTATGAATGCAGTCTCATCTCATTTTCAGCTAATGGTACTTCATGTATAAGTATGTCATATTGTCACCTTTTATGTTGGAAAAGTTGTAAAAGACTTTTAAAAAGGTGAAAAGAGTAGTGCAAATCCCATTTTTATGCAAGCTGTAATGGTATTAAAAATGAAACTACCAAAATCTTATAATGATAAAATGCTAGTCCGTTTATTGTTTTATACTGTCGTTTGACAAGACAATTGAAAGTTAAGCTTTCAGTCGAGAAGTTGGTAAAATTAACGTACTTAATAGTTAAGCATGTTTTTCTTAGGGAAAATGTCAGGAAGAATGTAGCATGAAAGTAGATACACACGCCCTAGTGCAGTAGCTCCACACAGAGGAGAGTCCACTCAGAGGAGCAGGTGAAGCACCCTGTTCACAAAAGCAAGATGTGCACGTTTATACACAAAGTAGGTGGTTACGGTTTTCTTAAAAAAAAAAAAAAATGCTAGATACAAAGGATCTAAATTTTCTAGTGCACTTAGAGCAGACAATAGGTTTAAATGAAATTGGTCATTACCAAATCAAGAATCTTCTTTACCAGTGACGTCTAACACTTTCATATCCTATATGACAGTTCAGGGTTTTTCCAGTATTTTTTTTTGTTTGCTTGTTTGAGATAAAAGGTCTTTATTTCTTGATAACAACTAGCTATTACAGGATTTCTAGCAAGT